>NC_081790.1:9453753-9779120 GCF_963082965.1 Carassius carassius
ATCCTAACACCCCAATGTTCTGGTAATCTAGGGAGAGACGGATTAGGCCTAAGGATAAAAACGGTGGATGGATGGAGTCTGGTGGGCAGATAAAATAGATAAATGAGGTGGCGAGAGGTAGGAAGTTCATTTTTCCTGCAACTCTCCAATCAGAACCTCTCCACTTGACTTTCTTTGACCTTCTCTCTTGGTGTTCATTGTAGGAATATCTTATATAAGATTCACTAGCATCCACTTGAGAAATACAAAATAGGGGTTTAATTTCCCTTATGTCTCCAAGACAATCTACTATAAAGATACAAAGTCCTTTGATTTGCTAAAATGCACTTTTGCGACTATGTCTATATCCTTTATATATTACTAGAGTAACACAAAAACCAAACATAGCAGAAATCACAATTAATTATAAATACAGACTACTTAATGCAACTGGCGAAAAATATGTATGTATGAATGTATAAATGAATGGTTTCTGATACTGAAATTTAGTTAAGCTGGTATTGCTGATAATAAACTAATGATATTTTGTCCAAATAAATTAAAACACACAAACACACACATACACACAAAAAAATAGTATCATCACAAAGTTATAACATACAGTATGATAAATATATTCATTTTGAGATCTGCATTACAATGAGATGCTTTAAATTACTAATATTTTACAAGACTAAACAAAAGATTAAATATTAAACATTTATTCATCCACTCATTATTTTCAACCAAAAACATTGTCTCTCTGTCTCTCCAAGACCAGTTCCAAAACTTACTAATATAATAAAATAAAAATAAAAACAATAAAAGGAGCTCATGGTTGGTCATGGTTGGATAATCACTGCACAGTTTACTTGTTGAAAGGCCATAAACTGTGATATGTCTGAGAAGGTATTATGCTGCTATTTTTTTATCCAAGATGCCAAAGGAGCAACAGATAGAACAAAAGCAGAAGTCGGATGGATTATTTTTTTTTTGTACTGCGCTATACAGTGATCTAAAACACGAGGAGATTGTAGGTTTTCTAACTCAACAATGATCTCTTTATACATATATAATAGTGAGGATATGAGAGAAAATGATCTCTGCCCCAAGCTCAGAAAACAGAGCTCATAGAGGTCTCGCTTATTGATTTTTGCACAATCCCGACTGTCATATTTCTCTCTTATTGTCAGATTTTATGTTCAAGACCCCAACAGTGGTCTAATAGTGCAGCGACTCAGGACTCTGCCATGCACAAGAAAGGTGATGTGTGTGCATATACATGTGGCACATTAGACTTCCCATTCATCGCCTTTCAGCAAATAGAAAGCAGCCCTTGGGGGTGGCCGAGAAAGAAAGGACTCTCGCTCTCTCTCTTTTCGTCTTTCTCTTCTGTCTTGGCAGGGTCAGCCCTGTCTCAGCTTGCCCAGGAAAATTGAGTTTGATGCTGATTGGGCCTTGCTGAGAGGATCTTTTTGTTCCCTTGCTACGAGGTAAGAAGGACAAGACAGGAACTCGGCAGCTCAAGCCCAGAACACAAGAACTAAATCAAAGAACTCAGCAGTCAATAACGCTGCTTAAACATAACCAATGTCAGGGTGCGAGGAACAGACAGAGTTGAAATGATAGCAGAAAAAAAAAACGTGTGATTCTAAAATGACATTAATTCATTTGGCAAATGTTTTTATCCAATGTGAATTACAGTGATATCCAAGCTGGCATGTGTTCCTTGGCAATCAAGATGGAAACCCAGGAAATCTTTAACAATTGATAACAACATTATTTAATAAACAAGATTCAAAACTCAGCTGTCAAATCTTAATCAACACCAACTATGAATGCTTTAGCAAAACATTAAGTTGAACTCATTAATATTAATTAACACAATAGCAAATATGAAAGAACAATGAAAATAACTGTAATTGTTGAAAAGTTTAAAGATCTCAGAGATAGAACACTGCAATGTGAGACAGGATGCAGATATCCACAGCAATGGCATCCAAGCTCACAAGATGTGATGTCACAGACATCCTGATGCCCTTACCTACCGGCCACAGGGTTCCCAAGGGCCATTGCTCACTCTTATCAGCTCAGATCGCTAACTGACACTTCACCCACCTCCCAAAAAAACGAATAAAGAATGGACAAGATGAAATATGAGCGCTTTCAACATCGCTTAGGCCTGCGGAATAAGTCAATTAGTCATGGCAGCCAACAGTCAAGAAGAGATTCTACATGACAGCCTTAACGAGGACCTCAAAGAACCAGCATGCGACAGCTCGTTAAATTAATCCACTGGGTGTAAGAGAGAGGGGGAGGGCGTAAACGAAAAAGATGGATGCATAAGAACGCAAAAATCATTCCACTCTTGATGTATTAAATGCTGTCACAAATATTTTGCTACATACTGCTCATAGCAGATGATGCCGACAGGAAGTGTGAGCGACATGCCTGCAGTTAGATGGATGAATTATTAATGATGCGTCAATGATATGAACCTTGGCATCAGGGTTTCTGGCTTTAGCTTGGTGATGTTAAAACCCGCTCTATCTCAGGGGAAACGCACAAGCATAGAAGAATGACCTTAGAGAGGATGATGCTGGACAGCTTTGTTTTGACAGACAGATTTGAGCTGCCCTGCTTTAGGCTGTGGGCTGAGTGAATGTGTACCTCCGTACAGTTGTGTGTGTGCCGGGGAAGGGGGGCACCAAATAATATACTAGCATGCATGCATCTCCAGCACAGATGTGTCTTGGACCCTTGTAATATGCCTGACCTTCACACAGCTGAAGCTCAATGCTGATGCCCTTTGGGGCTGTTTGATGAGAAGATGAGAAAAAAAACAAGGGATGAAATGGACGACAGAAGGCCTTTCCATCAATCTCCCTCCAGAGCACTGGACCCGGACTATCTCTCCTGGCCCAGGCAGTCCTGCCTGACGACCCTTAAATCCCTCCCTCTGCCTCAGACCATTTATGTTTCATCATGCCCACAGGCACAGAACTGCCTCTCTCTCGCATCTTTCCATCCACCCTTTGCTTTCATCTCCTTCTGCCAGCCCTGTGCCCAGTTACTAGCCAAATTTACATCTCCCGGTGTTGCAAACACCCGCCTGCGACACATTGGGACAGATTCTAGACCACACACACATACACACACATCAGCGGTGGCACTAATTTATCAACATTTGTTTTTTACAGTAGTATGACAACACTTCAGTTCTTTTGCAATAGTCCATATTTTCTAGTATCAATATAATTTTTGTTAGTGGAAAAATGCACATTAGAATGTAAAAAAAAAAAAAAAAAAAGTTGTAAAAAATGTTTCTTGACCTACAAATCAGCATATTACAATGATTTCTGAAGGATCATGTGACACTTAAGACTGGAGTAATGGCTGATGAAAATTCAGCTTTGCCCAGAGGTGGGTAGTAACGAGTTACATTTACTTGAGTAATTTTTTTGGGTAACTAATACTTTTTTGAGTATATTTAAAGATGGGTACTTTTACTCTTACTTGAGTAAATTGTTTGGAAAAAATATGTACTTTTACTTCGTTACTGTGGGCGACGCTCCTCTTGTTACTTTATCTTAATGCAATAAATGTTATAAATGCTTCAGTTTATTCCAAATGCGTTGTCTACTTTTCTCTGGGCAATGAGCGATGCTCATTCGCGAATTATTCATTCTTTTGAGTCAACTCTGTTCAAAGGCTTGACCAAACCAGTTGGCAAACGAGTGAATTGGTTCATGAATCAGTTTGAATGATTCATTCAGTTCCCTGTCACATGCGCTGAGCGTCTGAAGCGGTTCAATCAGAGTTGTAACGTTTAACATCAGCAGCGTTGAAAACGTGGCAATGGAACTGCATTGAATTGAAAGCAAATCTGCAAAGGCTATTTGCTAGCGATGAAGATCTTTATTAGATGAACACCGCGTGTGCTGTCTACCGTTTAACAGGTAATAACTTGGGCTACATTCGATTACAGTACACATACCTGTGACATTAGTTTGTTGTACGTGTGACTTATAACAGAAGGGAACCAATTTGAATGCAGCTTCCAAAAGACAAAAAATAGCCGATTAATATTTTATTAATATTTATACAATCACACCGGCGTGAGAATGTTCAGTGAGTCATATCATCAGCTGCTAAATTCAGATCTGCGTTTGCTGGCTGGCGCTGAGCCAGAGATAGACGCGTTTTTACAGCGCTGCACATTATAACCAATCACACACGATTCTGTTGAGCTTATGAATGCAATGGCCAATCAGAGGTGTTCAGATGAGTCATCGCTGAAATTCCGGTTCTTCATTCACTCGCTCACTGACTGAATACGTCTTTGTGGCAAATTCTCTCGTCAGAAACAACAAAGTGCAGATGTGTGTACGAATCTGTAGATAAGATATTGATTTCACAGTGTTAACAGTTTCAGTGATTTTAATGGGAGTTTTTGAGAGTGATTGAACTCTAGACTGTCAGTGAAAATGATTTTTGATAATGTAAATGTTATTTGCTCTCTTTATGAACAATGAAAGATTAGTAGCTGTTTTTATATCACATTGACTTTCAATGTTAAATTCAAATTTAATATAAAGTCAGTCGTATTAAAAATATGTTATGGCATGACACCTATGTCTGTTACTTAAGTAAACAGACAGATGTTCTGTAACTTAACGGTCATGTGAGGAGTTTTCTCTCTTCTCTGTGTCAGAGGTTATTTATACATATACTGTAATACAGGGGTTTTCAACCTTTTAGGATATGCGCCCCCCCAAGTTTGTCTAATTACATTCGCGCCCCCCACCCTCCCAAAGTGCGTGCAAACGAACATCATTGCTATACAAGAGTCATTCTACGAAACGGGTGCCATTTCCACTTTGCAATTTTCAAAATTTTCATTAAGAACAAACTTATTTTTGAAAAATGGTTCAGTGTTGTGAAGAGGTTCAGTGTTGGGAAGGAAGACAGGGTCGGCGTGACTGGGACTCGCACGTTTTATTTACAAAACTCAAATCAACAAACAAAAGTCGCGCCAACAGCGCATTCACCGTAGCCTTGCTACAGCATACAAAATAATCTCACAATAAAACTTTTTCCACTCGTCACCTGTATTATGTGCTGCATATAGCGTGCATAAAAATAGTTATATTGAAACAGTACATATCTAGCTTACCTAATGTGATGGCTGAGCCTGTTTCTGAGAGCACAACATACCAATCCGTGGTTTGATACCCGACACGGCTATCCGCAAATCATCGTCCACTGTCAATAAGCGTGAGCGATACTTGCTTTTGATGTAAGTTAATATAGAAAATGTTGCTTCGCAGAGCCAAGTTGAGGCAAAAGGCAAAAGTATATCAATTGCAAGTCTCGCAAGTTCAGAGTACTCTGTCTCCACTGACAGCCAGAATTCCGGCAGTGTGTTCGAGTCAAACAGTGTCTTCAAAGTTCGGTCACTTGAAAGGTCCAGAAGGGCATCCTGCTGATTTGATGACAGACTCACTGCGCATTCGATGAAGGGGTTACGAACCCAGTCGCACTGGTTCCAACTATGCTGCTCAGGAAAATACTTATTGAAATGTGCAGACAGGGCTTGTAGATGGAGAGTTATTTCTTTTTTGTATCATCCCAATTAAGCTCATTTTCCGTGAGAAATTCATCCAAGGTTGGGAACATGTCTACATTACCCCCATCAACCTGCCCTCTCCATCGCTCCAATTTCCTCACAAACCCCACAATTTTATTGGACATTGTTAGTAGGTTTGAATTCGGGCCCTGAAGAGATGAATTAAGGGTATTGAGTCTATCAAAAATGTCAGACAGGTATGCAAGATCTGTGAGCCACATTGGGTCAGTAAAAAAATTTGCAAAGGAAGATTCACAATCGAGCAGAAAAAGTCTTAGTTCGTCACGCAATGCAAATATCCTCTGCAATACTTTACCTCTGGAGAGCCACCGTACCTCCGTGTGCAAAAGTAACGATTCATATTCTGACCCCATTTCTTTGCATAATAGGCCAAACAGTCTTGTTTTTATGGGGCGAGTCTTGATGAAATTGACAATTTGTGTTGCTGTTTTAAGCACTGCGTTCAATTCGTCAGGAAGAGTTTTTGCTGCAAGGACCTCCCTGTGGATCATACAGTGGGTGAAACGCACATGCGGAGCTACTTCACGAACCAAAGCAGCGAGCCCTTTATTTTTCCCTAGCATGGCTCCCGCTCCGTCTGTGCACACACCGACACAGTTGTCCCAACAAAGACCAAGTTCATCCAATTTACCATTGAGTTTTTCAAAAATATCTCTTCCGGTGCATGTTTTTTCCATTGCTGAGCAAAATAACAGATCTTCAAGCAATTTTCTCTCATGACGGTAGGGAACAAATACAAGTAGTTGCGAGGAGTTTGAGATGTCTGTCGACTCGTCTAATTGCAATGAAAAAAAAATTCCGTCCCGTATTCTCTCAATTAGTTGACATTTGATGTCGATTGCCATTTCAGTAATACGGCGGCTCATAGTGTTGTCTGATAGTGGAATTTGTTCAACGTCACTGGCAAACTTATCTCCAAACATATTTCTACAGATGGCCATTGCTGCTGGACGAATGAGGCTCTCTGCAATTGTATGAGGCTTTTTGTCCTTGGCAACTAAATACGCCACCTCATATGATGCTGTAAGCGCTTTGACTGCCACAGTGGTTTGGCTAGTCATAGTTTGTTTTTGATTTTTTTAATCCTGATTCTTTACGGCGAAAAAAGTCAACCGGTTTATCTTTTAACGTCGGGTGTTTGGTTTGTAAGTGACGTATTAGTTTCACAGGTTTCAAACTGTCATTTGCAAGCACTTCAGAACATACAACACACTGTGGACGTGGTTCGTGATTAAGTGTGATGCACGTGAATCCGTATTTTATGTACTGTTCGTCATACTTTCGTCGTTTTGATGCACCCAGGCCTTTGGTTTTTGCTATTAATCCTCTCTGCGTGGAAAGCCCCGTTGACGTGGAGGGTTCGACATCAATTTGCGGAAGTTGTACGGGTTCAGTCGGACACTCTTCTTCTTTTTTGCCTGACGGTTCACCCGTTTTATCACTGGAATTATTACGTTTAAGCCACCGGTCCATTTTTGTTTTGTTTTAATATTTAGCTTGAACTCGATCGCGTCAACTCTGCTCCTCTGCTCTGTAGCCAACTAATATATCACCATGGCAACGTCACAGAGACTGAGGTCGCCCCGCATGATTAGCTGCGGGACTAATCAGATTGCCCCCTCTAGTGGATGACTAAAGATTTGCTATCTTAAATTCACGTTTCACTTAAGCCTCTGAATTCACAGTTTCTCGCGCCCCCCTTAACAGGTGTTGGCGCCCCCCTAGGGGGGCGGGCCCCACAGGTTGAAAACCCCTGCTGTAATACATACTTTAAAATATAATTTATTTCATGATGCAAATCCGAATTTTCATCAGCTGTTACTCCAGTTTTCAGAGTTATGATCCTTCAAAATATAATTCTAATATATTGATTTATTACCAGTGCTGGAAACAGTATTGATGCTTAATATTTTTTTGGAACCTGTGACATTTTGTTTAGGATTATGATAAAAAGAACATCATTGATAGTAAATCAACATATTGGAATGATTTCTGAAGTTTTATGTGACATTGAAGACTTGAGTAAAGGCTGATGTAATATATATATTTATACACACACACATACATTACATTTTATCTATATATCTAAATAAAAATAGGCTCAGTATATATGACCCAAAGTAACTAGTAACTAACTACTTGAGTAGATTTTTTATCCGATACTTTTTTACTCTTACTCAAGTAACTATACAGACTAGTACTTTTACTTTTACTTGAGTAAATATTTCTATAAGTACTTTTACTTGAGTACAGTTTTTAAGTACTCTACCCACCTCTGGCTTTGCCAACATGGGAATAAATTCGATTTTGTATTTTTAGCTACTTTAAATTATGAGCAATAATAATCCAAGTCAAAACTGAAACATAATTAGAGTAAAACTAGAAATATTCAAAATCATCTATAAAACTATTTCAGTAGTTTCAAGTCATACTGTTTGACAGTTATGTTTTTACATAAATTGTATTCTTGAGTAAGAAAAAAAAAGAGAAATGGTCACATGACTAACTGGTGGGCATCCTGTTGCGACAGTCACAGTATGTTCATACAGTACGCACATGCATGCCCTTGATTATTGACATCTTATGCTGTCATATCAGCTGAAAGCAGTGACAACTATAAAAAGCCACACGTTATGTACTACATCTATCAGAAAGAATATATTTGGAATAGCATACTAGCATATGACTCCTACTATTTCTGTGCAAAGAAAACCAACATGACCTACAACATTTGGCAAAATGAGCAGGGCACAACAGAGCAAACTGTAAGAAACAACTATATCCCACAGTGCAATGCAGTCTCCTGGACCAGACTGAACCAAAAGTAAAAAGTCACAATCATTTGACCATGATTTGACTAAAATGCAATAAAAATGCTAATTAACCATATATATTTTAGCATTTAAAGTCTGGTTTAATTTGATTGTGTGTGGTTAGTGAATAAGACACCTCTGAAATATTGCATGCAAAAGTGGTGTAACGGTTTAGCCAATTCGTCCCAGAGAAACAGGGATTGGCCTGTTTTAAGATAGAAAACCAAAATTGAGTGACCTATTTGGGGATTTTTTTTAAACCACCTTAATTGCTCATTGAAATGCAATTACCACCTTCACATACAATTACTGTGCTCACATCAACAAAACACATGGATCTTAAATACAGCACACCCGACAGATCTGTCCACTAGACATTGTACCTTCATAGACACTGTGTACTAGAGATATCAGTGGTTATGGAGAATAAAGTCAAGAACGAAAGATTTCTCTGTCTGACTACACATCCGACAATCTGTACGACATGCTGAGAAAATATAACTTGTGCAGCTCTTTATACATTCAAGTTACCAAACTTGACATCGCTACTTTTTTTTCAACCTCTGAACGTTTTATGTTTACACAAAAACCACATCAAAATGTGTGTGACAGCAAATATCTTGAGTCTTTCATAATGCAGTTCTCTGAAGAAAAATGAATCTTTCATACTGCACTACTAAAGCGCATCAGATTACATAATGTATACTGACTATATACATAAGGTTTTGATGTGAGTTTTTCTTTGTGTAGAATCAGGGAGTTAAGGGTAAAGAACACTTTTAAAAGTGAAGTATCTCTACATTTAAGGTATTTAGCAGACACTATTATGCAAACTTACTTACAAAAAGTGCTTTAGCTTCACATATGAGAGTGTTGTCAATGTCGACATTTCACACATACAGTACAGTTCACACACTTATCTCCTAAACTGCATTCTATATGAATACAAACCAGTACAACAGTACTGAAACATGACAACAATTTGTGTCTTGATGTTGCATCAGAAAAACATTACCAGACAATTTTCTTACATAAGGGCTGCAAAGAATTAAAGGTAATATCAACTCAAAACAAATCCACAGATGCCCATTTAGAAAATCCACAGAAAGTAATATACCATCTGAGCACCTTTGATTTACTATTTGCAATGTAATTTGAATGCACTAATCCTAATCTTGCCTACAATTTAGGATGGATTGTAAACAAATTGGGATTCAGCATTTTTTTATGTTTTCAAGTCCTCCTGGATGGTTCATACTTACAAGTTTGGATTACGAGTTATAATGATGATGTGGTTGTAGCATAATTGAATGCATTCATTTTATATTTCTTTCTACCATTCCTCTTCCTGACAAAGGTGGGAAACTTGCTTCAATTTTACACATCATATGAGTTATGAATGGTATCTAAAAAAATAATACATTCATTTGCAAAAGGGCAAACTACACAGTGTAAGTCATTAGCTTGACCTTAAATGACCATAGCTTAAGACCATATTGTCAGTCAGTATGTGGTTTTAGTAATGCACACAATGAGTGGAGTGGAGATCAGGGAATCTTTTAATAAACGTAAACACATGTAAACCATTCAAATAACATTAGAGACAAAGAAATGACAGAAACTGAAGGCTTATAAAAGGCAAGCAACTAAGGAGCAAACCAGATAATTCAACACAGGCGGAAACTAATGTGTGAAGATTAATTCATGAGAACATGAAATTAACCAAATAAGGATATACAGGAACTAAATAGAAACCGACACATGACAGATATTGCCCCTCCTCCTGGAAGCCGCGCCCCATGCTGTAACAGTTAGGGGTGTAACGGTACGCGTATTGTGTACCGTACGGTTCGCGGGCAGATTCCAAATGGAAGTGATCATCTCAGTTTTATATGGTTAAATTTATTCTGACCAAGGATTTTTAATTTAATTTTAATTTAATTAAGCATTGGATTCCCATAGTAACATATATTTAAATCATGATAAACATAGTAAAAACCACGGATATACTGTAGCACCTCAATACCATGGTAAAAATATAACTATATGGTTTTTAGGTAGCCTATTTGCAGGGCTTAAATTGTGCCGGAACAAGCCGGATCCGGATCCGGCACCTCATTTTGGCGGATCCCCCTCCTCCAGGGGCGGCGTTTCCGTATGGCAGACACAGAATAGCCAGATATGTGCCGTGAAAATTATCCGAAATTAATATCTCTATTATAATTCGTTATTAAATCACAGGGATTTAGAAATATTCAACCAATGATAAGTATTTAAAGGAGCTTGTAAAACTTCTTAATGCCATTGGATCCTCAAGCTCTCGCGAAACCTCGTCACTTCACGCGCCTTCACTCAGATTGACTAGCGCGCACAGCTGGAGGAAACAGATCTCTGCTTATCCGCAAAGCAAGGGTAAACAAATAACTGTTTGAACACTATGTCTGTTAAGGCTATTGTTTTGTGTGTGCTTGAAGACTGGAGAAGTAGGTTTTTTGCCATCTTGCCAAAATACTTTTGTACGTATTACATATCCTGCTGTGCATAATTGCTTAATTGTTTATAGATTTTGGCTAAGCGTATTAAACAACAAGAAAAAACTAAGCGCCCATAGCAACAATAAAACGTTATACCCTAACCTGTAAAAGGTGATGATGGCATTTAATGCGCTGCACTTGCCTCAGATGCAGACAAAACACAGATCTCCTCATTCGCCGGCCAAAGACCTTGTTAACTCCATTTGAGCTTGTTTTTATATAGCCTAATGTTATTTGCACGTGTCTGATACAACACAAGCGGTGTTGTTTAATTATTGATTTTTCTGCCTTTTCTTCCTTTTCCCCTCTGTATTTTAGTAGAGTGTGCCATGAAACTGTTTTATTTGTCAAAACCCATCAGAAATCATATTGTTTGTATTTGGATGCTTAAACAAAAAAAAAACTATGAAAAATAACACGTATATTATACTCGCGAGGCAGCTTTATACGTTCGAGCTTTGGATGTGATTGTGAGGACATATAATACAGCCTGTGGAGCGCGCGAGTACCAAATGACTTAAAATACTTAAAAGGTGTTCATATTATACATTTTTGTGACAATGCAACAATTACCTGATTAGTCAAGTGACAGTCTTGTCAGCTGTCCCGATCGAAATGTGAGTCTTGTATTGCAGCGCGTGCAGGTTGCTTTAGTGCAGACAAGATGCGCTAGAGAAGCGAACTCCGAGAGAGTTCATGGATTCGAAGACTGGGTTCGAATGACTGATTTAATCTAATAGTGTGTTGATTTATTTTATTATTCAAATCTATGTTAAATAAATGCTGGAATTTCCCTCATAATAAACTTGAAAGCTGCGAGAATTATTAAAACCATGCGATATAGCTACACCCAGAAATTTAGGACCTGATTAAATATAACTATTACACAGAGATTTGAAAAATAAAATTCCACAACTTTTTTTTTTTTTACGTTTTTAGTCCTGGAAATTGTTGTTTTAAAATCGCATGGCATTTCCATGTTATTGAAGACCTTACAGACTAAATGCAACTGGTGCACGCTCTTAAAATCACTTGATTTCCAGCAATGTGATTGCGCGAGTGTTCCGTTACCTCTTCCTCCTGTAATCACATGCCGGATCCGTTACCCCGCTTTGTTCCGGGACCTCGCAATTTATAAATTAAGCACTGCCTATTTGTATGAAAAACAGTATTCTAAAAACATTCAGTTTAAATGCACACATGCTATAGCTTAATCACAAATTCATACTACAATTATATACCATTAAAGTTAGCCTACTCCTTTAATAAAATTCAGACTGTAAAGACTTCTGACTGTCTCGTTGCACACAGCGTTTCTCCTGTTTGACTTTATACTACTTTAAATCACACTGAATTCAATTCAAGCGCTTCACACTGGAACGCTCAGCACTGTTTACTGCTCACGTGACTGACATAAACCCATCTGCTTTAATGAGTCCCACTGTTTCGTTCCGCGTTTGACGCATAAACATTATATCGAACTATTCATATCGTTTTATTGAGGAAAATTATATTGCAATAATTGTTATTATTGAATTATCGCCCAACACTAGCAGTAAATAATGTTTGTGTATATTAAGGATATAAAATGCTAACTAATTAGTTTTAGCAAGACAGAAATACAAACAATATATAATTTGAGGTGTGATGAAAATAAGTATGACTTTCAGAAGAAAAAAAAATTGAATAAAAGTTCTATATTTACTGTGTAATTTGGATAAATGAACTTACAAAAGTAGAACGTCGACAGGGCCAAAGTGCTCATAGTTTCACCTATGACACTTTGATATATTTTGATTCAACTTGAAAGTGGCAAATTATTATTATTATTTTTTTTTTGCCTCCACAGGGAGCTGACATGGCCCTAACTTCGAAAGTCCCGGTTCAAAGCAAATCCAGAGTTTCCTACCGGTAATTACAACAGCGCTGTGACATTCATGTGTTCTCATCTCGTAAATATATAATCATTCTGACGTTCCTTGAAGGCAGCATTAGAGAAGGGGAGCTCAGTCCCATTTCCTGCAGAGATTAGCTCCAACTCTAATCAAATACACCTGAACCGGCTAATCAAGCTCTTTGAGTGTGGTTGGAAATTAAAGTCAGCTGTAATGGAGCGGATTTGGAACTCTACAGGAAAGATTCCAAAGAGCAGGACTTAGCGAGTAGAAAAAAAAAGACAAAGGATGAAAAAGAAAGAGAAACATTTTTTTTTTCTCAAAACACTGCAATATGGGTCTCTGACTGATGAACGCACACACAAACACACAAGCATTTTCAAGCTGTGTGATGAAGATGGTCCAGCAGCACTGCTGGAGAAAAGTCTAATTTATTTATGTGTCTGTTATTGTCTTGGGATTTTGCCTTTAAGACAGAAAGTGTAAAAGTCAGGAAGGGCAGGTAGGGGGTACAGATAATGGAACATTTCAAAGGGATGGCAGAATGAGAGACAAAAACGAAAAGGGAGAGAAACACAACCAAGGACCAGAAAAATATCTGCTTATGAATACCACTCAAACCTTAGCTCACATACAAGTGTTACTAATTCAGTATTACACTAATGCCATGCAAAGTATGTGAATGGTATGAAACTGTTGAAGGTTATCACCCTTCCAGCCACAAGAGAGCCAATCAGATCCCCAAGACCTAAGGTCAGTTACAAAATGTCGTCTTCTGACAGGTAGAGAGCTCCCAAAACCCACAGCTGCATCTTTAGGGGAAAAGAGTCTTGACCAAAGGTACAGCTAAAGACAGATTAAAAAGCAAACAGTCAAATGGTTAACCAACTGTGTCTATTATTAAATAATTATTTGTCTCTGTAAGATAGCAGTAATTATATGCACAAAAGTTATATATATTATATGCACAAAAGTTATATATATTATATATATAGTTATATATATATATATATATATATATATATATATATATATATATATATATATATATATATATATATATATTATATAAAATATATTTTTTTCTAAACAGAATAAATATATATATTTGTCCTTTGGAAAACATCTAATTATCTATAATCGCACCAAAATCTCCTTTCTTAAATCATAGCCACTGAGGGCCCCCAATATTTAATTAGCAGCAATGTTAATTTTGTTGATAAATTATTTTCGCCATGATTTTCGTCAACTACATTTTCCCACAGACATAAACAGGATGATAACTAAATTAATAAAAAAAAACAGTTTTTAATGACAAGAATTAAAACCAAAAAATACTCTCATTGTCGTCAACAAAATAGAAAGGAGATGAAAATGTCAGGGAAGGACGATTTGGGAAGAATTTATGACTTATATCTTATGTGGTAGTTACAAATTCACCGTTGATTGTGTTTATTTGTTTTTCTTCTCTAGTCATATTTGATTTCGCGAGTCTATATGAGATCTCGCGTCACTGTGAAATCATTCCTACAATCAGCAAGTGTGTGGTCTCGCAGTCTGGTCGAATCATTTAGTGTGTGCATTCAGAAGATAAGGCTATATATATATAGGCTATATATATATATAAGGCTAATAATCGGTTGAAACTGTCTTCATGTCTGAAGGTTTTGACTAAAATATGACAAAGATACTTGATCATGGAAAAAGGTTCTTTAGATTATTAAAATGTTTTTAATAAATCTTTTAAAGAAAAAATGAAGAGGAAAAAATGGTTCTTTAAGAGTGAAGTACTAGATTTAGTTGGCCTATTTCTGCACAAGTGGTTACATTCATTGAAAGGCAAATAACCTGAGCTTGAGCACCCACATTAACTTTATAGCTCAATACTATACCTGTATCTCTACAATTGTCTCATTTGTGTTCATTTTTATTCCTGCTAAGGTATATCTGAGATAATACAGACAGATACTTAAATGAAACGTACCTAAAAATGCAATTTAGTCTCTTAAGCTATGAAAGAGCAGCTTCAGAGAAATAAAAATGTTCCTCTTGGCAGTGCCAAGCACCGTATAAAGAACAATAGCCATTTTTCCAGTGTGAGTTCACATCAGAACAGCTTCTGCTTTGCAAAATCAAAGCCTAGAGGGCAGGCCGGCTAAAACAAAACCCTGGGTTTTATGAGTACACACTCAATAGCGGGACCTCGTAAACGCTCCCGTTTCCTCACAAAGAGTGTGGAGGAAAGAAAAGAGAAAGGTGGCAATAAAGAGGAGCAAACAGACAGGTTTTCCACACATCAAGTGAAAAAGAGAGACAGGGGTCTCTAAAAGCCTCTTCTTTTTTTTTTTTTAATAAGACCATGATGATGTGGGTGTGATGTCAGAGATTTACTAAAGAAAAGATTCACAATGCTTCTCAAATGTTTGGGGTCAGTGATTAGATTATTACTATTATTATAATTGTTTTAAATAAGTGAATATCATAGATATTTTATAGCTTTTCGGCCACTGACTCTAAATAATATTCTCTGTGTTGTGCAAAAGATCACCCTCATGCAAAGCCACCATTGGCAATTTTATAAGAAAAGCAATATTCTGTGGATGCTTTGGACAGCAGAATAATAACATTCTCTCAGCTGGAGTGGTCCACACAGGTTTTCTAAGGTTCATGGAGCAGACAGCACATGCTGGCCCACATATTTCACACCCCGATTTTGTGCATCGGGAGGGGAGCAGGAAAAAAGCTGAATAAATATGGGACTTTAGTGTGAGCCCAGCGACACACTGTTTATCTGCATAAACCAGACGTGGCAGCAACCATTCACGCTTTTGTGCCACTGTGCTCATAAATACAGCATGCTAAATGGAAGAGAAGAGAAGAGAAGAGAAGAGAAGAGAAGAGAAGAGAAGAGAAGAGAAGAGAAGAGAAGAGAAGAGAAGAGAAGAGAAGAGAAGAGAAGAGAAGAGAAGAGGTCTAAACTGGCGACTGAACGTCAATTAGTGCTGCGATAAATTGGACAAGCCAAAGTAAAAAGGAAGTTACTTTTATCACAAGGTGGGAAAATGTGTGGCTTTCAAAGCGAGCACACACTTGTTTTAGAGCACATCTCATTAAGCAGTGCCTGGGGAGAACATCATTCATAAAACATTAAGAAACAGCTTTTATTTTCATTCATTATTAAAGCACAATCTCCTCAAACCACAACCACAATAGCGTGTGATTTACAGGTACAATGGGGGGACAGGACTAAGATGAAGTCAACCAAGGACTAAAGAAGAGAGGAGAACATAGTAAGATTCTTCTCATGGGGACAAGATCGAGGTCTATCACGATTATCTGAGCTGCTTGAGGAATAACCTTTTGCTGGCCCATTCATCCATCCATCCATCCATCCTGCCTTTGTAAGTTGATGTCAGCAAAATATTAAGAGCGTATAGTTGAACCAGCTCTAGTGCATAATACATTAGTGAAGAACCCACACAGGGCGAGTTTGATTTAAGAGATTAGCCACGGCGTGTGTGTGTTCTTCCTGGGCCTGGCCGGCTCACAGTGACCCATTTTATCTAAATGATAGAGAGTCAAAAATAGTCTCTGATTATTGCTGGCACACTTTCAGACAGACCACAGGGGCCTGGACTGAAGGTCACTCCTTCGTCCTCGATCGCTCTCACTCTATCTCCTACTGGACACAAATTATGATCTAGTTCTCCATTATATGCAAAGGCCACGGCACAGAGCGATCCTTAAGAGAATTACCCTTGACCTTGACAGGAAAACAAAAGCATCCTCCAGTGTAATGCTGGGTAAACAGATATATCAGTCACTATTTCAGCAACTTAGCAGTATGTAACTGAACTGTAACTGATCTGTGATGTCAGATCTTTGGCTGATGTGATGATTTGACTCTCACAAATTAGGCTGTTTTCACTGATTGTCTATTAAGGATGAAATAGCTTAAACAAAATAAAGCATTTATAAATAATTAATATGCACTGAAAAAAGTTTAATTCATCCAATTAAATAAATGTAGGGTAATGATTCACATCTATATTTTTTAACTTGAGCCAATGAAAAATGAATAACTTGCCCTTAGGGCATTCTTTTTTTTCTTTTTCTTTTTTCATTGGCATTACCCTATTTTTTTTTTTTTTTTTTAATGGATGAATGAAACATTTTTTTCATTGTACAGTTTTTTGGTGAAACCAAATAATATTTTCAACATCCCCGTGTGAGTCATCGCTAACATCACTTTCATCCGCACAAGCTCACAGATGAATACACATTAAGAGTTATGTAGATACATTCATAAATAGACAGACAGATGAATAAATGAATGGATAGATGGATGGACAACCTAACAAACAAATTACTAGATATATAGATAGATGGACAGACAGACATACACACATGCATGAACAGATGGATGGATAGACAGACACAAAGAATTATAGCTAAAGACATACAGACAGATAAACAATTTCAAAGTAAAAGACAAATTAAAAGATAACTAGAAAGAGACAGAATGGTTGACAGACAGACAAATGGATAAATGAACAAAGACAAATGACAGACTGACAATTAAACAGATGGACAGATAAACTGATAGAGAGACCGATTGACACCCTTGTGGATGGATGAATAGAAGACAGCAGACAAATGAAAAAAAGACAGAAGAGTAGATAAGCTAGATAGATAAACAGATGGATAGATAAAATGACAGACAGTACAGATGTTGTGTTTTCTTTTAGTTTTTTTTATCTACATTTTCAGTATAGGCACCTCAGAATGTGAGGAACACACACACACACACATGTGTAGTAAAGGTGGAATGTAATTAACCTTTGGAGCTCTGTGTCTGCTCTGCTCAGACAGATGTGAAGTCACTCAGCAAGGAGGAACATTTGATGAACTTGACTTCAGAGCTGACAATTCCACAAAATACACACACACACACACACACACACACAGCGATGCACAGTTGTTCATGTAATATGCAGACGTTTTGCTGCGAGGGGCATTTGATGTGCTCGACTTCAGAGCTGACACTTCAATTTCAGAGGGCCTTTAAAGGAGACCCGGAGATTCACACTAATAAATTCCCCTATTAAGGAAGAGAGACATTTTCTTCTTTTCACTCTCTCAAACCACCATCGAACAACCATCTCCACCCCTCATGTAAACGTACTCTGCACTCCTGAAGAAATTGGGTACTAGGAGTAGCGGGAATGAGAGTTTGGACATTTCGGTTGGAAAACGCTTTCAATGCTAATAAATTCCAGGTAGCATATATCTAGCTAAGCACACTGGAGGATGTGCCTCTCTACATATAGTTATTTGAAAACACAAACCTAGTGCCAAGAATAAAAGAGCATTTTAAAGGAATTGGAAGCAAGTTCATGTTTTCACATAAGTGTTTGTGTATTTCAGTTTGGCTCATATTGAAAGACAACTTGACAGCACAAAGAAACACACTCAAAGTTTTAACTGAGCTTGAGAAAAGAAGATACATTTAATAAGCTATAATTAGAACTTGCGTTTGTCAAATTCATATATTAAAATAAATGCATTTAATTCTGAAGTAAATCTGATTGTTTTGTTTGTGTTCAGAATAAAGAGCTGATATCCTTGACATATCTAATTTGATGTACTTGAGTATTCTCTAATCAGAACACGAGTTAATTGATTTTGAGCCTTCCGTTTCCATACAATATGCGAGTAATGTTAATTGTGTAAGACAAGCAAAAATTCACTGATAAGACAGACTGGGATTTTCACCAGGGACTTGAGTGTCATTTCGATGTCAATTTTGAGATATCTGACTACTTTAATGTGTTTAAAAGACAAAAAAAAACATGTTTAAAAGTTAAAAAAAAACCATGAACATTGTGCATTTTTTATTATCACTTTCACAGGTAATTTCTATGCTCTTCCTGTTTGTCAAAGAACCCAAATTGTTTAAATTAGCAATCAGCAAGACTTTACAGTATATACAAAATACTAGAACTTCTTTTGTGCTTTTGAAAAGTGTTCTTTTGTGAAGAAGTATGTTGTTGAAAGAAGTGTCTTATTCCCAACAATTCTGCATTTCTTTGATCACAGATACCGTTGATACATTACTAATGTGAAATATTATTAGAAAATTACACTATTTTAATACATTTTAAAATGTAATTTTCTGTGGTGGCAAAGCCAAATTTTCAGCGGCCATTACTTCAGTCTAATGTCACGTTCTTCAGAAATCATTCTAATATGATGATTTTGTCTGACGGTTTGTGGTTTTAGGAAGCACACCTACCATAACAGTAACATTGGGGAGTGAGGGTGTGCGCCCTGGAGGCTGGTGCAGGACAGGAACAGGGCGTAGACAAGGAGAGCTTCCAGGGTGGAGCAGGTAGTTCCGGTTGCCATGGCGGATCAGGAGATTCGGGAGGCCATGGCGGATCCTAGAACTATGAACTAAGAACTATGCATGCTGTAATGTTGAGTCAGGGGCATTCGGATCCATTTGCAATGTTTATTAGAATATGTAGTACAACCATGCAGAGTTTTAACAACAGCGTCAAGGATATCACCGATAATCTTATTCGAGGTCGGTTACCAGGCTTGGATCGGGGCAGTCAAGTAACAGGTCAGAATCAAAGCAGAGGGTCAGAAGGGCAGGCAGCAGAGAATCAATAGAAGAGGGGCAGTCCAAGATAATGCACAGGTAAACAATCAGAAGTAAACACACTAGTAAAAATACTAGACGGGCTAAACAAGACTTCGCGTTGAGTGAGAGTCTGGGACCAGCTTATATGGGGAGTTAGATTGGGACCACCTGGTGGTGATTAGTCTGAATTACAGGGAATATGGGTAATGGAGTCCAAAACGGAATCAAAACTCATGAGAAGGTACCCTCCAGTGGCTATTGGAGAGAGCCACAGAGGCCTGGGTCGTGACACAAAACTTGTTCCATAGGAGGCTGGAGGAGGAAACTTCATTTTTCAGTTTTGGGTCCTTGCTTGTGTCAGGCAGTTCATGGTTTTAGGAAGCACACAAAAGGAGGAGTAGGAAAAAAAGGAGTCTTTTAATAAACACATAAACCATCCAAATATAACATCAATCATGGACAAGGGAGAACAGAATGGGCTCAAACTCAAATAAGGCAGATAACGAGGGGCAGACAGGTGATGAGGATAACTAAAAAACAGGAAAAGGTGATCTAAATTAATGAAGATTAACTAATGAGAACAGGAAATTAACCAAATGAGTACAGACAGGAACTAAACAGAAATCAACACGTGACAGATTAGGTGCATAAGAAAAATTTCTTATTATTAACAATGATAAAAACAGTTAAAAAGAACCACAAACCTTTGAACTGTCATAATGTGAAATAAGGAGTTTTGTCACTGCCTCACAAGTAATCCATCAAAAATGTAATCCACCAACTTTTTATGATCAATTTATTTCATAGGTTTTTCTAATTACAACAAAAAATTAAGACATTCTCAATAGTTACCATCATTACTGATAATTGATGCTATTCACAAAATAATAATGATGAACCTAGTCCACAATATTTTTGTCCATTAGGGAATGATGAATCACATGAGAAAAAAAAATATTGTCATTCAAGCCCAATTATTCCATCAAAATCTTACAATAGTGATTCACTACCATAATTACGGTTGTTCCTTTCAATACGCATCCTACCAACAAACTCATTGGGATTTATTCATGAAACATGAGCATAATGAATTTGTGTAAAACGTTCATGAATCTATTCTCATGTAAATTCTCCCACTGAACGAACCATTTCCGTTAGGATGGTTTTATGTACAATTTACAGAAATCCGTTCTGTCTGTGTTTCATGAATGTGCCACTCTGTCTTAATTGCAGTTCTTGGCTCAGCTTGTGTCTCACTGAAATAAAGTGAAGTGTGCTGCAACATTTCATAAAAAAACATTATTTTTTTTAGTATAATCCAAACCACTCACACAGAAAAGCTAATAAATTGCCTTAAACCATTAAAACACATGGCCTTGTGTCTCATACATAACAAGCAGAATATTTCTCCATATGCTGCCGGAGGGCAAAACGCAGAGTTAGAAAGTTTGAAAATGAAAGTTTTGTGTAACTTGCTCTCTGCAGTGTGACAGTAAATGGGTGGGAGTATGTTCTCTTCTTTAACCTCAGCGCCTTCTGGAGTTATTACTATTCCTTCTTCAATATCACCAGAGTACTGTCAGTGTCCATGACAACAAGGAGCATAACCTGCCTACAGGGGTCATGCTTATAAAATAGTCATCAAGCCAATAAACTATGAAAAGCCAGCAGAGACAAGAAACGGCTAAATATAAACATAATTGCATTTCATTGCATAAGGCTACTCCCAGTACTGCACTAACTACTGACAAACTTCAAGTAAAGCAGGGGGGGGGGGGGGGCGGGAGAGAGATAGAAGAAAGAATGTTCATCTAATAAAGAAGCCATGATTAGTTGGAGGTCACTAAGCAAGATGGCTGGAAAGCAGAGGAGTGAAAGATAGACTGAAAAAAAAACAAGAAAACTGCTGACAGGTGCCGGAAAAAAATAATTAAGTAATGTGGCAAACATCACCTTCTCTCAAAATGGTGCAGATTTTAAACATCAATGTCTATCAAAGACTTGAAAAGAACATGTAATACGCAGTTTGGCAAGTTCACAGGAAAAATTTTATATTTATATAAACAAAGCCTTAAAATGTGTTTTCACAAGGTAAAGTTATAAAATGTTAAATGACTGTCTGTCACTCGGCTGCACACTCTAAATGTGTACTAAACGATTTTTGAAAACACACTTTTGACTGCAGTGTCTGACCGAGTCCCAAAACACACTTGTAGCCAATCAGCGGTAAGGGGGCGTGTCTTGTCCTGATAGCGAGAAGAGAGCGCTCAATTTGAGTGCACAGGACGCATATTACATTACATTTACATTTAGTCATTTAGCAGATGCTTTTATTCAAAATTAGCAAATTAGCAGATCGACTACAGATTGAGAGAGATGGCAGATAAAAACGAGGGTTTACAATCAGGCAAGAGGCAGGAGCCACGTAAATATCGGGGCAGCTTTCCAGCGGTGGAGAGAAACTCAAGGATTGGGAAGGGCTCGAATCGGACGCTGAGGTTTCCTTTTTTCTTTTTTAAAAGGTGAGTAACGTTGATTTTGCGTTGTTTCACACAACTTATCCATGTTGGCTTTTGTTTGAATATGCTTGTGTGTCATCTTCGCTTGTTTCCGCGATCGTCGTTGCCATGGTTGCGCACGTACTTGTGGGGTGAAGATCTCAAAATAGGGGCAAGGCATGGTGGCCGAGAGAGCTCAACGCGCTGCAACTTCACAAAACGCGTTCAAATAGAAAAAGCACCAGCAAATTAAGAAAACATCTTCATCAGTTTGACAGCACACATGCTGCAAATACTCACAACACAAACAAATGCAGAAACGCTCTGTAAATACTCAACACAAACAAAATTACTCCAACAAAAAGAAAATTTAAACAAGGTTTTTTTATTTTTGAGTATTGATTACCATTTGTATAACCATATTTGTACAAATACCATGGTTAAACTATGGTTAGAGTAGTAAATCCATGGTTAATTTGTTAATGATAACAGTAACAATTTTTTTGTTTGCTTTTTTTTATATAATAAATGTATTTATTAATTCATTCATTTCAATAGTAAAACCATAGGCTATGTTTAGTTTTTGTAAGGTAAGTTGTAAAAGTAAGTTAGCCAGCTTACATAACCTTTCACAGTTAAAGTAATTGTGTATTTAGTCAGCTTATTTAGGCTAATAATATCCATAAAAAAAAGCTAAGGAATCTATGACCAGGATTGTTAAAATAAACAAAGATCTTTTCAGAGCAAACATTGATGAATAATGTCCCAGCCATGTTTGTCACTTTACGATTCCCTTAAATATTACATTTCTTTATTTGTTTCTATTGTGAGTATTTGCAGCACGTGTTGTCAAACTGATGAAGATGTTTTCATAATTTGCAGGGATTTTTGTCATTTGCAGCACGTTTATCTCTCTCGGCCACTGTAGCAGGTCCTGTTGGAGTATGGGTGTGTTTGTTTTGGTGCTAAAGAATCGGGTCAGGGCAGATGCAGGCTGAAGCACAAGAATAATCTAACCATTACTTTGTACCCACCTTCTCACTACACGCTGTTCTGTTGTCAAACACACGACGATGGTGCTGCCACTGACATTTATGTTCTCTGTGTGTGTGTGTGTGTGCTATGACTCCTGACCCCGGGGTCCTACGAGGAGCTGGTAGCTGCCTCAATTGTGCCTGTAGCGGTAACCATAGTGATCTTATACGGGTGCATCTCAAAAATTTGAATGTCATGGAAAAGTTCTTTATTTTTTGTAATTTAATTAAAAAAGCAAACTTTCTTATATTCTAGATTCATTGCACACAGACTGAAATATTTCAAGAGTTTTTTGTTTTAATTCTGATGGTGACTTCCAGCTTAGAAAAATTAAAAGTAGGAAACTTTGAAAGAAAAAGAAAAATCAAAATCCAAAGTAGGTTTAATTATGCACTCAATACTCAACCTGGGCTTCAGTGCGGCGTGGCATGAAGGCAATCAGTCTGTGGCACTGCTGAGGTGTTACTGAAGATCTTTAAATGGGTAAGCATGGTGGTGTCCAGTAAGCGAGCAACTATGGCAGCGATCCAACATGTCCTTGTATTGAATCAAAGACGGAGCCGGACTCGGAGCCGTTTAGTCCATGTGAGTTTTTTTATTCGGCAAAACTTAAGCCCTTTTGACATTTTGCCTGACGTGGCTATATTAAAAAAAATCCCCTCCCAAGACAACTCATTGTGGAGCAGCTGGACCTTCCCAGACCTGCGCGGCGGAATTCTGCTTTAAGCCCTGAAGCCCAGCGCTACGTTTTTTTTAAATTATTATTATTTATTTATTTTTTTTGCTACAGAGAGATTCATCGAGGTCGTGGGAGAGGGCTATGGCCTAATCAAGACCTCGGTGTGGAGGTGTGTCCACACAGTCACCAACGCCCTTCTGCGCCATGCCGGTGGATGGCACACTCATCCCTATCGCCAATCCATCAGTGATTGATCGGGAGGAAATATCGCGAAAGGGATACGCGACCATAAACATGCAGGTTATAGTGGACCATTGGAGTGTGATCTTCGACTTGGTGGCAAGGTCCAGCAAAACTTCAAGTTCCCTGACGAGAAGCTTGGTGCCCTTGTTTACGTTGCTTCCCCAGCATATTTTGTATCTAATTCTCTCTCTCTCTGTTCATTGTAGATAGGTTGTTTTTTATTAAAAACATAAACCAATTGCAATCAATACCGCATTAAACAGAAGTAACTGCAGCTGCTTGCCAATCAATTCTGATTGTAAAGTACCTTACCATTAATATAAAAGTGTATTATATAATTTTCATAAGTCGTTAAACCCATGTCAAAAAGCGGCACAACGGGATAAGGAAGGGTGGATGATTAGCGAGAGATACCCGGTTCGTCTAACCTTCACAACATAGCCTATCGTGTGAACATATTACTGACCATTTGATAATTTAATTTATAGTCTATATTCTACTGATAACTTAAACTATGTTAAAATAAATGTTACTGTAATAATTTGAGGAATGTGTCATTTGCATAGAACGTGTTGTCTTTCTTAACGCTGTAATGCACCTTCATGTGAAGTGGAAAATCGATTCATGAGCAATCGATGCCAACTAATTCAGCACCCTGACTTTGGACAGCACTCTTGTAACGTCGGACGTAAGAGGCAGCGTGCTAAGAAGCTTCCTAAGGGACACTTCGGGGAACACACTTAGAAACATCAACAACTTTGGTAAGATATATCTTTCGATGTCTTTTTCGCGCACTAAGAGTGAACGTTATCGGGGAACCGGGCCCAGTTCTTTTACTCCTCACCCCAGGTGAAATGCTTCAGATGTTATTCTCTAGTTCAGGAGTGGCTTGGTTCTAGGAATGTGACAGCTTTAGCTTTTTTCCTGAAGACATCTGAGTGTGGTGACTCTTGATGCACTGACTCCGGCTTCAGTCCTCTCCTTGTGACACTCTCCCAAG
Organism: Carassius carassius; assembly: GCF_963082965.1. NCBI lineage: Eukaryota > Metazoa > Chordata > Actinopteri > Cypriniformes > Cyprinidae > Carassius > Carassius carassius. The sequence continues at coordinate 9,478,729 of NC_081790.1, forward strand.
TTCTTGAATAGGCTTTTCCTGATAATCTTCCCAAGGCTGTGGTCATCCATGTTGCTTGTGCACCTTTTCCTACCACACCTTTTACTTCCAGAAAACTTTCTATGAATATATTTTGATACAGCACTCTGTGAACAGCCAACCCTTTCAGCAATGACCTTCTGTGGCTGACACTCCTTGCGGAGGGTGTTGATGATTGTCTCTTGGACAAATGTCAAGTCAGTAGTCTTTCCCATAATTGTGGTTGCATGTTCTAAACTATCCCAGGAGGTACCCTGTATTTATACTCAAAATTAATCGTACTAATCAAGCTCAAAATAGAATATTCACATTCTTAAGATACTACATTTTTTATTTTCTTAAGCTGTAAGTCGTTTAAATTACAGTTTGTGTGCAATGAATCTAGAATATAAGAAAGTTTGCTTTTTTGAATTAATTTACGAAAATCCGTCTATGACTGAGCTGGTGATTTTGCTGGACTGAAAAAATGTTGACTGCTGGACAGCTTGGTCTCCCCCAGTTAAAAAATCCCATCTGCGCCCCTGACGTATACTGCGAAGGATCGTGTCAAACTGAAGACTGAAAAAAAATATTCCCCTTTGCCTTCACAGGAATAAATAACATTTGAAAATTTATCAAAACAGAAAAGTCATTTTAAATTGTAATAGTTTACAAATTTAATGTTTTACAGTATTTTTAAACTAATAAATTGAACCTTGGTAAACAAATAATATAATAAAGTTTGAACTGTATTGGGAGTTGTTTTTTGCTTTCTTATTATGGAATTTACATATGGACCAAGGGATAGAAATAATTAAAGAATGATGACATTAACATTAACATTGATTTTTTTAAATTAGTAGCCTTAATTTCAACACAGAAACATTTCAAACATCACCTCTTACTTTACCCATAATGGAAAGATTTCACTAGAGAATTATTTTCAGCAAGTCTCCCCCAGGAATATCCTTTCTCTCTGAAGAGATTCATAGGAACACAAATCATGATTCAAATCATGTTCCTTTGAAAGAGAACATGAAACCACTTGCTTCCCCACAAGTGAGAAGAAACAAGGAGGACAGCTAAAATCAGTGCGGATATTAGAAAACACACACAGACAAACAGTAGATGAAAAGCATGTTTCACTAAAGACTAAGAATGAGTTCAGCGTTTTTAATCAGTGCTGGCAGTAAATTCCATAAAGGCTGGGTGGGATGTTTTGAACGGAGTCTTGATGAAATGCAAAATTACATTTCACCCAGCAATTCAGCATGGCCAGCATGGCCATGGATTTAATCTAAAGGATGAAACTCAAAAAGGGACGCATAACATACTGTATTGTAATATTTGTGATTTGATCTGCTAGACTCTAGACCCACAATACAAAAAAAGAGCATTTGATTATATCTGACATTTTCCTGCACAGAGGAAACCCTTTTCTTCTATAACAGTAACAAAATATCGCAATAACTTTTACAGTAAAGAGGTTTTGGGGAAAAAAAGTATTTACACTACATAGAGTGAGTATAAAGTCAGCTAATGAACAAATTGCATTTTTCTAAATAATATCGGAAATAATATCAGGATAATAACTTCAGTGGGAAAAAAATCATTCATAATATCATTCAAAGTGTTTAGATAAAATGCTTACTTGTTTTAAAAATTCCCTTAAAGGGATTTTAGTTAAATTGTAATTACATGTTCAATCTGGACTCATTCATTGCATTTAATTGAAGCCCGGTTGAAATTTATTCATATAGTTTGGGTATTCATTTGGTTTAGTAATATTTCCTTAATATTATTTTCTAATATTTTATTTATATACATGTATTGTATGTGTATTGGTTTCCTTGTATAATATTATTTTCATTGAAAAGGAAGGAAAATGTATGATTATGTGTTGAGTTAAAAGTACTTGCCACTGTTAAGAGCTGGGATTGGTTAAATGTTGAGGGGGCGGGGACGGGAGTGACGTCCGGGAAGAAGAGGTGATGGCTGGAAGATCGTTCATGTCTGAGAACTAGTTTGATAAAAGATACCATTTTAGGACAGTTGTCCATACGAGAACTGATTTAAAGTTGGTAAAATGTTGTTTGAACGTGTGGGGATAGTAATTTCCCCTTTGATTATCAAATGACTGAGTAGCGCGATTCTCAAGAAACAGCGCTTATCACACGTGAGAGACGCGAGGCCGCGTGTGTGGAAAACTACCGTGAATCGTCTCTCTTACCAAATCCATAGAAGACATCCAGATAGCGCCCTGAGATACCAGGGATTCTCAGTGGTTCCTCTGGCAGCGTTGGATGAGTTTGCTGATCTGCCGTCAGTTAGTCGGACAGCAATCCCCCTCGTGCTGGAAGTTTGTGCGTCATGAAAGCCGGCTTGAACTAACGATCGGTAAGACAGTTGTTTATTTCGTTTACTCGTTGAGTGAAGCGGCAACCTGTTTTGTGCCTCAACGAACCCCAGCATCGTCTCAGGCCTGCATCAGGGTATTTATTTTATTTAAATTTGTATATTTGAATTGACACCCGGGTGTTTTTGATTACTGTTGGGGAATGTTTTGTGAGCCGTAACCGTTGTGTTGAGACAACAAAGACTCGTTGAACTTGAGTATACTAATCAACACATTGGTGATATTGGTGGCATTTTGTGTTTACTGTCCATCTTATTAGTTTATCTGTTATATAAATAACCAGAGTGATACGGAATATTAATACAGTGTTGTATTTGTAAATTGTTGATTTGAGTTTGAAGGAGGAAAGATCCTTTTGTTGTAAAACTTTAAAGGGTTAACTTTTATTTTATCTCCAATTGCTATTTGATTTTTTAAATTTTTTTATTTGAGTAAACTACTAAAAGTTTATATTTTATTTCTGACTCTGTGGTTATTGTAGTCTATTATTAAGCACAGTAATTGAAAAGATAAGGGTTTATTGAAATAAAATTAATAATATTCAGAGGCTACTTAGAGAGATCTAAAAATAAACTTACCCAGGGCCCCTCCCACTTAAATCGAAGGGAGAAGGGCGCTACATAAATGGAGGCACCGCTGGGATCTTATAGTTTCCCTGATATTATTTAGCTGAACAGTGACAAAAATATACCCTTAATTTTTTTAGTAAGAAAAAAAAAAAACACAAAATGCAGCAGTTTAGAGAAGAGCTTAGGGGCTGGTGCAGGGGAGAAGCATTGAACGAAGACCATGCGTTAATGGTTATTGTACCTGAAGATTTGGATGTAGCACAGGTTGAAGAGACAATGCAGACAATCAAGTGCCTGGGCCGCGTACGAGTAAGAGGAAGGATGTTCAGAGATAAGCTCAAGTGTTTCCTTGTTCTCTGTGAGAGTAAAGAGAAAATTGATCCAACATTAGTACCCCCTGAAGTCTTGCCTGTTTCTGGAGCAGAACCTTGGAAAATTGTCACCTCAAGTGGAGATGATACTAGTTCTGAGGATTTTGCTAGAAAAGTGCACACCCTACTTCAGAGGGAAGGGAGAAAAGTTGAGGATATTCAGGCCATGTTTTCATCCTCTGCGTCCGAAAACTCTTCGCCTGATGCTATTATCCGTGCTGTTGGAGATCTGTTAGAAAAGACTGGAAAGACTTCAAGTGAAGTAGGAGGTTATAGACGGTTGAGGATGTTCTCTGGAGCAATACCTACTCCTGCAGGCGAGGAACCGTTTGAACACTGGATGGAACAAGCATGTTTGATGGTGGAAGAAAGCGAGTGTCCTGTCAAAGAAAAAAAAAGGAGGATCATTGAGAGTTTAAGAGGCCCAGCATTAGAAATCGTCAAAGCTGTGCGTGATTCTGGCTCTGATGTTACTCCAGAGGAGTATTTGGATGCCCTCGAGCAAGCGTTTGGATCTGCAGAGTCAGGTGATGACTTGTATTTCGCTTTTCGTTTGTTGCAGCAGCAAGTAGGAGAAAAATTGTCAGATTTCTTAAGGAGACTGGAGCGTGCCCTAACCAAAGTGGTTCAGAGGGGTGGCATACCGGCGGATTTCCGTGATCGAGTACGCGTTGAGCAATTGCTGAGAGGTGCTGTTGGTGCTGACTTGATGCTGCTTCATTTGAGACTCCGAGAAAGAAAGACAAAACCTCCTAAATTTCTTGAGCTGTTAAGCGAAATCCGGGCTGAAGAAGAATATGAAGCTTCTCGTGCAAAATTGACCACACGGGTACAAAAAATCAGTACAAGTGTGGAAACGGATGGTAAGCAGAAAGAGATTCAAACTCTGAAAGCTGAAATCAAAGAGTTAAAGTCCCAGTTTGCCACAATGGTAACTCAGCCCGTGGTAGAACACAAACCCACCTCCAGTCTAAAAACAAATGCCAGTGAAATTCAACAGGAAGGAGAAATTGCTTTTCTTAAGAAGCAAGTGAAGAGCCTTCAAAGGAAAGTCACAGGGAAAAACTGTCACCATGAAGGGGTTTCAGCTCTCACCCTAAATGCCAGTACTCCAAGGAAACCACTGGTAAGTGCAAGAAAGCAATACAATGACTCTGAAGAGTACTTTTGCTACAACTGTGGAGAGGAAGGGCATATTGCCCCACGATGTCAAAATCCTGAGAATAAGGATAAAGTCATTCAAAAATTGATTCGGACAAATAGAAAAATGAAATGGGGACAAAAAGAAATGCCTGCAGAAACAGAAAAGAGTAATACCTCCTGTTCAGCGAAAAAGAGTGCTGTTAGTTCACTTTGTGGAAAGCAAATTCCAGAAGGACTGATAGGACCCCCCTCTACTGTACAGCTGCGTGTAAATGGACAGCCATGCTCTGCCTTATTGGACAGTGGGTCTCAAGTGACCATAATCTTTAAGAAGTGGCTATTATCAGATAGACATGGCAGAAGCTGACAAGGAAAAAACTGCTTTTATCTGCCCTTTAGGATTTTTCCAATTCGAGAGGATGCCACAAGGGGTCACTGGAGCGCCTGCGACGTTTCAGAGACTAATGGAGAGAGTCGTCGGAGACATGAACCTACTCCAAGTCTTGGTGTATCTAGACGATTTAATCGTCTTTGGAAGGACTCTGGAGGAGCATGAGGAGAGACTCATGAAAGTACTGGATCGTCTGGAGGAAGCTGGATTAAAGGTGTCCATTGACAAATGTCATTTTTGCCAGAATCGAGTGAAGTACGTTGGACACATAGTATCCAAGGATGGAATAGCAACAGACCCTGACAAAATTGAGGCTGTGATCAGTTGGCCCCAGCCATCGGACCTGAAATCCCTGCGACCCTTTTTAGGATTCTGTGGCTACTATCGGCGGTTCATTGCCAATTACTCTTCCATTGTTAGGCCGTTGACTGAGCTTACTAAGGGCTATGCGCCGACACAACAAGGAAAGAAGGCAGGCAAAGAAAAGAGCATGACCTACTTCAAGGAATCAGAGCCCTTTGGAGATCGATGGGATGAATCTTGCACGTCCGCTTTTAAACAGATAATTCATTGCTTAACACATGCTCCTGTTTTAGCCTTTGCCGATCCCAGTAAGCCGTACATCCTTCATGTGGATGCTAGTTTGAAGGGCCTTGGGGCTGTGTTATATCAAGAACACCCTGAAGGATTGCGGCCAGTGGCTTTCGCAAGCAGAAAATTGAGACCAGCAGAACTAAGGTACCCCATTCATCAGCTGGAATTTCTTTCATTGAAATGGGCAATCGTGGACAAATTCCATGATTACTTGTATGGTGCCAAGTTTCATGTCAGAACCGATAACAACCCACTCACATATGTGTTGACATCTGCTAAGCTGAATGCAACAGGCCACAGGTGGCTAGCAGCTCTTGCTACGTATGATTTTAGCATTCAGTATAGACCCGGAAAGAGCAACACAGATGCTGATTTGTTGTCCAGAAGATTTGTGGATGAGGATGAGGCTAACAAGTGGAGGGACATACCTGTGTCGGGTGTAAAGTCCATATGTCAACGGGTGAGTTCTCAGGTGTCTTTGGAAGACAATCCTAGATATGTGGAACAGCTAGGAGCCCCTCCAGAGTCCATACCAGAAGCTTATGCCTATCCCACCAGGTTGGAGCTTAATTCTTTACAGTTGCTGTCTCAACCAGAGTTGATTAAAGCTCAGAACGAAGATCTGACTGTGAGACAGGCGATAACTGCACTGAAGGAACGAAAGTGGTCAAGCAAAATAACAGATCCCGAAGTGGTGGCATTGAGGCATGAAGCTGGAAAACTATTAATGAAAGATGGATTGCTTCAGCGAGTAACCAAAAAGTCTGATCGAGAATTCTTTCAATTGGTTTTGCCCACCAAGTTCCGAGAAGTAGTTCTTAAAGCCATGCATGAGGATTTAGGTCATCTGGGGGTAGAAAGGATTACAGAACTTTTGAGAAATCGATTCTATTGGCCCAAGATGTCTCTTGACGTGCAAGAATATGTCAAGAACTGTGGAGCTTGCATTACTCGTAAGAGTCCATGTCAAAGAGCTGCCCCATTGCATCAGATAACGAGTAGTGGGCCGATGGACTTAGTGTGTATTGATTTTCTTTCTGTGGAGCCAGACTCAAAAGGTTTGGGCAACGTGTTAGTAATTACCGATCACTTCACACGTTATGCACAAGCGTTTCCCAGTAAGAATCAAAAAGCTCTTACTGTTGCTAAAATACTGGTAGAGAAGTACTTCATTCATTACGGCCTACCAGCACGCATTCACTCAGATCAGGGTCGTGACTTTGAGAGTCGGCTGATAAAGGAGTTGTTGAACCTGCTTGGTATAAGAAAATCAAGGACAACGCCGTATCATCCTCAGGGTGACCCGCAGCCTGAGCGGTTCAATCGTACCCTCTTAGCTATGCTTGGAACCCTGAATGCTGAAAAAAAACGAAATTGGAGCCAACAGATACCTTACTTGGTGCATGCTTATAATAGTACCAAAAATGATGCTACTGGGTATTCGCCCTATTTCCTGATGTTCGGGAGAGAAGCCCGGTTACCTGTAGATATCTGTTTCGGAACTTCACCAGATGGGATGGATGATGTGTCACACTCACAGTATATAAGCAATATGAAAAAAGAGCTGAAACGGGCTTACCAGTCAGCAATGGAAGAGGCTGACAAAGTCCATCAAAGGAATAAAAGATCATATGACAAACGAGTGTCATTTCAATCCTTGAATTCTGGGGATCGTGTGTTGATCAATAACTTAGGGTTGAAAGGTAAACACAAGCTTCAAACCAGATGGAGTCCAGTACCCTATGTAGTCTGTGAGAAACTCCCAAATATACCAGTATATCGGGTAAAACCTGAAACAGGAAGCGGAAAGGTCAGAACACTTCACAGAGACCAACTGTTACCCATAGGGCAACTTGTGAGGTGGCCACAGAGCAAAGTGGAGAGAAACCCAGTGAGGAGGAAGAAAAGAACGGATGTTGATGCTCCCGCACTGACAAATGAAGATATATCATCTTCTGAGACTTCCTCTGAGTTTGAATACAATGTTTCAAAACCTTACAGATCATATCTGGAGGGAACACTGAATAAGAATGACACTTTGCCCAGCCAGTCAGAATTGGTATACCAGGAAAGGAACCTGCTCCATGAAGACCTTGGTACTGAGGAAGAAGAATTGGTACATGAAGAGGATGCAGAGAGCGACGTTTCAAGTTCGTCCAGTTCTTCTGTAGAAGATGAAGAGGAAAGTCAAGAAGAGACAAGCGAGCAAATGGAAGAAAGTGAACCAGTTAGGGAAAAAAGGAGAGTAAAGCCAGTTGTTAAACTCACCTATGACAAGCCAGGGAAGTCTAGAGATCAGCCCCTCACTATTGTGCACAGAGGAGTAATAATTCAAATAGGAAAAAAAGTCAATCACAAGAAACGTAAAGCAGTAGTGTAGGTAAGATCCTAAAAGAAAATATTAGGTAGTCCACTAGTCTGTATGGGGACATCCAGACATTTAAAGGGGGGAGGGTGAAGCCCGGTTGAAATGTATTCATATAGTTTGGGTATTCATTTGGTTTAGTAATATTTCCTTAATATTATTTTCTAATATTTTATTTATATACATGTATTGTATGTGTATTGGTTTCCTTGTATAATATTATTTTCATTGAAAAGGAAGGAAAATGTATGATTATGTGTTGAGTTAAAAGTACTTGCCACTGTTAAGAGCTGGGATTGGTTAAATGTTGAGGGGGCGGGGACGGGAGTGACGTCCGGGAAGAAGAGGTGATGGCTGGAAGATCGTTCATGTCTGAGAACTAGTTTGATAAAAGATACCATTTTAGGACAGTTGTCCATACGAGAACTGATTTAAAGTTGGTAAAATGTTGTTTGAACGTGTGGGGATAGTAATTTCCCCTTTGATTATCAAATGACTGAGTAGCGCGATTCTCAAGAAACAGCGCTTATCACACGTGAGAGACGCGAGGTCGGGTGTGTGGAAAACTACCGTGAATCGTCTCTCTTACCAAATCCATAGAAGACATCCAGATAGCGCCCTGAGATACCAGGGATTCTCAGTGGTTCCTCTGGCAGCGTTGGATGAGTTTGCTGATCTGCCGTCAGTTAGTCGGACAGCAATCCCCCTCGTGCTGGAAGTTTGTGCGTCATGAAAGCCGGCTTGAACTAACGATCGGTAAGACAGTTGTTTATTTCGTTTACTCGTTGAGTGAAGCGGCAACCTGTTTTGTGCCTCAACGAACCCCAGCATCGTCTCAGGCCTGCATCAGGGTATTTATTTTATTTAAATTTGTATATTTGAATTGACACCCGGGTGTTTTTGATTACTGTTGGGGAATGTTTTGTGAGCCGTAACCGTTGTGTTGAGACAACAAAGACTCGTTGAACTTGAGTATACTAATCAACACATTGGTGATATTGGTGGCATTTTGTGTTTACTGTCCATCTTATTAGTTTATCTGTTATATAAATAACCAGAGTGATACGGAATATTAATACAGTGTTGTATTTGTAAATTGTTGATTTGAGTTTGAAGGAGGAAAGATCCTTTTGTTGTAAAACTTTAAAGGGTTAACTTTTATTTTATCTCCAATTGCTATTTGATTTTTTAAATTTTTTTATTTGAGTAAACTACTAAAAGTTTATATTTTATTTCTGACTCTGTGGTTATTGTAGTCTATTATTAAGCACACTAATTGAAAAGATAAGGGTTTATTGAAATAAAATTAATAATATTCAGAGGCTACTTAGAGAGATCTAAAAATAAACTTACCCAGGGCCCCTCCCACTTAAATCGAAGGGAGAAGGGCGCTACATAATATAATACTAAAATAATAACAGTATGCATTCATTATCAGTCCCAGCATATCTCCAGCAAAACTTAAGGACATACAGTAACCACAATTCTTTATGGAATTTATTTTGTTCTTTAAGAACACTAAGAATAACAGTGTGTATTTAGAGCAGGTAAGCACACCTGTGCTTTCTAAAATACAGGTGGCTGGATACAAAAATAGAAGAGGAAAAATAGGTGGGTAAGCAAGTTTTGTGCTTGGAAGCCGCTTGTGAACCAATATGCTTCAAAATTTTCCAAAACACTCTTTTTCTGTTGAGAAATTGGAGGCAAGATGTAAAAAAACAAAAACAATGTGGGATGCAGCATATAGAAAAGAGCCAATCAAATCTATTGATAGTGCACAATTAAAATCAAACATGATTGTGAAAGCCTGGAACATCCATTGAAAATCATTACTTTGTATTTTTGCACACCTTTCACTGGAGCCACGGATTTCTACTGAATGCACAGATATGGGCTGTGTCCCGGGTGGCATCACTCGTGTCAAGATATGCAGATGATTATATCCAAAAACACACGAATTGCATTGTGCCTATGAATGAGTGACATGTGAACAACAAAAACACCAGTCTGAATAAAGCATGAGCCTTTTTAAAAAGCTGAGTTTGTCCCTTGTCAGTTGCCATAGTAAAAACCCTGTTTGGTGGCTTCTCCCAAAATAGCAAACAAAAACTCAAATAAAAACTCTCTCCCTCTCTCTCTCTCTCTCTCTCTCTCTCTTCATCCAGTCCCTCTCTCATGTGACATGAGCCCCTGGGAGAAGGATAAAAGAAAGAAAAGAAAACGACTCCAGATCACAGGTCAAACCTTCGGCAGTGGAGAGGATTGTAGAATTTGGAACAAATATATCACCATTATATAGTACTGTGTGAAAATAGAAAATGTAGGAAAAACAGAGCAGAAAAGTAGAGACAACCACGAGCTTACATATTTGTTTCAGCAAATTTTACTAAAACATTATCTTAACAAAAAATTTATAAAATAGAATACTAATCAACAGTCCAAAAAATATATATATATTTTTTTTTTTTTGCCTGAATGCACTGTAAGTCGCTTTGGATAAAAGCGTCTGCTAAATGCATAAATAAATAGAAAGTTCAAAAATATTATGTATTATAGAAATATTGTAAATATATATATTATAAATGTTTGATATAAATACTCTTGTACATTTATAAAATAAATATAATAAAACAGACTGATGTTGACTAGACGGATAAAAGTTGCGAAAGTCATGGATTGTCTGTGATTGGGTTGACTTGTCGTGGGAAATAACAAACACTCAAAGCCTGTTGTTATTTTAAAGTTATTAATCTGCTGTTAAATTAATTAGTTCAGATAAACATGGAAATAATTAGCCTGCTTAACAAACGCAGTTTATAAACTAAAACTGTAGGCAGCTACTGTGCCACACAGCGGGCTGCAGGCCGCGTGCCAGAGAACGGTTTACGACCTTCACACCACTTTTGTCAGGGAGAAAGAATAAATCACACATAGCAAAGAGTTACCTTCAGTGCTTTTCTCTGACTGGCCCCTTCCCTTTTACTTTTTAAGTCTGTCCCTCTATTTCCACACGTGTCCTTTCTCCTCTTTCCCACCTTACATTTTGCAACGCACTCCTGCAGAAGTTAGAAGACAGGTATGATCAATTCTAAGGCGTCTCCTGTTCTGAGTCGGCCCCTCTCTCTCCCCTTTCCCTGATCTATGGCTGTGTCAGTGCAGTCTGAAGGTGTAAAAGGCAACAGAGCAGCACTAATGAATTGAACTAGAGCACGGCTGCTTTTAAGCAGACAGAGGAGCTCTTCTGATTTACACACAGGGACAGGAAGAGAAGGACATAAAGACCGACAGTCCTCTGTAGACTTGGTGGCTTTTACTGCAGTGAACGAAACCGTATTTTCCAGCACAAGACAGGATTACCGTGACCCACCTGACCATTAAAGTGATGGCACAACAGTTTGCAGCTGCTTATGATGGCAAATTTGTTCCAAATGTAACATTTTGTCTCACATGAAAATTTTGGTAACACTTTAGACCAATCTAGTTGCTTAATAGCATGCCTATTATTAACATCTTGGCTGTTTATTAGTACTTATAAAGCACATATTCTGCCTGACCATATTCCCACATCCCTAATCATACCCAATACCTAAACTTAGTAGCAAATTAGGAGTTTATTGATGCAAAAGTCATAGTTAATGGTTTGTTAATAGCGAGAACTGGACCTTAAAGTGCCCCAGTTATACCATTTTTAAGGTTCCTGTATTGTTTTGGGAGACTCCTACAAAAGGATTTCATGCATGCATGCATGGTCAAAACATTATTTCATTTTCTCAAAAGACGCATTTAATATCACCTCATTTTCCAGTGATTCTCAAACAATTAGTTCAACGCAGTTCAAAGATTCAGTCTCTCTAAATCCCTCCTTTCCGTGAGCCTGCTTTGCTCTGATTGGTCAGATGGCCTAGTCTGTTGTGATTGGTCTACGGTGTACAGCAGAAACGTGTCGGAAACTATACGCCTACAGGTATTTCAATAGTTCTGTATTTTGAATGCTCTATAGTAAATATAAACATCTATTATTTATCATACTTACAGGTTGTGATTCAGTGGAGCAGCTGGTCAAAATAAACAGGATACTGATCCATCTTTCAACAGCAAGCATTTTGTGAATCTCGCAGTTGAACTCTCTGAGATTAGAGAAACAGTCATCAGTAGATTGACGTGTTTTTGGGTCAAGTTGTTCTTAGCCAGCCAACGTAGAACATAGGCGTGCATTATGCAGTGTGTTAACCCAAGACGTGTTGCAGTCACGAAAGTGGGATTCTCGTTTCAGCTGTTCAGAGTCTATTATTTTGGGAGACAATAACTTTATTTATCATGCACTTTGCAACTTTTCAGATTGTTTACATTCACATACAGCTACAGTACACACTGCATGAAAGGCGATATTGGAAATGGCATAATAGGGGAACTTTAAAATAAAGTGTGACCATTATTTCTTATGCAAGTATAAATCATCCATCACGAATTATGTTTATTTTTTTCTTCAAGTTTAAGTCAATTTTTTTAATCATCTGGGAGGTGTTTTTCCCCCAGAAAATGACAATTAAAAAAAAAACCACTGTGCATAGTTTCACATCAATGACAACGTCATGGGCTTTCATATGTGATTGCGACACCAAGTTTGACACAAGATACAATGTTTGAGTCATACGGTCTACTTTTCCATATGTATAATACAGTATATTAAATCCACAATTCTAAAACTTTTTTTTTTTTTAACTAGGTCAGTTTATTTCCTCATTGGGATGTCAAACATGGCATTCAGAAGTACTTTGTGTTAAGAAAATGTAAATATAAAGTAAATATTTTATGCTTCTTTGACATTTATTTACCAGATAACAGGCCTTCTGTACAGCAACATATTGAAAAAAAAAACAGATAAACCTGTGCCAAGGCCTTTAAAAGGCATGGTTTATGAAAACACGCTATATCGTGAATATAAAACTTCACCACAACTACAACTACTTAGAAACCCACAGTGTCATCGCTGCGACCGCACGATACCCAGCAGACTTTGCCGTGAGTGCTTCCAGCAATACTAATAACATTAAGACTATCAGCCGCCTCTCTTATCGTAAGACCATCTTTAATTTCCTCTTTGCTTGTATTCAGAGCAGGCAACCAGCCACAATCGCCTGGGCCTGCAGAGAGAGAAAATGACAAGTTGCGATTCTTCCTATATTTTATACGTCGCAAGTTGTTTTGTGAGTGCAGTGGGCTTTGCTCTGGAATAAGCCTTCGTGGTTGAAGCTCCTTTCATGTGGCGTCTTCAAAGCCCAGCGAGGGGAGTGTTTATTTAAATCTTTTACTGCAAACGTGCTAGCATCTCTATGAAGGTGGCGATACAAGATTAACAATTTATTTCAAAGTCATACCACAATTATTTTCCTTTTTCCTCACCCTTGAAAAGATTTGCATAGTTTGTTGGTAATCCCTGAAGCGAGTCATATTGATATATTTGTGCAACACTTTGCAGACTCTATTAATCACGTGTGAATAATTGATAAGCCATGTTGGGGAAACAATGACACTTCCTCTTTAGAGCAAACTAATGATCCTCATTGCAGGGACTCCTGATTTCATAGAGAGAGAGAGAGAGAGAGTGAGCGAGAGGATGGAGACATCTGAAAATGCCAAATAGGTACATTTTAAACTGACTTTTGCCAGTGCCAAGATGTTTTTTCTAAATCAGATTGCAGTAAGCAAGGAAACAAGAGAATGACCAGGGAAAAAAATGATGACTGACCATTTCAGGCAGAATAACAGAATGTAAACGGACCATTTTATGTAACTGTGCACTGTGAATTAAATGTAAATGACAGTTAGTTCTAAAACCCATCTGTTTCACTTCACAAAACTCAAGAGAAAAGGATAAAACAGTGTGTGTTTGCACAAGACAAGTGATAGAGAGAAAAGAAATACAATTTCATCTTAAATGTGAGGTGAACTAAAGATGGTTCCAATAGTTGACAAGTTTCTCCAAAGAGAACTAGAGTACATATGAGGACAAAGGCATGAGTGGGAAAAAGAGGGAAATCATGGCTGTCTTTCTTGAAAAGGACAGAATGGTTTAGAATCCTTTTATTATTCCTTTTCTTGGTAGCCAAGAAAAATAACAAAAAGACAGAACAAGTGGAAGTGGGGAAAAAAGGACAAAATATTCATCAATAATCGAACAGTGAAGTCTCTTGAGTCATATGTAGACGTGTCAACTTAGACAGACTAAACCCAGGAGAGAGCGACAGAGAGACACGTACAGGCGCACATGCCCGCTCGCACCTCATTTAGATACTGCTAACAATTAGACGGCTCAATCAATAAACAAAACTGTCCTGTTCTGATGCATTAACAGATGGCAAACATGGAACCAAGCCTCTGGAAAGTCCTCTAAAGTTAAATGCACTTTTAAAAGTTTGGCTTCCCTGAGGGCCAGGAGCTATCCTTTCGAAACTGTGATTCATAGACCCACCTTAAGACAACTTTCCGTGCGATATTATTTATGTATGAGAGACCCCCAAAGGTACCTTGAAGTTCAAAAGACTTGACATACAATAAAATTGCAAGCAATGCCTGGAAGATATTTGGGATTTTTTCTGGGAGGTTAAAATAAACTCCAGAGTGATAATGATGTAATAATGATCCAAGGAGAGTGAATTATCGACTTTGCAAACAAAGATGAAAAGCAGTGATCGATGGATAAAAATCTTTCATCTGCGTAAGTAAATGTATCGCCTGAAGTTACTTTAGATCTGGAAAATTGGAAAGGCTACATTACTGAGCCTGGATGAGCATATGAGCCTTATTTACTGTAAAGTAAGCCATTAAATCATGGTGAAGGTTTCCAAACATTGCTCTTTTTATAGAGATTACAGGTAAACCTGGAGCAACACCAGCTGGAAACTGTAAACTGCTGCTCACTGCTGCTCACTGCTGCTCACTGCTTAATTCTCCAGATCTCTGAACACTTATTTAATGCCAGTGACTTAATTAAACATCAGCGCAGTTAGTGAATACAAATCCATTTTGTTTCTTCAAAACTTCCCATAAAAAAATATCCAGTACATTACAAATCTAAGCTCTCCTATGTAAATCTAGGAATAAGTTATCAATGAATATGATCCGATTAATAATATGCCGGATATTGTTTGGATACAGTTCCGAAATGTTCCGAAATGTAATCAAGTCAAACACTTATTTTATTCTCAAGATTGATCTCACTTCTAGATTTTCTTTCCAAAGCGCACACACATTTGTAATGACAACAATAGCAATCACAACCTTATCTATTGAAGCCTTACTCCACCTGTGGTCAGACACCACCCTGGCTATTATGAAAGACCTCCATCCATCAAAACTGATCCATCAGGATCAATAAGGTTCAATACTGGCCTCCTCACAAAGAACACTGTGGCGGGTGTAAGGACACATATGGAGATAAAAAATGAGTCTGAGACTATTGAAAACAGAAAGATATAATAAAGTGACCTGTGGTATTTCTTAGTCTACTCCATGGTTGCTTCTACATCTTATCTAAACATTATGCACTATTTTCTTGTTGTTGTTGTTGTTTTATTTATTTTTGCGAAAGGAGCCATACTTTCAGTAAGCAATAATCACTCTCACAAAAAAGTTAAAATCAAATAACTTATGTTGTAGACTAGATTTAGCCGGTTTGATTCTATAGTGTTACTGTATGCTGTCAAAACAGCCCCAAAAGTAAAATAAGTATTTTTTCTGTCAACAAGAAAAAGCTATTTTCTTTCACTGCATTCTATAATCGCATTGCTTCAGCTCCAGGTCTTACATCCTACCTGACACCAGCATTTTGTGTGTTTCCTCATGGAAATACAGCGGTCAGGTGGTACAAGAGTTCTACCAGGACATGAATGCTTTTTACAAGTTACCATGTATAAAAATAAATTATTTAATAAAATAAGGTTAGAATAGTTTTGATTTCTACTTTTCTTTAAATTATTCTGGTTTGTAATGGTCTAAGCAAGTGTGTAAAGTCTAAGACTAAGAAATTATGTAAATAAATGAATAAATGAATAAATAATCAGCAAAGGATTTAAGGACACGCTCACTGCTGGTGAAGTCTCAGGCGTGCATATGTCTCTCTGTGTTTTCTGCCTGATGGTGTCCTCAGAGAATAGCCTATAACATGTGCAAACATTATTTCACAAATGATTCACCACTTTCTCTTTGACTTAGGGCAGGTCTGTGCTAAAGGGACAATCACAAAAATATTTTCATATTTACCAGACAGGATGGAGGAAGACTGAGAGTAAAGATTTTCAGAGTCTTTGTTGAACCTTTCTTCACAGAGCCATTCAGATCTTTAGAACATACGCAGTGAAAAAACAAACCTAGAAAAGTGTGATTAAAAAAGAATGAAAAAGCAAACTGTACATGTACGACAAACAGTAAGACAGAGTGAGAAAAGATAGAATTGTGATTAATCAAAGAAGCAGGAAAAAATCAGTCCAAAAAATGAATTAAGAGAGATGCAAAGTGGGATGTATTTGTACAAAAGAAATAGTGAGAGAACAAAAAGAACATGTGTTAGGAAGGTGTGAAAAAGCACAAGTGAGAGCACAGTAAACGGTCAGTTTAAAAATGAGAAAGGTTTACCTACACTTTTAAAGAAAGTGTCACAGAGAATAATGGGAACTGACTTTTTTACAGTGGTGTCTAATGTGAGAGAACTAGTGAAAATTCCATTTTGCATTTTCTAATTGAATTAGGGCTGTCAATTAAATACATTAATTTGGTGTAATTAATTATAAAACATGAGGGAAATACCACAATTAATTTACCCCTTTACCCATATGTAAAATACTTTAATAAATTATTTGCATACCACAATGCAATACAAACTTGAATTACCGCCTTTACCAGTGCACCTATACTATTTACAGCTATCATTTTTATTCAAAATTCACCTTTGCCATCACAGAAATAAATTCACATACACACACAGACACACACACACGTATATATATATATATATATAAACAGACTATTCACACTGAAAAGCCTTCAGGCTGACATCCAGTCAGTCTGAGATGGCAGGAACTGGCCTTCACTGGCATACATTGAGCAACACTGACACACAGAGTGTATGTGTGTGTGTGTGGGGGGGGGGGGGGGGGGGGTTAATATCTCTCGCAATTGTTGCTTTGACATGGTTTGATTGCATAAAATCTATGTCCAATTCCTTGGTAAACCATCATGCACCCCGATCACAATCACCACATAAACATCATGGCCATTCTGCTATAATCACGACCCTGATTGTGGTAATCTGCAGTTTCTCTAATGCAGTTAGATCGCTCAGTTACGGAACAGATGATGCTATATAGCAGCATCAGTTTTAGCCACCGGCAGCACTTCCTTCAATAATTGTTTTCGATTGCTCAGCTTCTTGTCATTATAACCTGAAATGCATCCAGCAGACAGTGATTGGCTGAGTAAAAACTGCACAGACAGAGAATTTCAGTGGCATCTGAACTAAACATAAAGTAGAGAATAAAGTTGCTGAGCATCAGTCTAAAATTTAGCAGTGGAGTTATGTATGTAACAAAAAGTGCAGAGTTTCCATCTTAAGATAAACCTAAAAATTTTCAGATTTTCATGATCTCCTGAGTCCTAACAAACTTGGTTCAGTAAGATCAGGGAATATTTTAAGATGATGTGTGCCACTTTTTCAGTGTTAAAACACTTTTTATGGCTTTTTATACAGAGACAGCTGCGAGTAAGTCATTTGTAGGCTGACTTTCCCACAAACTGTAAACACTGTGGCCCTACGGAGCTGTCAATATTTAAACAACGGCAGATGTGGGAAGTTTGGAAATATTTTTTTTTTTTTGCGATTCTACTTCATACAGTGGAAATTCTACACTGTACAACAAAAAAAAACATTTTCCTTTTCTTCTTTTCAGACTCTTTGGCTTCATGATGGAAAACATAATTGATATTTTTTTTTTCTACCAGCACCATTTAAAATGTCAGAAGAGCATGCGTAGATGCAGAATATTAATGAACAAAAATTTAAATGAGTATTCACAGATTTGGCAGACTAAAACGAAAGCAGAAAAAATATATATATAAATCAAGCTTGTGAGCCAGATGAGTCTCAGTGTTTAATTTCCTTTGGGTGTCAGATAAAATGCTTGATATTACACACTAATTCTTGGCTTCCAGCATATTCTGTCCCATATACACTCATATGGACAAACACACACATACACCATCAGAAGGATGGATGGATAGATTTTCTGGAAAAAATATAATTATTATCCCTTCCCTCCTGTCTTTCTTTCTATATGTCTACCTTCTTTCCTCACTTTCTTCATTTCATCCTACCTTCTCTGATCCTGGTGACTTCAAAACAGACAGAAATGGCTGCTGGGTGGTGGACGTGGGTAAAAGAAATAAACAAAGCTGCTGTCTGGCCCATGTGCAGGCGGAGAAGAATGAAGGAGAGGAAGAGAAACCTGCAGGGAAACAAGAAAAAAACACATGTGCACGAGAGAGAGAGACAGACGAATGGAGAGGTACAGAACCAAGGAAGTGAAAGTCAGAAAGAGACGAAGGCCTTCAGGCGATTCTTGTTCCTTATCCAAAAGAAAGTCAAAAAAGCAAAATGGAAGGATGATGATGCGAGAAGAAAGAGCTGGTGGGTGTGCTGAGGGTGGAGGTCTGGGAAGGCACGTGGTGGGACATCCTCAGGAGACATGTGCCATAAACACTAAGAGTAGATCATGCACTGACATTTTGGCTTTGACCTTCATAACCTCCAACCAACGCTTGCATGTTATGTTGTTTTCCTATCCCTCCTCCTCATCTTCCTCCAGTCTTAGCTCAGAAATGGTCTTTAGATAAGCTCATGCCCAAGAAATAAAAAAATAATAATAATAATTAAAGGAGCTATGTGGAGATTTTTACTTAAAAAAATCTTTGAGATAGAGTTTTCATTTGTGTATGTATGAGCCAACCATGATGTAAAAAAAAGAATGACACCTCGACTGTCCACCACGGTTGCCTCCATCAGCCTGTAGGCTCAATTGTGTGTGGAGGAGTCGGGCCCGAATTGGCGCGAAAATTCACAAAATGTGACGTCATGCGCGTTCTCGTCTACTTGGGCTTACAACCGTACGGCACGCCAACCATTATAGTAAGCAGCGGCAATAGTGTTTTCAAATGGACTCTGCGGATGGAAAGAAGCGACCAGCCTCCAGCACAATTCAGACACCCACGGACACTCCTCGTAAAAAAAAAAAAAGAGCGTGCGCACTGAGAACGAGCATGAGACTGGCTGCAGTTCCTCTAACGGCCACTAGTGTCAGTAACGGTTAGAAATTTCAGAACCTACGCAATGCTCCTTTAAATACAAATGAGAGCCAACTTATACAAAAAGCATAAATGTTTTCATAGTTTACCATTACTCCAGTCTCCTCCAACCAGAGGCTACGTGGACAGTAAGATAAGCCTTCCCCCATGTCTGCACTAATGGGCAGTGAAACGTCAGGCCAGATTCATTACAATTCATACCAATCTTGGCACATATGAGTGGACCTGTAATGAGGGGGAGCAGAGAAGGGAATCGATAAGAAAAATAAAACAAAAAAACACAATCTATTCCATATTCTGTAGCCAGGACCGTGTCTGTATGAGCCAAATAGACAGATTAGAGTAGCAAAATAAATAGAAGCTTGTGTATGATGAAAGATCATCAATCTCCACATAAAAATAACAACATCTTAGCTCCGCACCTGACACTGGAGGGCCAAACAGCTGATGAAAATCAATATGGTGGTTCAGGGATTGACCACAAGAACGACACAGTGTGTTCGATGGAGAAAGAGTGATGCAGCATTAATGATTATCTATCAGCAGTGTAACACACACACTTTCAAGTGTGTGAGTTTTAAAATAAAAAATAAACAGAAAAATTCAGTATAATTACAACATACAACTTACTTCAAGTTTACCCTATTGAAAAAAAAAACAGTATGCTGGTTAGGTTTGTTTTGAAGCATAGCAGCTGGTTTGAGCTGGTTTAAGCTTGTCAAATGCTGGTCCTGGTTTGCTCTTGCTCAGGACCAGCAAGAAACCAGCTTAAACCAGCTCATGACCAACTAAACAACAGCTTAAACCAGCTTAAACCAGCTCAAACCAGCTGCCATACATCAAAACATACCTAAAAAGTATATACGGTTTTCTTTCAATAAATAATACTTAGCAAATAGCACATAAGCTACAGACAAGCAGTCCTGTAGGAAACCAATAAATGCAGAATATTAGGAATTGGTTCCTGTACACATACTGTACACCAAAATTAGGAAAATATTTAAAGATTTTTTTAAATTATTATTTTACATTAAACAAACATTCCCAAAACATTGCATTTATTTATTTATTATTATTATTTATTTTTGTTGTGTTATAACCTTAAAATTACTTAAAGTTAATGTTAAATAATGGCTATTTTGTAGGTTAACCGTAAGTGAACCTTCCCATAAAAAGAGTTAACCTGAAAATTACTGACAAGTCTTTGGAAGGCATCGTTTTGGAGAAAGGGAGCAGTGCAAGTCTGGTAGAAGCTATGAAATGGCTAATAATTGAATATAGCACGTTTCCCTGTTAGGGCACATTCACTTGCTATGTTCAAACAAGCCATGAACAAAGACAACATAGTAAACCCAACATACAGCATCACAGTCGGATCCCCTGAACTTGAGGAGTTCAGAGAGACAGAGACCCCTGCCTGCCAATGAGCTTGGTAATTAGCACCACATGGAAGGATGCTGACCTTTCTATGCTGCAGGGCTGTCTGAATTTCAAGGTAAAACATGCAGTGAGCCATCACAGTGTTTATTAGGACATTTATTCTTAGACCGCTCTAAAAGGTTACAAAACTGAGCCATCAAACAGCATGTTCATCAATTTGCTTCCAAAAACCAAACAGCGAGCAAGGAGAATTGCCACAAATAAAGACTCTTCATGAGATTAGGGAATGGAAATGTGGGATTGGTGTAGTGGAAGTCAACCAAGCTTACTTGAAGGGTGGAGTGGTTGTCACTGTAAGCTAGGACTGCCATGCTGCTGCATGCAAATACAGAACATTTCCTTTGTTACACTCTGGTTCTCATTTGTTTTTGGGAACAAATTCATAAACATTCTATTTACGTTTTATTTTCTTTATTTTTATTTTATATATTTATATATTTTTCCCAGACTATTTACAGGTGTTAGAAAACAATGACTGATACGTGTTACAGATGACAAACTGTAACCTCATACCTAGCCATCAATTGCTATTTTCAAGAGGTTTAGCTGTATTTTAGCTGAAATGTCTAACAAGCTGTACTGTATGAAATTGATATGCTAGTAAACTCTCCCCCAAAACACTGCATCATCTAGAGAAGGATATTCCAATCAATAAAAAAAAAAGAAAATGGAAAGGAAAGGTGCATTTGGAGATGGAAAACATAGTATAATAACTAAAAACCCTCCTAAGTACTTCAAGTTCCTCCCAAGATGCTTGAGGCAAGCTTTTGAGAACTACTGCCTGAGGTACAACATGGTGTTAAACTAACCTTTGGTTAAAGGTCTAGAAAATAAAAATGTAGGAACAAACCTCATGTGGCTTGTCCAGGTTTATCAAAGGTGAACATAGTCAAAGTCAACAAAGTCAATTTTCAAGCAAGTCAGAGCCCTGTACCTTCTTGGCTTTGTTAAGGATAACCTACGGACCAAAAATCAAATGGGATTTGAGACTTCTACATTAATTACATTTTCTGCTTCTTTTTCTCTTTAAATATTTATAATGCTAAGCCAGTCAGCTAAAGGCTTCAAACCAATAACATAATGGTCCTGTTGCTGTGGCATGTTCCTCACCCAGTGGCTGTGTATATAACCACTCTGACATGTAAGAAATATGAATGATGCACAGCTTGTGAGATCCATTTCAGTGGCAGAGTCGGCGGTCTGTGAGATCTGTGAGTGCTAACAGGCTAAAACACACCCTGATGAGAGCAAGAAACAAGCTGACACAGATTAAAGTATTACACTACAAAGACAGCATCAATTACCAAAGGCCTCACCCAAAGACCTTAAAGCCCCCAACACAAGAGCTGCTCACCACCCCTACGGCACTAATCAGGCTTTAATCGGACCTTAACTAATTACTGTTCCATCAGTGTTTATCGTGAGGAACAGCTAACAGACTCTTTCCCCATTACATTTAAATAGGTCTGTGTTGGATACTACAACTCTGAACAATTTAAGAGTTGAAAACTCCTTACCGAACAAAAGAGGTTCATTTAGGATAAAGGCAAGTGAATGGTGAATACTGTGATGGATGATCAGTGGGGACAAGAGTAGTCACAGGAAACTAAAGTTTGTTATTGCTCAATGTCATTTTAACAGCAAGAGGCTCTTTTTCAATTCATAAGTGTGAATCTGTACTCAACTGACTACACAGGAAATTAAAGTGGAATTTGAATTGGAATGACAGGAAGAGGAACCTATCTCTTTAAATCAACTACTGAGCACTCTAGTTAGCCTTGGCCTAGTATACAATGAGGAACTGAGAGGACAGGGATTGAGTAAGTTTGAGCAAAGACTTAAACTGGAAAGCATTCAGGTCCCATCTCATATTTGGCTTCCTTCTTATAATACCCCCCTCTAAAATTTCAAGAGGTCTGACATGGCAAGCAATCTACCTAGGGAGAGACCCCGGAAGATCAAAGGTCTCTTCAACATACGAGGGCTCCATCTCTGAGCGTACGAGCTGAGTATTTAGGGCAAAATACCACAGAAACCTGGGGAGCTATGGCACTTCCCCAGCTCCCAGAACTAATTCCAGAAACACTATCGAGAGGCTAATGCAGAGCTACCAGTAGAGGGTGAGGAAGGGTGGAGGGAAAAACAGAGATAGTTGCAGAAAACTTCTAATGTAGACTTTTTGCAGATTCAATTCCCACATTCTTGTAATGAGGTTTGTCACTTTCTACTGAGCAGTACAGATCCACTTTTTTGGGAACCTTCCATTGGGGTACCTAGCACAGTAGTGCTGTACCTAAAGGGTGGAGCTAGAATCACTGCAGGATGATGATTGGTTGACAGAGAATCGTCACTTGCATGTGCTAAAATGGAATGAAGCATCTCCTTCACTTGTTCCGCCATGCTGGTCATGTATGTCGGGCTTGTTTACATTCGAGTGTGCAAACACACAAAAAATGTGAATTTTATAAATTGTATATGTTCACACACAGAAGATGTCACACCTTCTTGCTGGCATACACCATGCCTATTGAGTAAGGGTACTATTGATGGTGGAAACACAAGTCGAATCAAGGTGTACATCCTGACCATACCGTACTGTACTATAATGACCCGTACCGCTCGGTGGAAACAAGCCATTAAATTCACGAGGACTAGGATGAAAATAGTCCATTCAGAATTTAACTGACTGTGACTTTCACAACCCAAATCAATTCCCAAATTTGAATTAAGATGCAGAACTTTACTCTGAATATATATGTAAAATTGGAATTTAAATTAATCGAAATTCAAAGAAATTTGTATAAAACTGTTGAATGGTAAATCAAAGTTGTCAAATCTAATAAAAAAAAATACAAATAATAAAAAACCTTGACGTTTATATGCCAGATAGAATAAAAGAATGATAAAGAGAACTAGCACAATAATTACAATGATAGATGGAGCTACAGATACAGTAGATTTTTATATAGAAATAACTGACAGACGTATGACAGTCCAATATATAGAACTGTAGATAGAACTATAGAGAGGACGACAGATAGAATGATCTAAGGGTAAAACGAGATAGAACAACAAACAATAGATAGATACACTGACATACAGATAGACACTACTACTTCCTGTGTTTTGTGGTCAGTTTTAATTTAAATGCCATGACGACAACCCTGCCACTAATGATACAACCAAACTATCTTGGTTTGGCACTGTTGCTGTCAGTCCAGAGTTGCTGGCATTCCTCAACAAGCAATTACAGGAACATGTTCACCTTACAGTTCCACATTATGTCAGAGGCCATCCAGGCCAATCTAACTTTTACCTAGGAAACTTTTCTCAGACAACTTCCTGACCTCAGGCTAAAAAAAATAATAAAAAATGCCGGCCATAGGGAAACTAAGCATTGCAGCCTTACAGTAGCAAACACCTGGAGCGGGGTCATGTCCCTCACCTTCCAAACTACAGAGATGCACTGCGGCAGCTCACTCGATTCTAATGACATTACCGAAGTGGTTTTGGCCATGCTTTGTGCCTCTGACATTTAAATTGACTCTGTAAATTGCATCGGCGTGATGCGGAATGAGACGAGCTATGGGCAGTATTGACTTCTCTGCAGCTGAGGAAGCTTCATTTAAAACTGGAGAGATCTCAGACTCTGCATGTTCTGGATGGAATCATATGTGACATTTCTGCCATTCAAGGGAATCACAGACACTATGTGCACCACTTTGTAATCAAGCGGATTAATTATTATTAGGCCTGGAGGCAGTATGATGTGTAAAGTAATCAAATAAAAATTGCAAGTGATTGATATTTACAGAGGCCAGTGATAATTATTCTTTTCTCTTTCTCTTTGCTTTTTTCCCTAGATTGTTCGCCACAGGCATGGAATGTCGCAGTAAGCGCTGATTTATAGATGCTATTATTTTACCCATCCAAAGGATACTTGTAATGGCCACTATTAGTCAGTTATAGGTGTGTTTTAATGGCCTGATGTGGTTAAGCTGAATTCTCAGCTGTGTGCTGGGGTCTACGAAGATGTGACGGCAGCCGCCGCAGTGTAATAACAGAGCAGCAGCTGGAGGGCTAGGTTTGACTGTGCCTGCACTGAGAGCAAAATGCCATAAAAACAGCAGTTTACCAGCAGGGCCGTGTGTAAACATTCATTCTCCTTAACTCTCACACACACATACATATACATTTAAGGAGACGCACACAGTGTGATTGAGAGCAGCAATCTCTATCTGCTCTTTGTTTTTCACTTCTCAGAATCTAAATTTATGAGCAGCTATACACAATCCTGGCGGCGGCGTAACTGCGGTGTGTTCAGGAAAATGCTAATATTTACTTGTGTGTATATCTGCATGATAACCTATTACTGGCCTTTGTGTAGCTCTCAATGGGAGACAGTAACAAAGTATTTTTACTCTTTTCTTAAGTATTTTCTTTCTTTTTTTATTTTATTTGGGACAACTTTTAGTTTTACTCCAACTTGTTCCAAAGCATAATATATCTTGTTGGTGAAGAAATAAGTCATGTTGCAGGTACTAACAATCAAGTCAGTTCAACCCATCATGCCGAAAAATTATGAGACAACTAATGACAAACGTCATCTTTATAGATGCAAAACATTTGAGTAGAAATTAATTATAATTTACCTGTATATTATCTTAAAGCATACAAATATACAAATCAATCAGCCAAACAAACACTATATAATACACAAACAAGACAAAATAAGACAAACACTAATATAATAATATAATATAGTATAATATAATACAATATATATTATGACTTTTGCCAACATAGATTCTATTTCTCGAAGGCTCAATAGGAAGTGTAAAATAGAAAAACAATATATATTTTATTTAATAAAATACTACACTATTTTATTTATATAATTTATATAATTTATATACTGTATATATATATATATATATATATAATATTATTTTTTAATAATATTAATATTATAATATTACATTATTTTTTTCAATACATTTAAAGTAAATACATGTATTTAAATAAAACAAGCATTAAAATATTAAATAAAAAAATACCAAGATGGCACCAGCTGCAAAATGAGAGAGCAATTCCATGGTTTCAAGGTACCGGTTTCAGTTACCTGGACAAATAATATGATATATAAAGATATAATACATTGTTGCCATGGGTGACATGAATCTTAGGATGCCGCAATTAACCAGTCATAATCAAGTATTACAGAGAACATCGTAATAAACCAATCCCTGATTGACAATCACTGGCTGATTAATAATTTCAGACAGAGCTCTAACCCATTTTATGTTCAAATTAAACACATGGTACCTTATCTTAAGTGCAATCTGTGTGCCTCCTCCACCACTCGTAAGTTCTAAAGCAGATACTCATTCACACAGGTACTCACACACTCATACACACACCACTCCAAAGATCTAGCTATGACAATTTTAGACCAAAACACTTGTATGATGAGCAAAATGAGAAAAAGAGGGACGTTAAGTGCTCATTAAAGTATCTACAGGGTGAAACAGACAGTGGGAACTCGGCACTCTATGTGTTGCCGGAATCTGAGAGCGAGATAATTGGCCATTATGACAGTGGACGGCATGTCATTACCTTTTCATTAGCTGGCCTCCTCTCTTCCCAGGATTGCCCTGCACTACTGAGCAAGAAAAAGACGCCATTAACGTAATGTGGAATTAAGAGAGGCGAAGAAGAGCAGGCGGATAGGGCACGCACATATACAGACACACACTCTACTTGCATACCCATCATTCTCTCCTTAAATCGAGCCGAGAGCGCAGGAGCAGAGTGACACCAATTTAAAATCTGCAGTGATCAAATGAGGAGAGGGATGGAAAAGGCACATGTGTGGGTGGATTTGTGTATTCATATCAGTGTATACGTGTGTCTGTTTTCACACAGACATTCTTACAAGCAACTCTCTCTCTAAAAATGCCATATGATGGAGTGAAATGCAGCAGAACCCCTGGGAATAGATAAAGAGGTGCACAAACAGATAAAGTTATGAGTTTTATGGGAAGGTTAAAAGACAGGCTGCTACAGCATTGTCAAAACTCATCTATGCCGACTTGGATCATGTATGTCAAGTCAATTTCCAAAACATTACTCACCAAAGGCATTTTGCAACTGACGCTCCAGAAGATGCAGCGAAATATGGGTTTCTGTTACATAACGAATACTCCCTCACAACTTGTCATTTAGTAAATGCGCTTTATCTAAACTGACTTACAGTACACTAATTGCAAGGAACGTCCCAATAGAGCAATCTAAGGTTGAAGACCTTGTTGAAAACCATTACAGTACAAGGAATTCATCTCCAAATTCAGCTTAATTTATGGCTCCCCCCCACTACCTGAGATCAAATCAGCTATCATTGCATTTACAACCAAGACTCATAAACACTAAGCTGCTAAAATCATACAAATGGAATACATACAAATGCTACATACGGGTCATATATATTTTATATAAATTGGAGTTGTCAAAATTAACACAATCGATTAATTTTTCCATTTTAACAGCCTTAAAATATTTAATGCAGGGGTGGAGCTAGAGTTGGCCGCCCCACTCACTTTTTTTGAAGAGAATTGCATTTACTTGTCAGTGCCAGTAGCCTAGTAGAAAAAAGTGCGCAAACATATAATGCTGTTGTGTTATGGGTGTCCCGAGTTCGAATCCCCAGTCATGGACCTTTACTGATCCCACCATCCTTTCTCTCTCACACTTTGCTTCCTTGTCTGCTCTCCACCGTTGTCTCACAATAAACGAAAAACACCAAAAATAAAATTGTTTATTTAGATGCAGAACATCCACATCCACATCCGGACGCACATTCCACTTCGCCTCAGTGACAAGCGCCATTCAAACGAGCGCAGAAACTTTTATTAATTTAATTGAATTAATTAGAAGATTTCATGTGAAATTGTTGCATTATAAAAGTAGGCCTATATTTAAAAACTTCAAAGATAGGTGAGATTAATTGCGATTAATAAAAAAAAATGTGTGTGATTATTTTTTTA
Organism: Carassius carassius; assembly: GCF_963082965.1. Classification (NCBI taxonomy): domain Eukaryota; kingdom Metazoa; phylum Chordata; class Actinopteri; order Cypriniformes; family Cyprinidae; genus Carassius; species Carassius carassius. The sequence continues at coordinate 9,506,413 of NC_081790.1, forward strand.
ATTGATTTACAGCACTAATATAATTAAATATATTAGTACACACAGTTATTTAAAATGAAATGTGTAAATTCTCTACCATGTGTTTATAACAAGTTTTGCTCAATATGGCAGATGCTCTGACAAAATATGGTAATTAGCAACATTTGCTAATGTAGCATCTAGGTTTTCCATCTCTAGTCAGATCTCTACCTAAATCATGTCCACACATTCCTTGGAACATCTCTATAAATAACCTTTTAATTGATACAATCGATTGCTTTTTGTCATGACCAAGGGATGCATCTTATGGTTTGCTGGTGGAATAAACAATCAGTAGCACTCATTGTGTTCAGTAAATCGTATGACTGTGAGGAGCATCATTAGGTTCTTCTGAATTAATGGGCGCTGGTGAAGATGCTTATTGGGGGACTAGATTAGACTGGAGTCCACACAGTCAAATTATAGCCCGATTATAGATTCAGTCTGGACAGGAAGTGTGCAACAGAGGCTCAGAGCTGAGAGATGTACGGCAGCGTTTAATTGGTCCCTGATGCAAACCGACTTTAGGAAACGAAGGAAGGAAGTGTGAAAGAGAGAAGGGAAAAGAGAGGAAGACAGAAAAGAGAGAGGTCTTCAAACTAGAAGAAAACAACAAATAGAAGTCAGGGGGAAGAGTGCGGGTGAGATTCCTTGTCTAATGTCTTCTGCTGTAGCTCCCCGCAATCGATTCTTCCAGTCTATTACTTTCAACTCACTCTCACTTGCTCCAACCCTTTTTCTCTTTCTCTTCATTTTTGGGTCTCTTGCTTTTCTTTTATAAAATTCAAAATCACTGTGGTTGTTTTGGGTGAAGTGTCTGAGAGGGGGGAAAAATAAAGAGCGAGAAGAGCGAGACAGGGATGACACAGAGAAGAGCATATGCACTGCAAGACCTTACAGATACAATTACATGTTTTGTGGAGATTCTCAAAACATCTAAAAGGTCATTCTGAAAGTTACAAGAGCAATACAGCTTAAAGATGTTGATAACATCAATATGAATAAGTGAATAAGAATAAGAATTAGATTTGGAAATTGATCTCAAAACAGAACTGGTCTTTGTTTCTTATAATGTTCAGAACACAACAAACTGTACATGTACCTTGTTGCTAGGAGATGCGTGAAAAATGAAAACAATGCTTTTTTTTCAGATCAGTTCAGAACATCAAACATGTTTGATATTTGATACATATCCAGAAGAGTCTTAACAGATGGGGATTTGAAATACCATTTTTTTTTTATTTTGTTCACCAAAAAAGTTTAATTCAGATTCATTCATTGATTCGTTTAGTAACTCTTTCTGTACATATGTTATATCAATACACTAGTATGCACTGGCCATTGAATACGTCTAATAATATTATGAGCCACTCAAAAGATTCTTTAATGCCTGAAAGAGGCCTAATTTAAAATGCACATTCAAATTTAAAATGAAACATCAATATATTTTGTCAATGGTATGCAGGCGTAAACTGAAGCCCATATTATACTGTTTATTACAAGCTCACCTTCCCAGCACTTTTTTAAAAAATAATTTAAAAAAAATTACTGTTTTGATTACGGTTTTATTTATTTTTTTTATTTTGATCTCCATAAAGATGAACTCTAATTAATTCATCTGGCGACTTTTACTAGAGGTTATATCAATATATATTTTTGTCAATGAGTGTGTCCTTAAATATTAATTAATTTTAAAAAAATGCCAATCTTTAGTCACTGTCATACACTGTCATACAAGATCTCACCTTGAAAACTATCAGGTTTTTTTTCATTGCAAGAATTTTTTTTTTCATATATATGCATTGAAGCAACCATGATCATGAAAGGTTCAAACAACTACAATCTCTGTCCGCAAACAGACAGATTGTGAGCATGACAGGTTACAAACACATTTCAAACTTTAATAGGCCATCCAAGGTCAGAGTGGCCTCAGGTGATGCAGGTATGCTGTTTAGAAATTTAAAGTGGAAACTAAACAGGAACATCTCTTCCTGCATTCAGTTTCCTTTGAAGTGTGCTACTGATGAAACCCCCTCTCCCTCTTGTGTGCACACAGACTTAGACCTCTTACCAATCTGACAGCTACGCAGAACAGAGTGAGCTACTACCAATGGCTATTTGACATGGAAGGCAACCTCATCACTCAGTTGTAAAAACTCTTATAAAATATGGATGATGAGCACTGCGGTGATACAGCCAGGTAGCCTGGGTACAACACTCACAGAGCAGACGTCTGGCATAGAGAGAGAGAGGTTATTATTATTATTATTTTTATTAATACTATTATTATTAATGGTGACAGAAATAGTTCTCAATGAACATTAAAATGTTGATAAATTATATTTATACATTTTATGTCGTAAAGGTTTCTTTGTTACTTTATATTTAAAAAAAAATTAAATATAAAAACTTATATATATATAAGTTTTTTCCTTCCCTTGTCTGTCTTGATAATATACATCCAAGTATGGATCCACAGTGGCTCCAGAGCTTTCTGAAGGCTAATTGGTTTATGGGGCATGACCTTTGACCTTGCACTGTTGAAACAATGCTATAGAAATGCACTCAAAACAATAATCATTGGCAAATTCCTTGGAGCACTTACAGATACAAGAACAAGCAGATCTGAAGCACACGAATAGCACACTTACTATACATATAAAGCATGACTAGGCAGCATTCATGTTGTTTCATGGATGGTAAGATTGCAATCACTTGTGTCATTCTCAAGCTGCATTATCTGATGTTGCAGAAAGGGAGAGAGAGAGATGAAGAATTGCGGGTAATGATTAGTGAGTCAAGTGGTAGCTTTTTCCTCTTCCAATGTCATCATGTACATTTGATTTGTATCATTTCTGTTGCTATGCATTTTTGTGAGTTAAAAATTGGCCTTTAAAGGTTTTCAATTTCCTTGCATTGCCAAAAAAAAACTCTCATGCCGTCAATGCGTGTGCAGTCAGGTGATACAGGGAACAAAGATTATGATGGTGGTCTCTTAGCATTAGCATGCACATTCCCAATTTCACTTCTGAATGAATAGTAATTTGCTCTCATTTGCATGTAAATCGCAGAACGGAATAGAGTTATATGAGGGAGCGGAAGGAACAGCTATAGCTGGAGACCGCACATTTTCTCGATGAGATAGACCCCGGCAGGCTGCGACTCACCTCTCTTTCGCTAATTGGAAAATAAAAGACTGCACTGACCTCGGGTGCATTGGCCACAGCGAGCCGCCCAGTCTCAGGGTCGTCATTTTCATTTGTTAAAGTCAGATTATCATACTGCAGCCATTTAGCGCGACTATGTGTGACCATGAAGAATTTATTTTTTATCCGCTTGGGTTTTCTCTCCAACAGGTCATACACTTTAGGTTTGGGGCATTTAGAGGAAGTTGTGCTGACTGTTTAAAGTACTACAGCTCAGTGGTCTCAGAACCTAGAGAGGCTCATAGATAGTTTTACTCTTTTGTTGGAGGAGGAGGGATGGCACAAAAATGCATCTGAGGCAGCATACATGCCTAAAAAAATGCATTAAGAAAGACACAGAAGCAAGTGAGGCACAGAAGCATATGCATTTATACTAAAACCACCTGTGGGATGACATGCTCAAAATGTGACTGCACAGGGACACATAAAGCAACTGTATGCAAGATTTTTACCTTGAAATATCAATATCAGTTTCAAAATCATTCTGATGGTATCTGACTACTTATAAGGAGCATGGTTTCTGTTTCTTTCCTATGGTTCCCTTCAAATGTCTGTTCTGGGGTTATGTGAGTTTGGTGAGCAGGTACAAAATTCAGCAAAAAGTGTGGATTGCTTTGCATCAACAACAAATGCATGTGTACAGCTATCCAGTGTAATTTTACAGTAAATTCCTCTAGCTCCAAAGTCATAAAAATACAAAAAACTTTATACAGTTGTCTTAACTTGACAGAACAAGACAATTAATGTTTTAGCATAAGCTAAAAGATAATGCAAGCAGCTACTAAGATAGTAGTGACACATCAGTCAAGTCAAAGATACATAAATTTTACAAACATTGTGTACATTTATTTACCAATTTAGTTATTACAAATCAATTAAAATTTTAATGCAAAAAAAATTCTAATGATATCACAACATTGATATTCATCGAAAATACATTTTGGTCCATTCTGGCTGCTGACGTGTTATCTTTGGGCGCAAAAGAAAACATGTCAGCAGCATTGTACGTCAGCAGCATCACTGCAGAGTTGTTACTTGTTATTTTTGGACCAAAATGTATTTTCGATGCTTCAACAAATTCTATCTGACCCTCTGATGTCACATGGACTATTTTGATGATGTTTTTATTACCTTTCTGGACATGGACAGTATACCATACATACATTTTCAATGGAGGGACAGAAAGCTCTCGGACTTAATCTAAAATATCTTAAACTGTGTTCCGAAGACGAACGGAGGTCTTACAGATTTGGAACAACATGAGGGTGAGTCATTAATTACATAATTTTCAATTTTGGGTTAACTAACCCTTTAAGATACATCCCACGTTAGCTAGTTTGTGCCCTGCCTACCCAATCAACTCATTCAATTAGACTGAAAAACATAAAAAAGAGGATATTTCTTGATAACCTGCTGAAAATATAATTCCAAACAAACGTCTACAGGAGAAAAAAAATGTTGTGCGCAAAGAGCAATTTTCTCTTTTCTCAAATGAGTTTGAGAAGACAATGTGCTTCTGAGAAACATTTGCAATGCCACAGTGGGAGGCAATCTGAAATTGAATGCAGACTATACTTTAAACCTACACTGAAGTTAAAAAGGCTGTAAAGAAAATTAACTACTTTTCATTGAGAAGAAAAACCTGTGTATGAGAAAAGAAAGTGTCTGTTTCTAGCTGGCTCTGCATTGTGAGTGTGAGTGTTTTTCACAAAACACCTGGTTTGTGCAGCTCTCTGGCTCTTTTACAAGCAGTGAGCCACAGAAGCGTGAAGCACCAGCAGATTTTTTCACCGACACTGCTGACCATGCATCAACATGCAGACGCAGCGAGCCTTTAACTGTACACGGCCTCTGTGTGTGTGTGTGTTTGTGTGTGTGTGTGTGTGTGTGTGTGTGTGTGTGTGTGTGTGTGTGTGTGTGTGTGTGTGTGTGTGTGTGTGTGTGTGTGTGTGTGTGTGTGTGTGTGTATGAAAAATGAAAAATATATGCACATAAGAACGTGCTGCTCTCTACACTGTTCACGGAACACAGAGCACATCCTATGAGTGACCTCAAGAACATGTGTATGAAATGAGAAAGAAGATAGAACCATATTATATAGTGACACACTCATTATTTAAAGCAAGCAATAGTTTTAATGTTATTCAAGTGTACAGTATGTGAGAATATGAGATCATGATGGTATAGCTGTGCTCATATGTTAACATTTGACTGGCAGAATCTGCTAAATATTTTCATATCCCACAAGACATCTGTTGCCTCGTTTTATGATAGTTGTGTTTGAGTGCCTTAGTTGTCCTGAGCAGCAAAGCTGGACCTCAGCATCATTGAGCCAGCGCGGCTGAGAGCTCAAACTTGCAGAGCACACTGGGAAAAACCAAAGAACTTACAGTACCTGGAGGCTTTCTCTCAAAAACAGTGGGCAAATTCTCTGCTCAGTACAAACCTTGCATCACAAAAATACATCTTGTAGAATCTTATGAGCAGAAACATATATTTTTAGAGGTGTTTTAATGGTTAACATGAGGATGATAAATGTTTGAGGGAATTAATCTTACCAGTGCTTCTGACTGGTAAAACAAGCATGCATAACCCAACATCTAACCAGCATCTAACCATTTTAAACCAACATAAAGCAGAATCTAACAGCCAAAACAAACCAACCCCCAACTAAACCTGCATTTAGGCAGCATACAAAATGTTCAACCAGCATAAACCTGCATTTAACCAGCATAAAAAGTGTATAACCTGCAATTAACCAGAATAAAAAGTGGCTAATCAGATTTATAAACCATGCTGGACCGGCATGGAAATTAATTCTGGTCTAAACTGGTCTTGTCCATCATGAAGGCCAATTCTAGAGCATTAAAGTAATGTATATACTCCAAGTTCAAGCTACAATATTTACAACTGAAAAAAAAATGAACGCATGTATTCTTTACACAGTACTTTCAGCAATGTCACACCACAGTTTCACATTTCAAAGAGGATGCATAAGATTCATGCATGGGATAAAAAAGGACAACCTTGTTCAACGTTCTTTCTAGCTAGTTTTGCTTGCTCAAGTCTCACAATGATCAATACTGCCCACGGGCCAATCAGAACACTGCTCAATGACAGTGCAGCCATTGCAACCTCTGAGATTAAATTGCATTATATTTTATTACAGACAACCTCTTACATCTTTGTCAATGTTGCAATTGATTATTAAAACATGAAATATTCATATTTGGGAGCGGTATCGATTTACATCAAAGAGACTTGTCGGATCATTTTTCAAATACAATGTCCGATAGCAGACATCTGTCATGACGGGGTAATGAGGGGAGAATACATTAAACTAGTTTACATTTGTGTGATTACTGCATAGAGGTTGATTCATGTTATCCATCAAACAATCATTACTGTGTGTGTGTGTGTGTGTGTGTGTGTGTGTGTGTGTGTGTGTGTGTGTGTGTGTGTGTGTGTGTGTGTGTGTGTGTGTGTGCACGTGCTTGTGCATTTGTCTGAGTGCTTGTTAATTTGTCATTATTACATTGCCAACTGTAAAAATACGAATCAGCAAGATTCTGATTTTTTTTAAAGGCAAACAGGTCAATGGGGCTACATATATAAACAAAATATTTTAGTTAAATGTATTATTATTATTTATTTTTTAAATACTATATATCAGGGATAGTTAGAAATATTTTTTCTAACTATATGCATGGTAATTATATGTATTAACTTTAATCCAATTATCATAATAAGCAGTCAAATGTCAATAGAAAAGTCAGAAGCATTTAAAATGTATAATTTAATTAAAAGTAAGTGGAAATATATGTTCCAATACTCCATTTAAAGTCAAAGAAATTAGAATGTCATTTTCTTTCGCTGTTTGTATATTAAAACATTCTCAGATGTAGCAGAAAACAACTACATCATGTTTGCATTTTTTTTCTGTCTCTGACCATAATTCTAAGTTTATAATCAGGATATAGCATATTATTTAGGGGGGGGGGGGGGGGGGTGTAGAAATAATAATAAAAAGTGACCTCTGAAAACGTCTTTCCTCTAATTTACTGCCTATCCATATTGTACATATCTACAGTCTTTTCTTTTCTTTTCTTTCCTCCCTTTTCCTGAAAGAGAGTTCAGTGTCTTTGTGGTGAAACCAAGGGTCAGTGGAGGAAGGACAGCAATCTCTTAAATTCAGCACTCTCCCAAAAGCACTCTGAGGAGACACAAATGAAGATGGAGAAATGGAAAACAAGGCCACTCAGGGAAGGAACTGTAGTGTGGGCACGTGCCAGGAGAACTGAGTGGCAATATTTTCTACAAATATCCATATGGCTAAATGAAACAGCAAGGCAATGTAATGTTTTTGAGATGGCTGTGTATTATGCTTTCACAGTGAATTTGCTATTTTAGCCCATCAACCTCCTACAACCCAAGAGGGAAATCATGTTATTGGTATGTATCCAGGGCCTGTTTTTGTCCATAAATAATGGAATTATTTAGCCATTTTTCCTTCAATACTACCAACAAGCAGCACAGGTCAATGTGTCACTCTAGATGAGTCAGCTCTGTATAACAGTGAAACTGCAATGGACCTAAAAACAATGTTATTTTGCTCCTCATATTTCCATTTTAGTGGCTTAATGTGAGGAATATTCCCCATATGTGTCACCACATGGAGAAATAAACTTGAGGCATGCGAGATAAACATCAGATGGAAAATGTTCATCTGAAGTAAAAGCTGTCAGAAACACAAGATGTAGCAGTAAGTTAGGTTTTCTATGTAGTGTTTGATTTGAATCACTTTTGTCAATGCAGACCAACCTTCCAATTTGATAAACCATGTTGCAGTTAAAAGCCAACATCAAATTTGGCACTGATTAAAAGTTAAATTTGGACCCTGTCCTGTATGTACCCAAAACTTTTGGCTTAAGGACCCGCATTTAGATACACCTGCATTGTCTGACATATAGAGTGTGGGATAAGCATCACCAAAAATACAACATATAATTCCAACCTCAAGCACTCATAAGAAAATGATGCAAGAGAACACAAAAATCTCCAAACTCAACCTCCCCCAGGATCTACCCCCGCTGCCCTCTTGTTATTGAAAATGCATGCGGTTACAAAGATCCTCCCTCCTTTTGACAAATTTATGAGTGCTTGAAAGATTAAACGTGACCTTTGTTGGGTTTTAGCGGTGAATGCAGCACATACGGATTATACAGCAAATCACAAACCTCTGAGGGAAATTACACTTAAACACCTGTTCACACATATGCATAAAAACCGCACAGCCAAAAAAAGCTTCTTAGCCTTTACTGAAAAATACAAGGGCTTGCAGTCCATGTTACAGCTATGACAGATGACAAGGGGATTCCATCATCCTACCAAGCATCTTCTGATCCAGATCTGCTCCTGGTCCCTGAGGATGAGAATGCCTGCATCTCTCTCACTCTCATAAATACTATCCACCAACCAGGTTCATGACAAGTTCTCACAACATGAAAAGGCTCCAAACATTTCTGTGGGGAAATCACTGATGCATTCTGGGAAATGTATGCCTTGTGGTTACAGTACGAGATACTTGTGGACACTGCAATGAATCAATGTTAACAGACATCTTGTGAGTAGCCTAATATTATATTGATGAATATACTTATGTCATATTGACGCATACAGAAAAACGGAGTCCTGTCCCTTGTTGCAGATTCACATCACGGTTCTCCTTCATATGTGCATAGATGTCAAAAAGTGATTACTGTGGGAACGGTGAGAGTCAGTCTAACGATACTGAATGATAAATTAAACACAGCTAATGCTAATGTTCAGATGGAACTTGCTGCCTTTATTTGTAACTCATGCCTCTGGAGAACCTCTCTGGAGTTCGAGCTACTCGAACTCATTATCATGTGCGCCTCTATCACTGAATCGGGCACAGTTACATCTCCATCTACTGCTGCCCAGGGCTACATTTCCGTTCTGTGTCTCACATCAACTTTATGAAAAAAAAACTGCAATACATTAAAGGAAAATGACATTTAATGCTCTGACCACAGGCAATGTGGCAAACCCTGTAATAGTTTGGGTTTGTTTATGGTTTTCAATAACAACTTCCTTCTGACAGGTGCACAGCATTTCTGATGTGAAACAATAGATGATGTCAGCGCTGGAGGAGGTGTAAGTGAACATGACAGATGATTGGATATTTTAATGACACGGTTTAATTTGCATATTAATGAATTCTCCCAATGAACCAACAAAGCGATATATCAGAGAGGAATACCTTCTTAATGCTGGTGAGGAGAACTCATTAATTATGAATGTTAGACCGGTTTGAGCTGATTTCCATAGTTTAAGGAAAGAAGGAGGATCAAATCCCGAGGGCTTATTTGCTAATAGACTTGCAAATAGTTTATCATAAGGGATGACAGAATCAGGAGGACAGATGTTGCACAGCAGTAAGCATCAGAGGACTTTTTATTGCACAGTGAGAAAGAGCATTCTACATCAATCAATTTACAAAATCTGATCCAGATTCATAATTGAAGACTTAACTTTAAGATTAAACATTTTAAGTGACCATTATCTTAATAAATCACCAAAATCAGCATATTAATGGATGATGAACTAAAATCACCATTTCACAGAAATAAACCCCCGAGAGAAAACAGCTAAGACAATCTCTTAGCCAGCCTCTATGAACAGATACACAAAGCAGATCTCAGAAGTGGCCCTTAGGGGTGCCTCAGGTAATAACAGCACCTCCTGACTGATAACAAGACCATCAACCTCAAAATGTCCACTCCACAGCGTCGGGTTTCTTTTTAAATGTTTAACATTTCAGACACCACACGTAATAGGACCAGGAAATAGATGGAAGGGCAAAAAAAGAAAAGAAAAAAACACACTAGCAATTATCAAAATTCTAACTGTACACTTGTTTATAAACATCCAATTAATCTATCTTGGTTGAACATCTTAATAATGGTTATTGTATTCAGAGTATATGTTCCCTGTCCACCTCTTTTTTAAGCATCAATGACTCTTAACATAAGATAGAAGATAAGAAGTGTGTGTGTGTGTGTGTGTGTGTGTGTGTGTGTGTGTGTGTGTGTGTGTGTGCGTGTGCGTGTGCGTGTGTGTGTGTGTGTGATGCTAATATGCCTACCCACCTCAACAACTCAAATCTTCTTCATAACTTAAAATGTACTGTCAACCAATAGAGTTAAAATATCACCTGATGAGTAAAATTCCCTTGAACCACACTGTTATTCACACGAAATAGCTTACCACCAAAGCAACACATGACACCAAAATAATAACATCACTAAATAAATAAATACAAATGCTTTAAGCGCAAAGTGACATTTTACTTCCAAATCTATAATCTAAGCAAAAGTACATTTAAATATTGCGTAAATACGTTCACAATTCACAAGTACTTGATGAAGCTGCTTGTAATTTGAGCAATAATAAATAGATAACGTGTACCCTAAATTAAAATGTGATTTTCAATCAAGAGCACGTCGGCTGAAGAAAAAGCGTGCACAATCTGATGGAAAGCCGCCTTAATTGTGCCTGTTGCGCTGCGCAACTCATGGCACGCACGCTTGATATTCTCACTCCAATAAACAAAAGCTTCATGCAAACCGAATTGATGACAAGGTTTCCAATGGAGAATGCTGATAGTATTTCATGTTTTTGCCGACATTTACAAAATAGGCTATGTCGCGCGCAAATGTTGTTGTGCATTGGCACTCGCTACAGTCGCTTCTGCCTATTCGAGCGTTTGGCACAGTGATGGGATTGCCATTACTTTTACATGCGTGTAGATAGTTTTACGCGAATTAGCGTTTTCTACACATGATTCACCACAAAGCCCCATGATACTGGAAAAGTCGTTCCTTGCATTGGAAAAACCGTATATAGTGTCATCGAGCATCGCTCAGTGCATATGTATTTATTTATACAGCGAAGATTCAGAGTCCACGAACTCTCCAAAACGGCTGAATGTGGGAGGAGGGGTTGGGGTATATCGTTAGGCTTACGTAAACAGTTAAGTTATCTTACCTCTAGCCATCGCATAGGGCAGCAGGAGAGCCAGGACCGCGAGGAAGCCAAAGCAGGAGTATCGTCCCTTCTTCCCAAAGCGTCCCATCATCACTGCGCTTCTCTCCTGTGTCCCCAACTAAACCGGGGAGCCGCTTGCATGTGTCGCTCTCATTCATGTGCCGTGCGTTCCCGCGGCTTCAGTAACAGGTCCCTCCCGTAGCGATAAACCCGGCGTTCTGCGTGAATCTCTCTCATCCGCGCGCTGAGTGAGTGTCTCGCGCATCCGTGAGAATGGAATAATGAAGCCGGTGCGCGCTGGCCAATAGCGCAGGGTGATTGAGGGCGGAGGGAGCGCAGCGGCTGTCCTTCACCCTGCTGCTCGGATGCGCTGCGAAGTGACCAGATGTGCCCGAGTAAGAGATGATACATGAGCATACATGTCAGATGTCGGCTAAATTCGAGATGACATATGAACAGCTGGTTGTGTTACACTGATTTCATCAAAGATCGTGTCGGGCTCCTGGGGGCCACTGGGATGAGAGCAACGCTGTGCACACCGGAGCAGAGGAGGTGGTCTCTCGTGCGTAATCTGCGTGGAAGAAGAATGGATGTTCAATTAAGCAACAGCACATGAGCACGAGTGTTGTCGTACTTAAGTCTATAAACAAATAATTTGTGTCGAGTAATTTACATTTCAGACAATAATTAGCCAGTTTGTATGTTAGTTCTCCACATAGCCTATGAAAAATGTATCAAATAAACCAAACGTCAACCTCGTGCTGAAGAATATGGATGTGTTTAGCAATATCACATGAATGAGAGTGCTGTTGCACTCAAGTCCAGGGGCGCTGCTCAAGATCCCGGGCCCTATGCATAGGCAGTCCTGATGGGCCCCCATGGCCCTGCCCATGAAAATATCCAGGTAAAATAAAATATATTCCAGACTTTTCAAGGGTCCTCTCTTCCTTTGGGGCCCTGGTAATCAGCACTGGTTTTACCCCCAGTCTGACGCCCCAGCTCAAGTCCATAAACAAGTAATTGTTATCGAGTAATTTTCATCTCAGATAATAATTAGCCAGTTCGTATATTTTGTCTCCAACGAAAAGAAATAAGCAAAAATAAGCCAAACTGTCCCGATAAATGTGAGCCGGTGTGGAATCAAGTTTTACGTCACTGCGTAGAGTTCTGAAATCAATAGACTCCAGGTTTTCCGTCTCACTTCCTGCACTGAAGTTGGCACCCCATAAAAATAAATAACCAACATTCATTTGTGCAGATTTGTGCAACAAAAATCATGGTTTGGTGTTTGAGATATTAAACAATATTTGTTTTTGACCGTGTGACGTCACTCTTTACCCCAGGTTGCACAAATTGCTCCAAATCAGCGCAGTTGGTTTGTGCTGTTAAAACAAATGCTGTATCTATTTCCCCTCCTCAGAAATAACAAATACAAAATGGGACAGTGATATCAGTCTCACCCAATGCCGTCCAAATCTCTCCAAACCGGTGCAGTTCGTTTGTTCTCGATTTGTGCTATTAAAGTAAACAATGTAACCATGACCTTTTCTTAAATATAACGAAAATTTCACTCACCACCCCAGTGTTGTTTGTTTTTAATTAGTGATTGTATTGTGCTGCCTTGAAACTTTACATTTAGTCAACTCAAATATCCAAGTTTTCACTAACTTAATCTTTCAGTTTGACCAAGCTTATATTTCAAGGCAGCATTAAGTTTTTTTCAGCCAGTCAAAGCTTTCTAAGCCTAAGAAGTTCGTATAAATTATTGTACGACTGATCTTAATACGGTCTGTTTCTAACTTAAGTAGCACTTGAAAATCATTGTAGATCCAGTGCTCTGGAGTAATCTCAATGAAGTGTCTAAAATAGCCCGCCTTGTTGGCTGAAGCATTTACACTAACTGGACCCACCAATGACAAGGGCTGACCAGTATCAGCACCAGTGGCGTAGGTGATAAAACGTGTTACGTAGGCCTACTTAAAGGGTACATAACATACACAGTTTCACCTAATCTCATATTAATCTTGAGTACCTATAGAGTAGTACTGCATCCTTCATATATCCAAAAAGTCTTTAGTTTTATCATATTTATAAAAGAAAAATACAGCTTTCCGATTCTTTCCGGAAAAAGCAGAGCTCCTGGAGGCGTGCCGTGAGCGGAGCTATAATACTGATGTTTCGTGTTGTTTCCATTAACATATATTCACTTATGTGCTGATTTCCAACAAAATAAAGAAATCTGATGCGATTGTACTTAATCGAATGGGGTATTTTATCACAGGGACGGCTCCATGTTTTAATAGCAAATGACGTGCAAATCCAGCGTCAACTTAGGCCTTGTTTATAAAACATTCGTCACTCAAATGACCAGAACACACAAACACACTTGCCACACTCCTTTGCTGCCCCGGAAAAACAAACTGCATCCACTGTTCGTGTAACGCTGGGTTCTTGGGAAGTTGAACACAGTAAACTTTCCCTCACATCCAAAAACGCACTTATTTGGAGGCATTCTCGAACAAATCCTATGCAGCGCTGCCGACAATTTTGAAGCACATTGATATGCGCGGACTCACTGAACAATGTGTGTTTTCCAATGTTTTCCAGGAGAAATGCTCATATAAGGACTTCCGTTCTCGTCTACGTCATTAGATCCACGATCGAAAAAAAACAGCCAAAACTTGTACCAACCCGGAAGTAAGATTTTCGGCACAGAAATTATCAATCATTCTTCTAAATTATTTTATTTAACTTTGGCCATGTTTAGCATGATAATCCATCTCTTTAACACTGTGAACAACTCTGAATATAAGAAAAAACATTTTACCCCCCCCCCCCCCCCCTTTAATTTGACACGATCGGCTTGGGTTCGAATCCGCCTTTTAAATTTCAAATCACATCAGAAAAGCATTTATTTTCAACGAAAATGAAGAATATAATAAAAAGTTGAAAATACAGTGTATGGTAGGGTTAGGATATTTGTAGGGAGGGCTTTATTGTCCCATAAGGTGGCATAGAAGAGAAACAATAATGTACAGTATGTGGAAAATAATGTTTTATTTTTTATTTTATTTATTTATTTAGTTTTACCTTAAACCACATAAACACATTTCATTACAAAAAAAATAAATAAATAAAAATAATGCTTTTTTTCGCAACATCATAAGACCCCTTTAAGTGCAATGTGATTATAAGGATTTGATTGTACTGTAAAATGTACAGTATCACTTGTTTGATGTTGTTGTTGTTGCTGTTATTTTAAATGAATATATAAATGAAATGACTGCAAAAAAAAAAAGTAGTAATAATGTAGTTATCCCCACCCCAAACAAGTCAATAATATATAAATTATTATTATTTAGTATTTACTTTTATAACAGCCCAGGCATATCTATATAGGCCTACAAATAGAATGCTGCACCAAACAAATTCGCAAGGGGAAAAATGTAAACAATAAACCAACTGAATAGCTGATTCTAACTGATCAAAGCAAGGGCTGCCCAGAAGTGAGCACCCATGCAATGTAATCAATGACTTACATCCGAGTAAACGAGATGAAGAGAAGTTTGCAAGCAGGCACATTTACACATAGACATCAAATGGGGCTTGAGCACTCGAGAGAAAGGGCCCCTTTTAACGGGGAATGTTTTATATATATATATATATAATTTTTTTTTTTTTTTTTTTTTTACTATTGGGCTGAATGGTTCTGAGGACTGTCAGGTACGGTTACAGTTGTAATAAATATCAAATCATTATTTAAAACTTCAAAACGTGTATTAACACAAGGTGAAGATGGCATTCTTTCCATCTCCACAAGGACTTGTACCATGGCATATCAATTTTTTTTTCACAGACAACTACTGATGTATAATGTTATGTAGTATAATAAATGATAAGACGTGTTCTTTGCTTTGTTTTATTTTATATAAGAAAGTGTAACATTACAATACAAACACACACAAAACTCTATATACGGAGGGAGGGATTCTAGCAGACCAATCACAGCGCTTGCGGTTGACGTAGAATTGACGCACTGTTAAGATTTTTGGAGAGGTGCATGTCAGGCTACGGCGTAAGGGAGTGCATCTGCGGCATAGGCTATGCCGTAGGTCAGATGCAGAAGTATAAATCAGTCTTTACTTACTCTTTTTCTGACCATTTTCTGCAAACCCTTGAGATGGTTGTGAATGAAAATCCCAGTAGATCAGCAGTTTTTGAAATACCCAGACCAGCCCGTCTGGCACCAACAACCATTCCATGTTCAAAGTCACTTAAATCCCCTTTCATCCCCATTCTGATGCTCGGTTTGAAATTCAGCAAGATGTCTTCACCATATCTAGATGCCTATATGCATTGAGCTGAGTATATATATATATAGGTGGGGTCAGGAGATGTTGAGACTTTCTCCCCTCAGCGTCTCCAGCACACACTGATTGGCACATGTGCTTCACTGAAAGGTAGACAGTGCAGAAGTGAAGCCCTCCCTCCCTTTCAAGTTGTGCTTGTCTTGGTGTGGAGGTGAGTGGTGATGAACAGCAGACTAAGTTACCTCTGCCTCGAATTTACAGCTAATTATCCAAAAGACAAAAGGAAATTATAGTTAATTTGTCTTGCTAACATGACTCATGAGAGAGCTACCATGTAAGTTAGCTAAAGTTTTTCTAAGGCAATAGGAAGTCTAGTAGGATAGTCGCTGTGATTTTGCCAAGTAAGACATGTTCCTGGATCAATATCTTCTGATGATCCTGAATCAACATTATTGTCCAAAAATATTGACTTAACCCTATCCCTACCCCTAAACCTAACCCTACCCATATTTTATTCCTAAAATCGGTGGGAAATGATAGCTGATTAACAAGGGTAGCATCTAGCTCTGATTGTAAGAAAGAAAGAAAAATTAATTTTTTCAATACTGATTTCATTTGCTTGGTAACAAGCCCAAATGACTTATTATTCAAATTGACTGATTCAATTTAAGACTTTGACTGAACAGACGATGCACACTTTAGTGCATCTTAATGGCCATAAAAAGTAAAAATGTATTTAAACTTTTTGGAAAAGATTAATTTCTATCACTGCTGTGAACTGATCATCACACAGAATATGAAGAATATCAAAAACTTTAGGAGTCAGCTGTAGTCCTTATGATAGCAGCACAATAACCCACTCAACAAAATATCATCTAGGTCTAATTAACATTATCGATAAAATCCCAGAAAATATTGAGATATATTTTTTGGATTAGAAAAAAATGTAAAATAAAATAGTGCTAGTGTAAAATAGTGCTTTTTTCCATTTGAGCCCCTGCCTGTGTCTGTGCACGTTGTGAGTGAAGGTACAGGTGCAGCCTCCGTGTTGCCAGATCCAGCTATTATAAGCGTTTTTGACTTAAAACATTCGTTAAGGGAAACACAGAAAATAAAAATCATAATATTGTGTCAGAAACGTTATCAATGCTGTCAAAATCTGTAGCATTTAACACTAGTGCAGAGATCTGTAGAACAAGTAGTTTAAACAATTAAATTAAATATGCAAACACTAGCCATGAAGAAGTCTATGCTAAGTCATTCAGTATAGTAGTAAAATTTTCACAAATCTTGCTATATAAAATTGCTATATAAAAAGCACTAGACAAAGTTATCAGCTAAATAATGCTGTTAAATAAAAACTAAAACAGCAATATGTATGGTTGCATGAATAATAAACAGCTGATAAAATGATCCACCCCATAAATATAGTAAAGTATTAACAGAATTTATATACAATAGGGTAGGATTTGAAAATGATCATCTCTCCAAAACAGAGAAACATTTTTCACAAACATCTTTTAAAGTGTTAATAGTGTATATGATTAGTTGTATTTATATCATTATAGCACAATTCTATAATAAGGGGGGTTTTATAGAAACCCCCTGGACCTCACTAATTTTCAAAGCCTAGCAACGGCCATGGTGGCGAGTGATGTCACATGTTTTGGTGTTTAATACCTCAAACACCAAACCAGCACAAACGTTCATTTTTTTATGCGGCACAAATGTAGCACAAACGAATGGCATAGTTTTGGTGATTATGTCTTTTTATTGGGTGCCAATTTCACTGAGGTAGAGAAACCCACTACAAATGATAGGCCTAATTAAAAAAGAGAAAACATTTGCTCTTCAATTTGAGTTGTCTGTTTTATTATTATTATTATTGTTATTATTATTATTATTGTTAATAATAATAATGCATGCCTGTGGACATTAATATGGACATTAATTATTAAAATCTTATTACATTTTGAGGTCATACTTTACAGTGATCGTGTTATTGTGTATATAATTAACTACAATCATGTTAATTATGTTAATATAAATAATAGCAATTAAAAGCTGCTTGAAATCACACATCGCTTGGTTATTTTTTTATTACTAAAGGATGTAATTGAATATTCAAGACTTGGGGGGACTATATGTAAAAGCTTAATGATAAATAACTGAATATAGTCAGGGTGGTTTATATATATTTTTATAATATGTGTAAACATGTTCATTGAAACGTGTTACCTGTGATATACTGTAGTCTTTTTTCAACAATTTACATTAAAAAAAACATGAACATCACTAATGTGCAATTCTACAAGCGTAATTGCAAATGTCCCTGCCATAAACCCTAATCTTTGAGATAATTTAGTGCACTCAGATTTGATTTTGATCTGGTCACACTTTCATCCATAATTATTTAGACTCTAAATATAAATTTGACATTTAATTATAAGACTGCAGCTGATCCTCTCATCTAAACTGTCTGGAAGTATTTTCCCAATGGAATTCTTGCACACACTTAGAGGACATGATTGTGATGGCTGTCAAAAATATTTAACAGCTCTATTGAACCACCACAGGACGGAGATCTGAACCCCTGCGGTGTCATTTTTCAGCCAGTTCAGAAGATTAACACCATATTTAAATGGCATAATATTAAAAAGTATCTGTCTCTCTTGTAACTAGACTGGAATAGATGGTTAGAATCCAGTAATGATGCTGATTAAACATGACTCCCTGCAGCAATAAATTAAGGGCATAATATTCATAGTGATGTAGACTAGAGGTCCACGATGGGACCCCAAGTTGAGATTACAGTACATTTGGGAGAGATGACCGAAAGAAAAAGCCAGAGACACCACCTCACAGCTGCACTTCAATGCTATTCCCATCATGTTACACACACTGCTAGCTCCTCTAATACAATAGACCTAAAGCCCTTGTTAATATGCAATTTGTCCCACTGTGGCCTGATTACTATGTGCACATGTGTGTACTTGTGTGTTTGACCTTGCCTGATGGGGTTAAATGTTTAACAGGCTTTGCGCAATAGACATGATGATGCTTTAAATATCTCAGAGCTCTATAAAAGCAACACCATGGCCTCTTTCCCTCAGGACAAGAGACAAAAGTCACAGTTGTCCTTTTAATAGGCAGTGTCTACAGAGGACTCCATCGGGGAATGAGACTGAATATTTGTATGGTCCATTAGCTGTCCTCTAAAAATGAGATAGTGAAAAGCAAACATCAAGAGCAGGCACTTATGGGCCATTTAGTGTTGCTATGGTTTCCTGGTTTATTTCCAGGGGTTAAATTGGACTGAAAAAAAAAAAACACACATGTATACATGTATACATATGAAGAGTTCAGATACAAAAGCCTCAAGTACGTCTGACGATTTGTGGAGAGCATTCATATGGTCTCATCTCATTTTTGACCAAGATGGCTTTTGGAGGCTTTTGCATTGGAACTCTTCATATACAATTGTGTTCATAAGTTTACATACCCCTTGCAGAATGTGCAAAATGTTAATAATTGAAACAAAATAAGAGGGATCTTGATTTTTTTTAGTACTGTTCTGTATAAGCTATTTCATATAACAGATGTTTACATATACTCCACAAGACAAAATAATAACTAAAAAAAAAAAAACATTCAAAAGTTTACATACACTTGAATCTTAATACTGTATGTCATTTCCTGAATGATCCATGACTGTTTTTATATTTTGTGATAGTTGTTCATGAGTCCCTTGTTGGTCCTGAGCAGTTCAACTGCCTGTTGTTATTTGTTTTTCCAGCATCTTCTGGGTATTTGAACCCTTTCCAACATTGACTGTATGATTTTGAGATCCATACTTCCACTGATGACAACTGAGGGACTCATACACAGCTATTATAAAAAGTGGAAACATTTACTGATGCTCAAGAAGGCAACACAATGATTTATTTCCAGGGGTTAAATTGCACTAAAGATATATGTTGGTCTTGAGCAGTTCAACTGACTGTTGTTCTTCAGAAAAATCCTCCAGCTCCTGCACATTCTTTGGTTTTCAGATACAAAATCTGCATATTTGAACCCTTTCCAAATTTGACTGTATGATTTTTACATCCATATTTTCACATTAGTGAGGAACAGTAGTGTTTTGAGGGTCTGTGGGAAAAGAAAAAATATATTTGACATATTTATGTAAAATACATATTTTAAAATACAGTATATGTAAAATGCAGAAAAGATGCAGAATATTTTTTTTTAATAAAACAAATATTTTCCACGTAATTAATACAAATAATTTTCTAATAACTATATAAAAGTAAGTTATTGAAATAAAAAAAATTTCTTGGCTTCATTAGAGACACACTTTCATGTTCTCCAGTGGAACAACACAAATTGGAACCAAATTCACCTGTCTCTGATATACACTGATTTGCAGTAGAAATCTACTTTGATGTATTAAAAGTTGTATTTTGATTGCACTCATTCTGCTACTGTAATCTATCTTTTATTTTAACTCTTCAGCTCTTTGATTCTTGTCATATTCTTTCACTCATCTTCACCAGGAGCTCATTGTGGTGCGCCACATGCTGTTACAATAATTGGCATGGGGGAACACATTTGTTAATGTCTTCTGCTGGCCTACATAAAATATGCCCATGCAATTGCAAACATACTTTTGGTCTTGTAAGACAAAGAAAAATCACTTTACACATGTAGTGCGACCCCAGAAAGTGGTTTGAAAGTCAGTGTCACAGGCATGTCAAAGCTGTTTAGCTCTCCTTAATGCATGCACCCTGTTGAGATAAACGCCTATTTCTGCCCACAGACGTGGGGAAAATCCTTAAAGGGCCTGAAGAGAGTGAAAGCACAAGAGTGATAGCTGCCGAGGTCTACCGTTGAGATAAAAAAATGAAGAAAACAGGAGGGGATCGACTCTACAACTAACATGAACACATAATCTCTATTGCACGATATGATGACTGCATGGCTCATACTGTATGACACACATTAAATTACCATTAGCGGAGAAAACAACCTAGAATGACTTTTTTTTTTCTTTCTTGAGTCTGCTGCTATATTATTTCAATCCACTTTTGCCTGCACAGTGAGAGGTGACAAATGCATGGAGTTTTAAAACATTGTGAGTTTAAAACCAGCTATATTACCATACTTTAGTATCATATACCATCAGTTTGAGCCCAGAAATGCATTTTGTTTCTTGGAGGGACAGAGTAGAAAAGCAGTGAAACCCTAAGGCCTCTGTTCTGATCTGTACTTCATGTTCTTTATTACAGCCACAATCGTTTTAATAGATTCTAACACCAGATTTGTCAAACACTGCAGTGACAGCTGTTTAATGAGCGATTTGAAACAGATTCTTTGATTTTTCACCACTCTGAATGTGTCTGTAGATGTCGGGATGTGTTTTGTTTTCAGTTCTTGTTTTTCCTCCTTTTTTTCTGACTCAAAGCTTGGCCTTTGAGTTAGTCTGAAAGCTTTGGTCAAGGACTATTACTTTGAATGCTGTTCCATTCTTCTGACTTTTCTCTAGGATATGTTCTTACCAAGGTGTTTGGACGTACTGCAATTAGGGTCCTGTCCCCAGGTAATGTAAACCTTTTGATAATTGCCTTGTGATAGGCCCTGTGCCTCAGGCCTTGTGCTCTAATTAAAGAAAAACTAAATTTGCATTTGCTTGCCTTTTATGTGTGTGCGTTTGGGAGGTTGCATATACTGCAGAATATCCAAGGATCGATGTGTAATAGAGCACACTAAAGTAGTCTAAATACGAAGATGTGAAAGGTTTAAATTTGGTCTGCATCTGTCAGATGTGCTTAAAATTGAGTGCTGAGAACAAAAGAAAGTTTTGGTTGTAAAAGCCCCCCCTTCTCTCACACTCAAATCTCTGTGCATCACTCGTTTTCAATTTAGGCTTATAATTTACACTAGGTCTGTGTAAAATTAACACACTGTTGCATTAGCAAGAGGGTTTGCATCGAATCTCCAAATTTGTACTGAACTGATTCTGTTACTATAGAAAGAAACAAAACAGGCTTTAATTACTTCCTCAGGTATTTGGATTGATATGAATATTCATGCTGCCACTGATCATAGGACTAAATTCAAACTTGTCAAACACCAAGAAGACGCAAAGTAATCATCATAAACCTTTTAAAAGCAGCGCATAAAACCTGAAAATGGAAGGCATAACTGTCAAAGAGGCTCATGCAAATATTTATATTTACATTTCAGCACTTTACTGATAAACCCTGGGCTGATGAAAGTGAGTAAATTGATTCATTTTTATCTGATAGTCTTGTTCAAAGACCTGTATCAAATGACTGAATAAGATAAGGGTTGCATTACTGCCTTAAAAGACACACTGTAAAACCTATTTAGTTAAATTATAATTTATAAAATTATATTGCCAAAATTATGAAAATTAAACCATTAAACCATTTATAATCTTAAAATGACAGTTCATGTTGAATGAAAATTCATTCATGTTCAAGATGTATTATTTTCATCTTTCTGTGGAACAAAAAAGAGTGTTTTTCAGAAATGTGGTGAAGTGCAACTTGGATCTGCACAAAGCTGAATTAACTGTGGCAGAGGGAAATTAGCTAAGATACAAAAACAATGAATATAGAGCAAACAAAATCAAATTTGAGGGTGAGTAAATGACTAAATTTTTTAAATGGTTTCAAAATGCAACTAACTGTATGTTAGCAAATGAACTAGGCTTTAAAGGCTTTAAAGGAAGGAGAAAATGCTACATATATGTCATGGTATTGATGTCAAGGGCTGTGTGTCCAATCAAACATGACTTATTTTTGGTGTAATTTCACCATACAATAGCCTAGCCAGATGTCAACATGCACAAATATTGTATTGTTCCATCACCCTCAAAACAAAAAAATCATCACAAGGTAAAATAAAATACCAACCCACAGTGAATTAACTTGCAATAAGGTGAATCGTTGCCATAAATTAAAATTCAGTTTAATACAATAAAAAACATTGGTACCCAAATGATGTCCAAATCTGAAGCAAAACCAACCAGAACCACAGATTTACAGTATAGGACTCTGCGAACATGAGAAAGAAAAGGTTCACCGTGCTCCCAGCCCTCTGTATTCCCTCAGGCCTTCTGTTCAGTTATTCGAGTACGCAGAAAACACTCGTCCTTCTGCTTTTTTAATCATTTCATTGAGAGAAAATATCTAAAATTACTCTGACTGACACACTAAAAATGTTCGCCGCACTAGCTGTCCTTCATCTATTTTTCTTATAAGCACACAATGTCCACCCTATTCCAATTAAGCACTGAAGAAGAGCCTGTCCTTGTTCTCCTCTGAGGCTGAGAGACAAAGAGCAAGGTTAGTTAGAGTTGGGGGGAAGGGGTCCTGAAGTAAGCCGTTTTTCAAAATGACAAATGTAAGTTTTTAACCTTGTTTTCTGGAGTAGGAACATTTGGGATGGCTTCATCTGCAAAGGATACATGAGATTGTGTTTTAGATTTTGGACAAAACATGGAGAAAGTGAGCACACTGGACCAGAAGGAAATGGAAGCACAAGGCCATTTCACACCATACACATGACAAAATATCTGAATGATTTGCTGATGAATGCTCCATTCAAAGTAAAACAGTAATGAATATCCAGGCCGAATAATAAATAAATAGACATTGATACAATAAACTGCCCATCTTTCACAGCCAAATTAAATATGCATTCATAGAAATGTTGCTAGACACTATTTAATTAGCAGGACTTTGGCCCAGACTTTTTAATCTCAGTCCACATAAAATCAGCAATTAAGTTGTCGTAACTCTTACAAATCTGTGATTATGTCATTTGAAACCATTCTCCACACTTTTGCTGAAAACAGCAATCTGTGGTTTTCACAATCACATACAGGCCAAACGCAAACCCAACTACTTTACCACCTCTTTCATTTCCTTCTCCTTGTTTGTCTCGTTTTCTTTCTTCATACCCTTCAATTGCTGCTCTCCTTCTTGACCAGGGGAAAACATTTTAGAATGTGAACCGGAGTTAAATTGGCAGCTCCTATAAACTCCTCCAGCAGGACTCAGCAAGGTCCACTGAGAGCTGAGGGAGAGAGAGGACAGAGGACCTGTGAAGATGACTGGAGGCCTTGGACTAGGCTTGTTTTCCTGTTTGTCTCCTGCAGGACCGAACACTGAATAAGACCTATTAGAGGGATGGATATCTCTGCACCAAACTGAGGTGGACTCAATCACCTGCTTCTGCAGCGCTGTGAGCACTGTTGCTTTGCTTTCATCAGTCACATTCTACAAAACAGAGAAAAAGAACATAAAATGCACTTAAACAGTGAAGTCAAGAAAAACGTTAACTAACCAGTAAACACTGCAATGGAGGACTCATTTAAACATTTCTAAGAAAACAGGTTTGAAGAAAGCCGTCCCTTAACATTCCCGTTCCTTTCAGTGGTAGTTGCCTGGTTGAAGTATGAGCTCCATTTCACACTTTAAAGAAATCCAGAAAGAAATGTTAATTAAATTTTACATTAATAAAATATTCATGAGAACCAGATGATTGTCTAATTAAAACAGATCATGTTTTATACATTTACAATAGTGTTTAAATTATAATATATAAATTAACAAACAAACGTTGAACTCTTGAAAGGGGCTTACAGACACATTAAAAATATATTTAAAAAGAAACAAAGAAAGGCTATAAAAACCAATGAGTTACCTTCAGTAAAATACATTCACCCTCAAATTTTAATCATTGCCATTACTTAAATTAATTCAATTTATATGAATGTCAGAAAATCCACAACTGGTGTTATCCACTACTGTATATACTCAGAATTTCACTCTTAAAATTCCCTCACGAAACGACATCCTTTTTCGCCACAACATAATTAATAGTAGCACATAAAACAACCACCATTATTGACATTTGTATTTTTATGATACTTTGATTGCTATGAATCATATAATAAAGCCAGATATAAACACCAGAGGGTGAGAAATGATGGGCAGGGAAATGGCTGTTGAATTGAATTCTGGGACCCGTCTCGTTAACGCTGGCCCACGGCTAGAGAAAAAGACATCAGTGTCACCACGCTGTGACATCTCAACACAAACAATCACAACTCCCCTCATCCACATCGATCATCTGAGCGCCTCATGATTTAAAAGAGGACGAGAAAGAGAGAGCGTGAAAGATAGCCTAAGACAATGGAGGTACAAGAAACAGTAACATTTATTAAATACTGGCTGACTTTCCTATTCTGCTTTTTTATTTTTTGTTAATTTTGGTTGCTGTCTTCCATTGTGCATTGCATTATCACATATCTAGCTTCAAGCTATATTCAAACTATATTTGTCTCATCCCTAGTATCCCACCTGTCACCTGAAAAAGTGAAAAGCTTTTATAGCAGAGGCCAGGGAGTAACACATTTTGCTTCTGTCTTGAACTCAGTACTGTTTTTAGCTTAAATCTGTAGCAGATGAACATGTGAATTTTATATAAAAGTATTTTAGAAATCTACAATGCATCCCTAAATTGTGAATTAACATCAAATTAACATAAATTAACAACAAAGAGTACAAATTACTGCATAATTTTTTTTAGAAAAGATAGGGAAGTGTAGAAAACAGGCCTTGTTTATAAATAACAATAATAATAAAAAATAATGCATATACTGAACTGTAGATAGCAGCTGAAAAAAATGGAATTCCTGCTTTTATACTGAAAAAAGCCAATCATATTTTTAATAGTATATGTAATATAAAACATTCATTCACAATAAATGGACAGCCTGAAAATAACACAATACACTCCCATGACCAATCATAATAAAATAATCAAGATGGGGTTTGTCTTTTTTTTTCCTCCATGACAATCATAATTAGGTTTAGGTATCTTTTGTAAATCCCAACTACAGAATAATTCTTATAATTTGCCAATCTCATATGAATTCATATGACTTCTCATGAGACCGGGCTGTAAAATATTTTTTTATCTTTTTTTATTTAGCTAAAATAAAATCAACTTTACGATCACACTAGTGCCTGGTTTTATCGCTGATTTTACATTAAGTTATTACTGACTCTGTCTTTACCCATTTTTGTAAATCCAAACTATTTTTGTAAATCCCAACTACAGACAGTAGCTGTACTTTAATGATAAAGTCAGAAAATAGCTGCAGGGTGCATGACCAAGATGGCCACCAAGTGAACCGACATGCCTTAAATAGACTTTGATGCCATGCTTCAAATGTCCAACATGGAAATACTGTATAACACAAAAATCCCAGACATTAAACATGAGTAAATTCAATGCATTTTCACATGCCAAGACTTTGAGTAGTGAGCACACTACATCAGCACACTCCTGCCAAGTGTTTTGAACTTTGAATTAGTTGTATTGTGCTTTTGCAATATGTTCTTGCTTGGGTCATAAAAGGCTTTCAATAGTTAAAAACTGGGTCTTGACTTGATCAGAGGAACAGAGACAGTTAAAGTTGATCTCAACAGTATATGAACGTAAAAATAGTATGTGGTCTTGGTTAAAATAAGACATACTGTAAGCTCGCTCCTGTTTATAAACCTGTATTCATTTAAAGCACTAAGACAGAATGCATGATTCATTTATAGATAGAGCTTCATATTTATTCTATTTTTGGCCATGCGGTTTGAGCTAGCATTATATGTCTGGAGTTGACACTGAGTCTATAACCACTATTCATTTGTTTTTCTGCGCCGGCACTTTTGACTTCATTAAAAAGCACTAACCAGACCGCTGAGCCGCTACCAATGTCCTTAGTAATGATTGCAATAAAAATGTACACCACCCCTGAAATTAATCCTTTTTAAATAAAGCAGAAGGAATCAATGAGTTATCTAAAGCAGTTGCAGATAGAGCAAACACAGTGCTGTAGATGTTGAGGACACACTGGAATAGAGAGGATATACAATCGTAAATCCCTGAATAGAAATAAAGATATGGACACCGGTTAAGATTAGAGAGATTTCTGGAGCTGTACTGATAAAATCCTCTCTGTGTGTTGTCCTCTAATGCACGTGAAGTTGTATACATGAAAGTACAAGGCAAGACAGAGGGAAAGGCCAAATCCATTATATTGAGGTAGCGATGCACTTGCGCACATACAGGCCGTGGTGGGTTATCTCTGACCGTTGTGTCCTTGTAAACACAAAGCAATTATGCTGAAGACACAATAGAAACATTTAAGCAATGGTTCAATCCTCCCTCTCTCCCACTCTGAAGAAGAGGGAACAGCTCAGAGATAGGGAATGTTATGACAGACTAAATCCAATAATGAGTTAGAAACAGTACAGATAACTGGACACTTATAGGCCTTTAACTGAATGGTTATCCAAGAGGAGCAATAGAAGAAAGTGAGAGGAAAGTGAGAGTGCTGCAGGTTTGTGTATACTTAGCATTTAAGCACCTACACATGGAGTGCTTTCACATTAGCACACCATGTTTGTTTGCTAAAAATATAAGTGTTTGCTGAAAGCTATAAATGTTCACACCATGGCATTTAAAGAGGGAGTTCCAATTGTATAGACTGCATAAACCTTTTCGATTCAGATAAATTAACTATAGTCTATTTTTAGGCGTTCGTAAATTTGTGTTCAGATTTAGCTCCGGTTGTTTTACATTTGACTGATCCAAAGCTCAAATGACTATAAGGAATGAAACATACTTTTGCATTTAATGACCTTATCATGATTTAACAGCAAAATTAGCATGTAAAGAGAGAATAATATTGAAGCAGATTCTGTGAGGCAGATGTGAATGTGAGCTATCAATCAAATGTAAATTAGGAGCTTGGATTATGCAGACTAAATGATAGAAGTCCAGCATGTGTTATCAGAGAGAAGTGTTTTGTTTGACAAGAAGATCAATTTATGTTATTTAAAAATAAAATAAATAAATAAAAATAAAAATTAAATTTATGCATTTAGCAGACGCTTTTATCCAAAGCGACTACCAATTGAGCTACATGAACAATAATAATAATAAAAGGTATTTTTTTTTTTTTATTAATATACATGTGCATGGGTGGTTCTTCAAAATGAGATAAAGAATATGCATTTAGAAAATAGGATGAATGTTCATTTTTAAATAATTTAGACTGTCAAGGTATTTTTCCTTTTTTTTTTTTTTTTTTTTTTTTTTTTTTATACCTAATGGGGTGACATGCACCCACATCAGGTTTGCATGTAGTTTCATCTTCTGTACAAAAGTACTCATCTGAAGAGCTATATATATACTTCTTTTTAGCAACAGATCATTTTGACAGCTCTTTTGTGTGTTTCTACACTGAACTATGAGCCTTGCTTGTCAAATCTATGTTTGATATTTTCAAAGGTAAGGTTTAAAATGCATTAAACACCCCAGAGCATTGCAAAGCTTTCAACTTCTCCCTGTGTCTTTCCTCTGATTGATATACATGCTGTTGTTTCTCTCTTTTTTTCTATATTAATTTGTAGGCTTGATCAATGAATTGCCTTAGTTGTTTTGTTTTTCCTGCATGTGGGTTTGTTGAAAGGATGGTGAACAATGCAAAGCCCAGATTATTTGTGCTGGAAAGAAGGTCCACCCCATGGTGAGCCTTATTTGTGTTTCCTGACACAAAATCCAAAAGGACTGGTAATACAATGCATTGTAATGCAAATATGACAGAAGAACAGAAGTAGGCCACATTCAATTGCTGATTGTCTCAAAGTTCAGGAAGCTCACAAGGAACACCATTATATTACCGTATCACTCTCATCAATACTTTGAAAAGTTGACGGCTCTGAGAAATAATGGGTTTATGCATTCACTCACACATACTTTATATTGTCTGACAGGATGAATATGTGGTCCATGTAGTCTTTCTTGAAGCCTCTTTGTTATGTCTGTAGAGTATAAGGCATAGCTATACTTTTATTTAATAGAAGAGCTTGCATTGAAGTCAGGCAAGGATGATTCCTTATCAGCTCTTGTGATTTCCAGGATCCAACTTTTTTTGCATTTCTGCTGGAACCTGCAAGCAAATAACTATCATTCTCATTCATCAGCAGAGCTTTTTGGATCAAGTAATGCCTCCAGTGCTCATTCCTGGCTCTGTCTGACATGTGAAGTATGTGGCTCTCAAGTTAAGGAGCACAGGAAAAGCTCTTAACACCTAGCCTTAAGCAATGGCATACACAACACCTCATTTGTGTAAACCACAAAGCAGCAGCTCAGAAAGTACACAATCTGTTGTCTGATTTTGAATACTTACCTTCAGAGGTGTTCCCAAGGAGGTCTACGATACCCGAAGAGGGTCCAAATTCACCTCAGTGACACTTGTTCAGCTGATGAGGGACTGCAAAGTGCATGCAAAAAAGTGCAGAGACCAGAACACCATAAGCAAATCTCAACACGTAACCACAGGTACATGTATACATTAAATGCAAAGCCTGAAAGAACATTGAAAAGGACCATTTCAAAAGGAGATCAAAAGTCTGAGCCAGGGTTGTTTCCTGACCTTCCAATATCTTGTAACTTTTTACAGTTCATTGGAATGACTATTTAGCACATGCACTGCATCATATAAGAGCATTTTCCATGTACAAATCAGAATTCCTCTTGACACCATCTATGTGAATATTACATTTATATCCTCCCTGACAACCTCTTTCAAGTATAACAAATTGCACTTTTGTTTGACTGTCAAATCATAAATATTTCTTAGGAGAAATATTTCTCTTCATGGAATATATTTCCGCTGGCATAATGATCCTGATCGGAATGAATGCAATTGGGTCGGTACAGAAATGTAACATTTAAGTCACTCGGATGGAAGTTTTGATATTAAGTTTATAGTTGATATTACCCCAAATTTTCCCCAAATCAAAACATCCAAATCAAAGTGTTATCAAAGTGTTAAAATATTCATTTTGTCTCAGTTACAGTATGTGTTTTACATAGTGTCTAATCAGTGAATGGTACTTCAGGAGCATCTTTGACTGTTTTATGTTTAAAAATATTGGGTTAGTTTCTGCATATGGTACTTAACGAAACAACCAGCTTGGGTTTTAACAAATTACACATTTACACACACACACACACACACACACACACACACACACACACACACACACACACACACACACACACACTCACTCACACACACACACACACACACACACACACACACACACACACACACACACACACACACACACACACACACACACATCCTTCCTGATGCTTTAGAGACAAGTTTCATTTTGACAAAAAAAAATGCAATGAAGTGAATACTGTAGGGTTGCACCAAATATACATTTTTTTTTAAATATCATACTGTACTGAATCACATTCTAAGGAGAAGAGATAAAATAAAACATTATCATTACAGTGTCTGTGAACTGAACCAGACCGATATATGCAACATCACCATAGATACAGAGATATGTTGATGAGCTTTGACTGATAAAACCTATATCAGACCTCAAATACTGTTCTATCTGAACTAACCATAGCCTGAATGACAGCAGGAAAGAGTATTTCACTATAGGTTCACAGCAAGGTCAGTCTCTTCTAGGGATGCACTGATGTATCGACGGCGATGTTTATTGGCTGATTTTTGATTATTTTAAAGCCATCGGCATATTGGAATGAAAAGGGGAGATACCAGTGGTTTTTTAATTAAGTGCATGGAGACAATGAGTTGAATGTCTGTTGCATAATCCAGCCTTTTTCCCTGGGCAAAATAATTAAATACTTGCCAAAACAAAATAAAATCTGTACTAAATATAGTTTGTCAGACTACATAGTACGGCCTATGCAAATGTGACACTGACGCATCCAACGAGTGAAACACCCGCGCTCAGCTGTGAATTCATCATAGGTAATGTTGAGTCGCTATGGCAATGCCCCGGAGTTATTTTATCTGAGGATATGTCACAAACCGCCAGTTAAGCATTAGGCCTACATTTAAGTTAAAACAAATAGCAGGTAATATGCAGGTTTAGTGTGTTTGAAACCAGCAAAAATGAGCACAAGCTCATATCATGCACCTGCAGCATTTCTATTAACAGAGAAAATGGAAAAAAACTATATAGGCTACATAAAATGTAATATATAGGCCTCTGCACAAAAAAAAGTCTTTTAAATCATTAACAGATTAAAGGGATAGTTCACCCAAAAATGAAAATTTGATGTTTATCTGCTTACCCCCAGGGCATCCAAGATATAGGTGACTGTTTCTTCAGTAGAACACAAACAGAGATTTTTAAAACAAACCGTTGCAGTCTGTCAGTCTTATAATGGATGTGAATGAAAATCACGGCTAAAACATGCAATAAAAAAAAAATCTAGCCACTGTGCTAAATATAAACCTTGGCTTGTTCTGGTTATTTTCTATGAGTTTGTGGATATGCTCGGCCCTGGCAGTTTTTAGAGCCTGTCTGTAGTTGGACATACTGTATTTCCATGCAATTCTAAAAACTTCCAAGTTAGTTTTCTCCATTTGCCCTCAAGACTACGAGTTTCTTTCTTGAGAGAGTTGATATTACTGTTATAGCACAGTACCTTTTTCACTAACCTTTTTTAATTTGATGGGGACAACAGCTTCTAATGTATTAGAAAAAATAGTGAACATGTTGCCAGTCATTTTGTCTAGTTCATGTGTATTTTTGGGTACACAGAGCAGTTGAGATAAATCAGGCAGGTTATTTGCAAATCTGTCTTTGGTATCTGGAACAATAGTTCTTCCCAGACGGTAACGCTGAGCCATATAGTTAATATCAGTGTCAGTGATACGTAGCATGCACGATACAAGGAAATGGTCAGTAACATCATCACTTTGAGGTATGATATCTATATCAGTAAGATTGAATCCATGTTAATTTTCGCGTTTACATTAATTAGTTTTGGCTTACAACTTTAGAGGATTTGTAGTGGAGAGAAGGGAACAAAAATAGCCCTAATATGTTTGTAATGTTTGTAAATATTTAGCTTTATTTATGGTGTTTTAACCTACATTATTTCTGAACGATAATATTAAAATAATAATAATAAATTAATAATAAAATGTGACATACCGCCTACTAATTTAGTCTGTTTTTTCCTCAAAAAATTGTCACGGTGTTTGGTTTCTGTTTCCCTGGGTGTCCACTAGTGGTCTCACTTCCCCATAGGCACCTCACCGCAGGCACTACAATTCCCACAAAGCCTTGTCCCTTCATCACAGTAATTGCACTCCTGTTAATTGCACTCAGGTGTCTTCACTTGATAGTCATTACCCTGCCTATATAATCCGGTCTGTTTCTTATTGTCTTGATGGAGTCCTTACTTTCCGTCACCTGGTTTCCTCGCGTTCCTAGTTTTCGAGTTCCTGTTCCTGATCCTGTTTGTTTGTTTCTGTTTTGGACTGATGTTTGGTTACGACCCCGGCTTGTTTTGACTCTGATTTTGGATTACCCAATAAATCTCACACTGCACTTGGATCTCTCGTCTCCTGTGTTCCCGAACGTGACAAAAAAGCTTATAGGAGTAGCTTTTTTTATCCATGCTGCAAACATTTTTGAAACATCTTGAAATTAGAAATAGTCCTACTTTAATTTCTTTAATGCATAGACAGTATTTTCTTTTAATACATTTGGTCAAAATCTAAAAAAGAAGATGCTGTATTGCTATGACTAAGCGCAAGGTAGGCTACCAGATCGAGACCCTTGTGTGTTTTTTTTTCTTCTCGTTTTTAACCACTGCTTAATGCAACTGACCAATGTCGGTATCGGTATCAGCCAATAGTTGTTTGTTAAAATGGGTATATCGTATAAGCCAAATAAAATCTTATTGGTACATACCTCTCTTCATCCACACTTGATTTAAGTGGGCTGAGAAGCTGATACGTCATTTGTCCAGTCCCCTTCAGGATTTTGCAGGATTTTTTCAGTTTGTTGTTGGCGGCTGTACTGCGTTTGAGCTCCGTCACTATATTCTTTTCATTGACTATTTTTAACTCAAAAATCAATTTTATACATCATCGTTTCCGTTTATATAACGTGTGAATATATCCTCTATTGTATTCTACAACAAAAACAATCAGAGCGCCTCGCTATCACTAGTTTTATTTTGATCTCCCGGGTCCGCTATTAGCTTTTAGCCCATTAGCATCAGCGGCGTGGTTGCAGCTAACTGCGCTAACATTGCTAATACTCTATTCACACACATTACCACTGCTGTACTCACTGTTACTTGCTTTAATGGCGGATGAATGTCTCCACTCTGTGCAGCTCGAGCTCGAGGCCGTGGGAAAGCAGATTCGCGACCTGGAGGTGAGGCAGGCCCAGCTGAGAGAGCGGAGAGCCGCGTTGGAATCATCCCGGGCTGACGCTCACAAGTCCGGGGTAAGTATACAGCGATCTGCTAACAGTCCCACCACGTCTACTCCGTGTGTTTCTCTGCACAGGCCCGGTGCACCCAGGACGCGATCTTCCCAGATGTCCTTCACTGCGACGCCGGGACACCACCGACCCTGGGTGCTTCCACAGCGGAGGACGCGAGCCGGGTCCCGGGCGACGACTTCTCCCCCTCCTGCCTTCGACATCTCCATCCGGAACCGCTTCGCTCCCCTCCGCGAGACAGGACGCGACGCTGTGATCATCGGAGACTCCATCGTCCGACACGTAAGTGCTACGTTAGCCGAAGGTAAAGTGCACACTCATTGTTTGCCTGGTGCTCGTGTTCTCGATGTTTCTGCGCAGATACCCGCGATCCTGAAGGTCGACGAGCGCCCCAGAGCGGTCGTGCTTCACGCCGGGGTTAACGACACCACGCTGCGGCAGACGGAGACGCTGAAGAGGGACTTCAGCAGCCTGATCGAGACGGTTCGCAGCATGACGCCCGCGGCGACGATCGTCGTGTCTGGACCACTGCCCACGTATCGACGAGGACACGAAAGGTTCAGTAGACTTTTTGCTTTAAATGAATGGTTGTTGTCATGGTGTAAAGAACAGAAACTGCTATTTGTTAATAACTGGAATCTTTTCTGGGAGCGTCCTAGGCTGTTTCGCGCTGATGGATTACACCCCAGCAGAATCGGAGCGGAGCTGCTCTCTGACAACATCTCCAGGACACTTCGCTCCATGTGACTAGTAAGACAATTCTCTAATAACTATTATGATGACTTTTGTTCCACCCGCTTAAATGATAAAAGTACTTGTGCTGTAAAAACTATTAAGACTGTGTCTGTTCCCCGAATAGTGAGGTCAAAATATAATGTAGGATCTAGAAAAAATCTTATCGTAATTAAACCAGAAAAATGTAAAGTAAATGAACAAAAACAATTTTTAAAGTTTGGGCTCATAAATATTAGATCACTCACACCCAAAGCAGTTATTGTAAATGAAATGATCACAGAAAATAGTTTTGATGTACTCTGCTTGACTGAAACCTGGCTAAAACCAAATGATTATTTTGGTCTAAATGAGTCTACTCCACCAAACTACTGTTATAAGCATGAGCCCCGTCAGACTGGTCGTGGAGGAGGTGTTGCAACAATATATAGTGATATTCTCAATGTTACCCAGAAAACAGGATACAGGTTTAACTCTTTTGAAATACTTCTGCTAAATGTTACACTGTCAGACATGCAAAAGAAATCTAATGTATCTCTTGCTCTGGCTACTGTGTATAGACCACCAGGGCCGTATACAGAATTCCTAAAAGAATTTGCAGATTTCCTCTCAGACCTTCTAGTTACAGTTGATAAGGCGCTAATCATGGGAGATTTTAATATTCACGTTGATAATGCAAATGATACATTAGGACTTGCGTTTACTGACCTAATAAACTCCTTTGGAGTCAAGCAAAATGTCACCGGGCCCACTCATCGTTTTAATCATACACTAGATCTAATTATATCGCATGGAATCGATCTTACTGCTATAGATATTGTACCCCAATGTGATGATATTACAGACCATTTCCTTGTATCGTGCATGCTGCGTATAACTGATATTAACTATATGTCTCAGCGTTACCGTCTGGGCAGAACTATTGTTCCAGCCACCAAAGACAGATTCGCAAATAACCTGCCTGATCTATCTCAACTGCTATTTGTACCCAAAAATACACATGAATTAGACGAAATTACTGACAACATGGGCACTATTTTCTCTAATACATTAGAAGCTGTTGCCCCCATCAAATTGAAAAAGGTTAGAGAAAAACGTACTGTGCCATGGTATAACAGTAATACTCACTCTCTCAAGAAAGTAACTCGTAGTCTTGAACGCAAATGGAGAAAAACTAACTTGGAAGTTTTTAAAATTGCATGGAAAAACAGTATGTCCAGGTATAGACAGGCTCTAAAAACTGCTAGGGCAGAGCATATCCACAAACTCATTGAAAATAACCAAAACAATCCAAGGTTTTTATTTAGCGCAGTGGCTAAATTAACAAATTACCAGACGCCACCTGATTCAAATATTCCACCAACGTTAAATAGTAATGACTTTATGAATTTCTTCACTGATTAAATAGATAACATTAGAAATACAATAGCGAATGTAGATTCTACAGCGTCTAACACTTCAGTTTCATCCATCGCACCCAAAGATAAACTGCAGTGCTTTACAAATATAGGACAGGAAGAGCTAAATAAACTTATCACTGTATCTAAACCAACAACATGTTTATTAGATCCTGTACCCACTAAACTACTAAAAGAGCTGTTACCTGTAGCCGAAGAACCGCTTCTCAATATCATTAACTCGTCGTTATCTTTAGGTCACGTCCCAAAACCATTCAAGCTGGCGGTTATCAAGCCTCTTATTAAGAAACCAAAACTAGATCCTAGTGTACTGGCAAATTATAGGCCTATTTCAAATCTTCCATTTATGTCTAAAATTTTAGAAAAAGTTGTGTCTGCTCAATTGAGCACCTTCCTGCATAAAAATGATCTGTATGAAGAATTTCAGTCAGGTTTTAGGCCCCACCATAGCACAGAAACTGCACTTGTTAAAATTACAAATGACCTGCTTCTTGCGTCAGATCAAGGCTGCATCTCATTTCTAGTCTTACTTGATCTTAGTGCTGCGTTCGACACCATAGATCATGACATACTCATAGATCGATTAGAAAACTATACAGGTATTCAAGGGCAGGCTCTAAGATGGTTTAGATCCTACCTGTCCGATCGCTACCATTTTGTTTACTTAAATGGGGTGTCATCTCATTTATCATCAGTAAAATATGGAGTGCCACAAGGATCCGTCCTAGGTCCCCTTCTATTTTCAATATACATGTTGCCCCTTGGTAATATTATTAGAAAATACGGAATTAGCTTCCACTGTTATGCTGATGATACTCAGCTATATATCTCAACAAGACCAGATGAAACTTCCCAATTATCTAAGCTAACAGAGTGTGTTAAAAATGTAAAAGATTGGATGACAAATAATTTTCTCCAATTAAATTCGGATAAGACAGAGATATTAATTATTGGACCAAAAAACACCACACAGAATCTTGTAGATTACAATCTGCAACTAGACGGATGTACTGTTACTTCCTCTACAGTCAGAAATCTGGGTGTTATATTGGACAGCAATTTGTCTTTTGAAAATCATATTTCCAATGTTACAAAAACCGCATTCTTCCATCTTAGAAACATTGCCAAGCTACGAAACATGTTATCTGTTTCTGATGCAGAAAAGCTAGTTCATGCTTTCATGACCTCTAAACTGGACTATTGTAATGCACTTCTAGGTGGTTGTCCTGCTTCGTCAATAAACAAGCTACAGGTAGTCCAAAATGCAGCAGCTAGAGTCCTTACCAGGTCAAGAAAATATGATCATATTACCCCTATTTTACAGTCTCTGCACTGGCTACCTATTAAGTTCCGTATCAGTTACAAATTATCATTACTTACCTATAAGGCCCTAAATGGTTTAGCTCCTGCGTACCTAACTAGCCTTCTACCACGCTACAACCCATCACGCACCCTAAGGTCACAAAACGCTGGACTTTTGGTAGTTCCTAGGATAGCAAAGTCCACTAAAGGAGGTAGAGCTTTTTCACATTTGGCTCCCAAACTCTGGAATAGCCTTCCTGATAATGTTCGGGGTTCAGACACACTCTCTCTGTTTAAATCTAGATTAAAAACGCATCTCTTTCGCCAAGCATTCGAATAATGTATCTCTTAAATTGTGAGTGTAGTTGCATCTGCATTTTTATTCTTTAGCTTGGGTTAAACTAATTTTACTTTGTTGGATCAGCAGCTATGCTAATGATGTCTCTATTTTGTTTCTATGTTTTGCCATGGGATTTACATCCCGTGGTAACTAGGATTTACACAAGCTCCAGTCTGGATCCAGAACACCTGAGAAGAGATGATGCTGACCCTCAGAGGACCCCAGATGATGCTAACCTTGAATCAACAAACAGAACTAACAATTATTGCTACATGTGTGACTGCATCCTATAATTACTATTAATTAATAATATTGATAGTTCATCATCTAGCTGACTACGTCTTGTATTATTATTATTATTTTTATTTTTCTAAAATCCTGTCAAACGTGCACAAACTACTAGCTACTACTAAATATTGTAGAAACATAATTTTCTGTAAAGTTGCTTTGTAACGATTTGTATTGTAAAAAGCGCTATACAAATAAACTTGAATTGAATTGTGGCCTAAAATGACTGAATTTGCTGTTGCTTTTCTCAAAATTTATGGTGATATTTGCAGCATTTCTTATTGTTTTGCAGTGAAAATATACCACAGACAACATTCTTCTAACATTGTTTTGACTTTTCTGACTTCGACAACCATTGTAGGGCTCCAGACTAATATTTGAGGACACCAGCACCAGTGCCATTAAGTTCTACAGAAGATGGCACCAGCATCTGGCATAAAGCACTCACCCTAATCGCACATGTACTCAATCTCAGAGATGTCTATTTGAGGTCTGCATTTACATATGCAAGATGTATTTTTTTAGAGTGTTTACTCATCTGCAATATGTTTATAAGATGTTTCCTGTCAGATGTCAAATAGACATTTATTAGAATGCATGTACAGTAAAACCAAACTCGGCTACGTGTTCATCTTCAGTTCTCTCTTCACAGCAGTTCAGTCAGTGTACTGTTTGAGTAAATGAATTACTCCGGGATATTGGTTTGTTTGAACTCAGAGGGAGTGTCAGCCACATTAAAAAAGTTAACAGCTTAAGTCATTTGTGGATTTATGCGTATTGGAGACGTGAACCGTTTAAAACGATTCAGTTCGATTTGGTGAACTGGTTCAAGAAGATCCGGTTACATCGAATGATTCGTTCGCGAACCGGATATCACAAACTGCTTTGTTTTGAACTCTCTCACAACAGACACTGAAGAGAAGACAATGCTGAATAAAGTCGTAGTTTTTGCTATTTTTAGACCAAAATGTATTTTTGATGCTTCAAAAAATTCTAACTGACCCTCTGATGTCAAATGGACTACTTTGAAGATGTTTTTCTTACCTTTCTGGACATGGATAGTAGACCGTACACAAAGTTTCAATGGAGGGACTGAGAGCTCTCGGACTAAATATAAAATATCTTAAACTGTGTTCCAAAGATAAACGGAGGTCTTACGAGTTTGGAACAACATGAGGGTGAGTTATTAATAACATAATTTAGATTTTTCGATGAACTAACCCTTTAATTACATTAGAAATCTAGGTCTTTCTTACTTTTACTCAAGTAAAAGTAATTCAAAGTTTTACTTGACAACAAGAAAGTACAACATTTTTGATGTTCTTAAGTATTAAAGGTAAAAAATACTACTTTTATTTATGTAATTTAGTGAAGTTAAACGTATGACATTATGCTATGGAATGTAGTCAAATAAAAGTTGTCCAAAAAAAAACACTGATGCAGTACAGATTATTTTTAAATGTACTTAAGTAAAAAATACTTAATTACTCTCAACTTCTGACTAAGAGACGTTCCAAATGACTAATCAGAATCAAGTATTCTAGACAGTTGAGTAATTTGTAAACAGCTTTTTTAAAGTTTAAAGATAATAATAAATGATTTATTGTATTTCCGATCAAATGCAGCCTTGCTGAGCAAAAGAGACTTCATTCCAAAAACATTTTAAAAAATATTACAGATGCTACTAATTTTGTATGGTAGATTATGCAATACTCTAAATAGACAAAAGACATACAGTATCTAGCAACCATTCAAATCATAAAATGGCAATAATATCAGAGATCGATATCCTGTTTAACATTAAAATATTTTTACTTTCTAACTAAAATTAAACAAATCAGAGGCAACACACACTTGAGCCAATGCTAAAGAAAATGCTATTTATTTGGTTTGTTTCTCACTCCTTATCATTGAGCAGAACAGCTATTACAGCGGGTGGGCTTGTACCACCCTCACTCTTATGTGGACCATGGTAAATTAACACCACTTCACACTCTGATATTCAGGTCAACACACCGCAGTAAAAATTGGCCTCTTGAGTTAGTAGTAACCTGTGGATAACTTAAGTGCTGTAATCAGTCAAAGTGAATGCAAAATCTGTTGACTGCAGTGATGCGTCTGACTGGGCAATATGAATGCCTGCTTGAAGAACAAGGCCTTTGACATTCATGAAAGCCTTTAGAGTGCATGCATACCTGTTTTCTGGTAACAGTGTTTGAGGCCTGCATAATGCAAATGCAACTGAAGTAAATTATGCGGTCCATTGTACATCTTACATGTGGAGAGGTGCCACACACATGCACACTGAGTGCTTAAACACTAACTTAAACTTAAACACGCACACACAAATACTGCAATATAATAACATCATCATCTAAAACCAATATCTTGCTGTGGAAACGCAATAGATTAATAAAAGACAATATGAGCTTAAACGAAATAAGGGGGCCCGAGAGACTGAAATCACACAGGTAAACAAGGGACAGATAGATTACATTCTCTCACAGTAAAATGAGTTGTGTTCTTCTCTCGCCCTGCCTCTCTCTTTGCCTCCATCCCTTCCTTTATACATTTCCATCTATCTCTTGTGATTCAATCACTTAGCCTCTTGCTTTCCTTACTGTCTCACCCTCTCTTTAACTTGATTACACTGCAATGAAGACAGTAAAGCCAGGAAGACAATGTATGTTTTATTCTTCTGTCGTTTATGGTTGTTCCTTATCAGATTGTACAAGGAATTAATAAAGAAATTTACTAGTTAAGGTTGCTAAACACAGTGTTATTTTGGATTACAGTTTGCACACTGATGTAGAAATGTGTAAAGTGTTAGCATATTGGTTATTGTAAAACTGCTCATCCTATTAGAATTTACAGTATTATGTTTTCCATAAAAGATCTGTTGTTGTTGAAAAATACAGCCTAAACCAGCCTAAGGTATACCTAAGGTAAACACACACTCACTTGAAGAGAGACTCTTTGGAAGGAAAAAATACAATGTCTAAGGGTAAAGCATCAGCAACCACAGCTCTAGCCCTTGTTTTCTAATTGTTTCTAATAATTGTTTTGCAAACAACTATTCTTTCCCATGATGTATATTTTGTGATGCACAAATCTTTAATCTTTTTTGTAAAAAAAATGAATAACAGAATGTCACAAATCACCTATTCTGAAGGTGCTTACAAAGCTCAAACAATCATATATATATATATTACATGTTGACATAAGTGCTTGTGCGCTGTCACGACATTGACGCTCATGTCATAGCCCTTCTTATGTTGCTGTGATAAGGTTTGACAGATCCCCATAGCGGTATGACAGCAACACAGCAGCATGTGTTGGGAAGGCTGTGACACAATCTGACAATCTGATGATCGGCGGTGGTTCGTTTGCAGTTTATGACTTGAACCTCAGTTCAGTGCCACACCTCTTCAGCCCAGTTCTGCTCTGGTCTCATTTTGTTGATATACGCCCTGAAATACAAGTCATAATAAGGTGCTTGCTCAAACGACCTATATTGTAATTCTAATTTTTTTTTTTTTTTGACGACAGCAAAAACAAGTTGAGAAAACGGAAAAAACTCATGAAGCTGGTGGCCTTAAACTTTTACGTTTTCTCAAACTTTACAGTGTTAAAAACACCGCTATACTATAACACAACGCTTCAGTAGCTACATGTATTGTAAACGAAAGTGCATCTGCCCCATTCATTCATACAAAAACATTTAGGACTCATATTTAAATAGTATTTTTGCAAGTTAATATTCACAGGCATTTAGTCCATATAACGTTTTGATTTAAGTGTACTGACCTACTTTTGATTTATTAAGCCAATTTTTTAACAAATTCCGTGACATTCTGCATAACACTTTAGATTTTTTGGGGGGGGATTCTGCGAAACATCATAGGGCCGTACAATTAACATTCCACTAATATAATTTCAATTAACACTGTAAAGAAGTTATAGTAGTTAACCACTTCAAGCTTTCCTCTCCTACGAGGATTTGATCCTTACGCTCTTGAGCAATAATATCTACTGCTAGCAAGAGATTTCTGAAGAAAATCTCAGCCAATAAACTAATCAAGGCGACTACAGATTTGTTGTTCAACAAATTTTCAATTAGTAACATAAAAAAAATTATGTATTTTTTTTCTAAATAACCTTTTTACTAAACTTAATATGTGAATGACCTATAGAAATTCTTCCTATTCTTCCTTAGAGTGACTCTTAAGATTTTGTTTCTCCCGAACTGTGGTCTGTGGCTTGGCTAAATGGGTTTTACCAAAATAGGGTGCCAAGCTGCTACGCTGCCACTGTGTTCAGAGTATTTTTCACCACACTGGTTGAACTTAAAAAGACAAGTTTGGCATGAGGCAAAGAGCCCCATAACTGTTCGCCATACCTCACTCCAATCTCTCTTAGTCGCAGCACACACAAAGGTAATAAGACTCCAGAGAATAACTCATAGGGACAATTTTTCACTGTCAATTGGTCTCTGTCCTCATGTACTTACGCACACTCATATTCAAAAACCAATAGAACTGCATCTTCAGTTACCCCTGACCTCCATCGACTGCTGCTGTAAGGGTGCATACATGTTTGCCCATGTACTCATGGGATTTTGCACAGATCTTTCAAGGGGGTTAACACAATTCTATAAGCAGACTCTATAAGCATGAAAAATGGAAAGAGAGCGAGACGGGTGGATTATCTGTATTATGGGAAAAGCTCCTCAGAGGCATAACTCTAGCGACCCTAAAATGGGATTGTTTGCCCCAGGTGCCACCCCAAAACTTTAAACTATAATTAACCATATCCCACATCAACATCACATTTAATAAAACCAAATGAAAGTTCCTAGGGTTAAACCAGAGCTGAAAGCAGTGTAAATTACCAGTGGTAGCTTGAGGTCAGATTTCTGTTAGCGCTGTACATGCATGGTGACTGGTAAGTTCAAGGCAGTAGAGAGGATTAGGAGGGTGATTTCATCATTTACAAAAAAAAAAGGCCTTCTGTGCCACTTACTACTTGAAGATAAAGTTTGAATGTTGAAAAATACTAAATAAACGTTGTCACTATATTTTGCTCATAAATACCAAACTCCCAGTATGTGGGTGTAAGAAAAGCACATACAGTAATCAATCAAATGCATTATCATTATTATCATATTGATATTATTATCCCACCCAGAAAGTGTGGAAATATCAATGAATATGTATTTTCTAAAGCCAAAGGTTGTCACTGAAGCTGCTATTTCATTATTATTATTATTATTAAGAATAAGCGGCAGAGAGGAAACAAAGTGGTGTGATTAGGTCATTACGAGCGCTTCTATATTTCACCCTAAAGACTCTTGATAGTAGCTTTCTCAGTGGGCAGTAAAAAGGTGAATTATGGCCATATTATGATTTTGGCCTTCATTACAATAATGGCCCAATCAGAGGACAAGTCATTGACTAATTGGGTTTAATGTTCTCTTCATTCCCAAATCATTTAAAAACGCAGGCATCTTGCAATTTTCCTCTACATTGTATTAAGGGTCATTTTGTCACCCTATTTCCAAGGGATAATTTAAAATTCAAATCAAGCTAAGATGGAAAAGGTATGGTTTTATTCATATCAGGAGCCTGAGAGAATATAGATTTTTAAAAAGAACTGTTATATATTTTAATGGTACAGTGTGTAATTTCTGTGGCACTAGCGGCACCGAACAGAATTGCAGTAATGGAAAAACTTGATATTTGTTCAAGGTCACTGTAGTTCACAACAGCTTTGATATGACACAAAATGCATATTTTCGTCTCTTAAAAATCAGTTTTGTTAATGCAAATTCATTTTTAAATATAACTGGAAAAGTTCATCTTTTCGGTCTCACTTAAATTATATTATGAAAATGATGCCATGACAATGCTGCAAATGTACCAACTTTTTGTCATTATCAACTTATCAAGTCCTTATTTGACTTCTGTCAACTAATCACTTGGAACACAATACTGATATATTTCCTATAACTCCAGTCTTTCTCGATAATAAGCCTGGCTCATTTTCATAGAGCCAGGAGGCATAGATGAAGGACTGCCCTGGTCCACTGAGACGACAAAACGTAATATGCCAATAGAAATGGAGTCAGATCTACTTGGGGAGTGATCCAATCTTCACTCTGTATAAGTCGTCCATACATTTGACTTCCAAATACATATTTAAATCTTTCCTGCCTTATGGAACCTCATTACCGCCCCCCTCCTGCCAGCTTTAATAACACTGTTAAACAATGAGTGAGACAGTAATGGAGACCGGGGTAGGCTGGGTAATTCTTTGGGCAAATTCCCTCCATATGGCTTCAAGCTAGATTGAGTTTAATCCCTTGTGGGTATATACACATATATATTTTTTGCTGATTCTCAGTGTGCAGTGTATGATCAGCATGGACGCTGAATCAGAAATGAGGGAAAGCACTCTCATTACATTGGTTTTTATTCAGAATCTCAGAGGGGTTGGTTATGCTGTCTTGATCCAGGATGCTTAGAGTCTGGGATTTTCTCAGCAAATCTGATGGAGTGAATTGTAATACTAAAGGATGGATCATTATTCTCTAGGAAGCTATGATGTCTTATACTCGCATATCTGAAACAATGCATATTATATGTGACCTCTGTTTGGCAGTCGGGTAGCTCTTGTGAGAGGTATACCTTTATACTTCTCTGCCCTCACTTGGAAGGGTTAGAGAGTAAAGAGAGAGTAAAAAAATAGGGTATTCTACTGAGAAATGAGACTTTATGCACTTCTTTATCAGATAAATTCAACCACATTGCATAGTCTCACCACAATAACTTCAACAAATTAAAGTCATGGTCTAAAAGAAGCATTCCAGTTTCTCTGTGACAGATAAACTACCCAGGGAAAGAATTACACAGAATCCTGGGAGATCTGTTGCTTTCTGCTCTTCC
Source organism: Carassius carassius (assembly GCF_963082965.1). Lineage (NCBI taxonomy): Eukaryota > Metazoa > Chordata > Actinopteri > Cypriniformes > Cyprinidae > Carassius > Carassius carassius. The sequence goes on from NC_081790.1 coordinate 9,550,443, forward strand.
CAAATCACATGAGATTGTGTCCTGCTTTTCTACACAAACCCATCCAAGCACAGAAGAAATACAGCTTCAGCAGATAATCAGTTTGAGAATTGCTCTTGCTTCATGTCCAGATGGAATATCAGCCACTGTCTTCAGTTTAACATGAAATAGCTTCTGCATTTTGCTTGTGCACAAAAAAAAAAAAAAAAAAAAAAAAAAAAAAAAAATATATATATATATATATATATATATATATATATATATATATATATATATATATATATATATCCTTAAAAAACTTGATATATTTATATATCAATTGATATATTATAATAATCAATATAACAAAATACACTAAAATGAATAATACAAATTAACTACAGTACATTAAATCAAATGTAGAATAAACATTATAATGTAGATAACTGACAAATTAAGGTGAAAACAATTACACACAAAAAAATGCATTACAAAGGAACATTGATACTGTAATTATAAGGTTACTTTTAGTCACAATAACTCAAATTTTTGCTGTGTAAATACTTGTACATTTATGCATTTAACAGACGCTTTTATTTAAAAAATAAAAATAAAAAATAAAAACTGAAAAACATACCTAATGCAGAAAAGCCGCCTCTTTTTCTGAATAGCGTATATGACCACTGTTTTTCTTACACTAGCCTATCTCTTCTCTTCTGACAGTTTTTCAGTCAATTTGTTCTCTGTGCAGTAAAGAAAGATCAGAGAATCTGTCTTGTGCCACTGAAGATCGGAGCCAGATTCCCCTCATAACTGAGAAATTTTCTGATGTAGCCGAACCAATGGGCAGTGTTAGTGCAAACTGCAGTTGTCTTAAAAAGTTTGGATATTTGTCCTTCCGTAGCCTACTTCATCTTTAAGTTTCTCAAGAGTAATCGGCAATGCGAGCGCACATTTCAAAAGAGCCACTTAAAGGGATAGTTCAACCAAAACCAAAACCAAAAACATGAGGGTGAGTTATTAATAACATAATTATGATTTTTGGGTGAACTATCCCTTTAAGCTGTCACAAGCTGAGGGTGAATCTTAAAGGGTTAATTCACCCCAAAATGAAAATTATGTCACTAATACCTCATGTCGTTCCAAACCCGTAAAACCTTCATTCATCTTCGGAACACAAATTAAGATTTTTTTTTATGAAATCAGAGAGCTATCTGACCCTCCATTGACAGCAACGCAACTGAAATGTCCCCAGGTCCAGAAACGTAGTAAATACATTGGTAAAACAGTCCATGCGACGTCAGTGGCTCAACAGCAGTTTTGCGATGCTTCGAGAATCTTATTTTTTTTTTTTTTTTTTTTTGGCAAGAAAACAAAAAAAAATTATTTGCTTGACCATTCTTCTCCCTTGATTAACATCTTCTGCCATTTTGGAGAGTACCCAAGAAAGTATTGAACATAATCAGCATTGTTTATTTTTGGGGGGGAAAGCTTGCGGATGAACGTAATTTGCATTATAAGTGTTATTTACGCTTAGGGGAAAGCATGCATACCCATTGTAATACTTTCTAAAATGGCCGAAGACGTAACTCTACGGAGAAGAATGGTTGAGTGAATTATGTTATTTATATTTTATTCATAGCTCAGACAAAATCATTATTTGCTCTAGTCTGGTAGCGGGGGTTGAGGCACCAAAAAATTACAGCTATTTTATCACTTTAGGAAATTTATTAGACTGTTAAAAGTATTCACAATAAGATCAGCAGCATAAATTAGGCAAATAAACAAGGTCCATTTTGATTTCAAGTTGACTTCAGAACCAACAATTACAGTATCCTTCGATTTCTTACTTACATGGACAGAAGACTGATGGACAAATATACCAAATTTTCCTTGTAGCTAGACTTATACAATCTGGTGTCCCCACAGAAAAGAAGACAAAGCGAGAGCAAAATAAAAGAAGCAGTGAAAAGAAGGACACTTTATCCAGATAAACGAGAATAACACTGCAGACAATGACCCTGTGGCCTAACATCCACACTACGACCATTTCTGTGTTCACCATCCTGTCTCCTGGGAAACAACTACCTGCCGACCGTCTGTAATAGTGTCTCCCTCTCCTATCTGTAAGCTAAAGGGATGGAGTGAAGGTTTGTTAGTGGGTGATGAAAGAAAGAGAAAAAGAGACAGAGTATTGGCGGCAAGAGGAGGGTTTCGCTGATGTGTGCCGTGATGGATCACTCCGAATGGTAAAGTTGGCAGGTGGGGTCGCTACGTTTTAACAGAGGACACTTGATCCATCAAACTCTCTTTCTCGCACTTTCTCTCCCTCTTTCTGTCTCATTTATAAACCGTCCTGCTCTTGCTCACCTCTTTGAATTGGTAGAGCGATTTGAACACGCTGTCTGGTCACCAAGAACAGTTTTTGAAATTACTGTCTGTTCACGAAATTGAGATTAAAAAAGCAAGGCTCGAGTGCACACAAACAAACACACAGGTCACGCTGAAGGACGAATTGGGAGTTTTTCCCATATCGACACTCTTGACAGACTCTTTCATGATACTATTTGAAATCAATACGCACTATAGAATGTAACGAGTGTCTGGCTGCTACCTTGAACACGAGGGATTATTCTTCACACGGGGGAGGCAGAAAGGGGCTCTAACTGTCAACCAGAAGGTAAAGCCAATTATAGCCTCGCTAATTACTGCCATACCCTTCTCATCGTTAACTTATCATAAAAACATTTCCTTAACAGGAAAGCGCCCCCCTGACATGCAATAAAGCACTATAAAACTGTCATATATGTCAGCATGAGCTGGCGAGTGACTGATTTTTTAGTGATCAACTGCTGATGGTTAAATCACCATTTAGAGCAATATCATATAGTGTATAAATAAGATTTTTGTATCTACACACGCGACTGCTTTAATAGCCATTATCATGTAAGGGTAATTTCACCCTTCATATAAAGTTGATCACAGTAACACCTCTTGCCCTGCTGTACATGCATAAACCATGAGTGATCTCAGATCCACCTTATTCTCTGTGAAGTGAGAAGACACTCACAATTCCCTTTTTGAATTTTAAAGGAATAGTACAGTCATCATTTACTCATTGTCTAGATATGGATGACAGCTTCCACCATGTTAGCTGCAAGTATGTCATAATAATGACATACTGAGGCATCATTATTATGTTTTCTCATAAATTCATAATAATGAACTCATTTTTACAACTTGCAGAATCACATTTGTGTGATTCATCTGTGAGAGAATCCAGCTTCCTGCTCATGTCATTCCAAACCCGTATGTTTTTCTTTCTTCCAAGGAACATAAGAGAATATTTTGGTGTATATGAGCCACTTTGTGTGAATATTTCTCTCCTGATTCAAACAAGAGGACTTTTTCACTAGAAGAGAGCAATATTATGGATAGAGGTTAAAGTTAAATAAATCCTAATAATGAGATGCTAACTGGTGGACTGAAGTAATGCAAATCATTTGTGGATTATTGTGATGTTTTTATCAGTCTTCTGAACCACATGCATTCAATGCAAAGAGTCCATTTGTGATCATGTGATGTAAAGGTCTCCAAATTGTATTCAATTAACAAATACTCATTTGCGTCTTGTATGGCCTGGGGTTGAGTAAATATTTAGCACATTTTCATTTTTGTGTGATTTCTCAGAAAATCATACAGGATTGATACAATAAAATAAGTAGATGATGCTAAAATATTCCTTTTTGAAGAAATAACACTTTAAGTACAATAAAGTAGAAGTAAATTGCTTCTAAAACAAAAAATAATAACTCTCAGGAACTGCAAGTAAAGGTAAGCAGATCTCCATACGCCTCTCTGAGAATAAATCACACACATTTGGGTTTGCAACCAGCAGTCCAGATAACTCACTGATTCTCTTTATTACTCTCTTGCAATCCTTTCTTCTGCCCTGATAACATGATTACAAGGGAGAATGGAAGGGTGGTGGGGTGGGGAGGCTGAAATCTGCATACATTTGTGCACTCACACATACCTCGACATAGACATCGTGGCTCAAAGCAATCAAATGCTGTGCTGCATACAGTGCCGGTGCATGTTTTATTCATTTGCCTTCTAAAGCATCCCGAAACTCTTTCTCTCTCTCTTCTTTCAAACTCAAAACTGTACATTGACAGGGACTTGCCTTCAACACACACAAAAGACACTTGTGAAAATCAAACCACTATCTTAACCACAGGGCCGGTATGAGAAAACAAACATGTCCACCAACACGGATCAGTGGGCCCATGCTGTGTACAAGACTCTGACTTGTTGCTTTTCATTTATGGGGGAGAAGAAAACAAATGTGAAATGAAATGAATGAAAACCATTTTCATATTTGCTGAGCTCCAGCTAGAGCAGCACTAGATACAGATCATTGCAAATCAAAGCAGATTATGAACATAAAGACAGCTGTCTATGATTCAGTCCCTTCCTTCTACATTCCCTTGGCTTTTTGTGTTTATTAAAAACTGACACCCAGCAGCAAACAAGTTTACAAACATGCAAATTCATAATTTATTTGAATTCAACTGTACCTGTATTAGCAGTGGTTCTCAGTAATGATGCCCTCTTTTGAAAGCACAAAGTTTCCTCAAATTCACACATTGTCAAATTAATGTATTTTTAATAAAAATAATTAATTGCATTTATTTAGTGCTTTTTTGACAGTTTACACAATTTGGAGGGGGAAACCCTTTCAACCACAGCCAGTTAGTAGGCTTATTTCCATATTTCTTTAGCTGATGCTTGCAAATATATGTACATGTGTTATAAAAATGTTTAATTAATTAATTCTACATTTTCTTACAGCTTACTTATTTCTGATGAAAAAGAAGAAGATAAATCTGACTTTCTGACTGTTTATTTTCTTTAAGAAAAAAAAAACCAAATCATTTTAATTGCTCAAAGGGAAGTCGTGGCCTAGTGGTTAGAGAATTTGACTCCTAATCCTAGGGTTGTGGGTTCGAGTCCCGGGCCAGCAATAACATGAATTAGGTGCCCTTGAGCAAGGCATTGAACCCCCAACTGCTCCCCTGGTGCTGCAGCATAAATGGCTGCCCATTGCTCTGTGTGTGTGTGCACTTTGGATTGGTTAAACGCAGAGCACGAATTCTGAGTATGGGTCACCATACTTGGGTGAATGTCACGTCATTTTTTTTAAAGCGACCTTACTTTGCAGGAGTAATATGAAGGAATCAGATCCAAATGAAAAGCCTTTCCATTCACTCACCTTGTGTCACTTTTTTATGTTTGGCGTTTTCATCTGAGAAGTAGCCTAACTGTCAAGTCTCCTGTAGTCATTCGATTGCTTTGGGTGGAACAATACTAACATTTTAGTCATTATTTCCTTAAAATCTGTCGATAAACACATTTGAATTTGGCGCTTGAGAGAAGACACTTTTTTGTGCAATGTGCACGTTTAACACCATATAAGGATGGGAAAAAAGTCGAAGCCTTAATGTCGTCGATGCAGCAGATTCAAAAGTGAACTTGTCTGCCGCCAAGGAGCACACTTCATCACTGACAACCACTGTATTATTATATTATTAATACTGAGGTGCATTTCTTTCTTCCTGCAATTATTAAATCATCCTTCTCTTTTTTCTATTATTAACTACTCATTTCCATCTCTCAGTCAAATTAAACAGTCTCAGGAGTGTGTAGTAGCACCTTCTGTGTTTTTCCAAATAGTAGCCTAACCACCAGATACATTGTGTGGATAGAGCCAACACGTTCCCTTGAGCTGACATTACAAGTTTCAGGGACAGACATTGCATTATAGTGGCTGGTGCTTCTGCTTGGTTGAGCACATTCTTGAGCCGTGAAACTCAATTAATAAAAGTATATCCACATGTTCATTTGGGAATGTCTACTAAATTTGAGGTGACAAGCCATCTGTGAATTGAATACATAAATTATGGGAAGCAAACTGGGTACATCAGTTGTAGTCATGACTAGCAATAAAGCACATCAGCTGACACAGCAACCAACATTGTCAAAAAGCAACCAATAATTTTTTAGATAGATAATAGATAACAGATTTTTTTTTCATTCAAATGCCACTGCATCCCTTTCCTCTTCTGAAAAAATGTCCCTGATTCATAGATTCAAAGGGTTGTTTTAAGAGATTCAACAACACTACATTACATATTTTTCAAAAAGAATAATCAACCAGGTGATCATCAATACTGTGTTGTTTGCCGGACTTTCAAAGAACTTCATGTGGGTGTGTGTCTTTCAAGGTCTATAAAGAAGAAGCAGCGTAACGACCATAGCTGGATTCTGATAGTAAACCTCAAGTGATGGTTTTGATGGGCTTAGGGAAAAGAAGACCATAAGCAGCACAAAAAAACTGTACACACACACTTCAAACGAAATGTGCCTCCTCCCGCTAGACGACAGCTGGCAGAGCTCTGGTGTGTGTGTGTGTGTGTGTGTGTGTGTGTGTGTGTGGTACACCTGGTGCTGTGCAGATAGAGTAAACTTCAAAACACACATATATACAAACATCCACATCACATCAGAGTGCATCACACATGTATTCGAGAAGGTGAACACTGATAACATTTGTCATTAACCAACCGACTGTGAAATAAACTTCACTCTAAAGGGGCATCTGATGGTCATCTGGATTTATAAATATTATGAATACATTATTCTACTAATACCACTGATAAAAGAGATTACGTTTTCATGTATATTTACAATGGGGTCCAAAAGTGTCTACATGATTGTCTTTCTTTTGTGGAACACAAAAGGAGTCATGTATGGTATAATATGCGAGCTGCTCCATACAATAAATGTAATGCTGATGTTAATGCATGAGTTGAAGAACAACTTTCATGATGTTTTACAGTATGTGCTTTTACTGTATGGGAGGCTGTCCCTGGTCACCATCCGCTTTCATTTTAAGGAAAACAGCAATGCTTACAGTACTAGAAATTACTAGAAGTTTTTTTTCATTTAAACTTTTTTGATATGCTAATAATATAATTATTTTATAATATTTTATATTATATAAGTGTTATAATTATGCACACAGCCACACAGCCACACCCCAAACTGTCTTATCTGGTTAATTATTTATTAGAAACACAAGTTTTCAACAAAAAACATAACTACTCGATACAGGTGTGTCCAGTTTATCGGTATTGGGTATTGTCAAGTTAAGTTTACCACAGGCTTTAATTCACTCATACACTGAAAAACTTAATTTTAAAACCTCATAGGAAAATATGTAAAGGAACCAGCAGCAAATTAGTCTTCTGGGTTCTTACATCATACCTGCACCACTCTATAACTCTACACCTTTACTTAGTATACGCAGAACCAAAAACATCCAAATTAGTCCCCGCCTCCACTCAAGTCACACAAGCTTGAACCTGCTTCACTTTCACTCAGTTAGCTAAAGAATTAAATGCTACACAGTGGCAAGTGATAAAGATAAATCAGTTATATAAGCTTACAACAGAAACTAATTCTGAAAAAGAAGAGGAAGAGTGATTTATACAGGGTCTACTAGTCTCAAGATTGGTTTCAATTTTGTGACAGTATTGTCGTCTGGACCATTAAACCAGTCAAAAGGGTCAATTTTTTAAACTGAGATGTATATAGGGTGACCAATTATGCCATTTTCGCAGGACACGTCCTGGCCAGGAATTTTTTTATTGCCAAAAATATCCACGTTTTGGCTTTGTTTGCACTACACAGACCAATGGCTTCTTGTGCTTTTGAATCGCTTTCACGTTACTTTGATGTCATACACCGATCAGTCTGCTCAGTGCTACTTTCCAGTCCAACAATAAAATGTACACGTATTTGCATCGCTTTGACCGTTCTCCGTAGATCCCACCTTCTCACGCACCACGATTGGTCGATTTACGTACAATGTCTGCAGGTTATTGGTCAAGTGATCATTACCGTCATTAAGTATGCAAACAGCCAAAACCTGGATGTTTTAGGCAATATAGAAATCCTGGCCAGGATGTGTCCTGCGAAAATGGCACGAATGGCCACCCTAGATGTATACATTATGTAACAGCTGACTAAATAAGCTTTCCATTGATAGTGATATATTAGGATATGACTTAGGATAAAGGTTTTTTAGGATATGACAATATTAGGCTGAGATACAACTATTTGAAAATCTGTAATATGAGGGTTCAAAAAAATAAAAATACTGAGAAAATTGCCTTTAAAGTTTTCAAATGAAGTTCTTAGCAATGCATATCATTAATCAAAAATTAAGTTTTGATATGTTTACGGTAGGGAATTTACAAAATATCTTCATGAAAAATTATCTTTACTTAATATCTTAATAATGTTTGGCATAAAAAAAAAATCTATCATTTTAACCCATACAATGTATTTTTGGGTATTGCTACAAATATACCCGTTCTACTAAAGACTGGTTTTGTAGTCCAGGATTTACATATTTTTGAGACCGTCTACAGTTTTTAAGTACACAAATACTCAGCAATTTTTAAAAACATCAGATATGTAAACAACATAAAGAAATTTGATTTTCAACACGGGGTCTTTAAAAATGCTAAATGGAGCATTTACACTAACGTTTTTTAAACTTTTGGACTCACAAATAGTGACACTGTCTGTTATGAATAATGTTCACTTGGCTCCATCTTGTCTAAATGTATCCATGTCTCAGTTTCTCCCACTCTCTCTTTCTTTTCAGCCCCATTCCAGCAACCTCCATCCACTTCTTCTGAAGATCTGAGCTCCCCTGCTGTTCACGGCCTGAGGGCCCTGTCTACTGGCTGAAGAGTGTCAGGCCAACCATGAGAGCTTCCACCTTGGGCACATCACAGAGCCTGCTGCCCTGGAGACAACTATGTACAGCTAATCACCTAGGTATTTGCCACCATTTCACATATACCATCTTTTTTCTTTCTCCTTGTCCTTCCCTCTCTCCCCTCATCCTTCCATCCATCGCTCCCATCCTGCAGGAAACATACAGTACAAGACTATTAATGTCAAATAGCTATAGGTGAAACATTCTTCTAACGCACCTGCAGAGCAGACTGGCCGTGGGCAAAGACTTGATTAATGTTGCTGATGTGTGTGTGTGCATCAGAGACAGCGGGTGGGGAATCAGTTAGAGAGTAAAAGATAAAGGGCAGGACAGAGAGATACAGTGTTACGCTTTGATCGGAAAGGTCATGTACATTTCTAAGTCGCTTATTATTAAAGTAATAGAACCCACCAGGAACAGAGTAGAGTATTTTTTTTTTTGGCATGTCTGTTGAAGGCATCTCAAATCTTAACATATCCTGCATGTAAATATATATGCATACTTAAAACCTAGAGTTCCTGGTGTCTGTATGATTCAATAATTTACTGTGGTGAATCTCAGAAAGAGATGTCTGCTACATTTATGTTATTATAATATTCATTTATATATATATTTTGCATTATGAAAATAAAACAAATGTTCACAATTAATGTTTTTGCAATGATTATTGTAGCAATATAATATAATATAATATAATATAATATAATATAATATAATATAATATAATATAATATAATATAATATAATATAATATAATATAATATAATATAATATAATATAATATAATATAATATATCATTTATAATTATTGGTGGAGGTGTCCAAATGTTAAAAGGGGATATATTTTATGCACCACAATTTTTTTTCTTTTTTCTTCTTCCACTTCTTCTTCTCCTTTTCTCTCTTGATTTTGTGATGAAATGGTGTAGCCTCAACATTTCTTGACATTTTTAGTGCACAAGTTTGAGTAAATAAATAAACAAATAAATGAAGAACAAAAAAAGGAAAGAAAGTGTCTAACTGCTAGTTTGGAAGTGTAGACTTATTCCTCTATTGTCAGCTATTTCACAGGTCGAATTTGTCATTACAAGATTCCAGAACAGAGCACTTTTACACAAACTAATTCCATGTGTACAAAGTTCACCTTTCTCAAAACCCTCTCTCCTCATCTCATCTCTTGTCCCGTCTCTCCTCCCCTTTCCTTTCCAATTTCCTGTCCTTCTCTGCCCTCTCTGTCTTTTCTTTGCATACATGACTGGTAATGTCCATTTCTCCTCATCATGTGTCCTTGAGCCTTTCATGGTCTTAATTGCCATTAACACTCAGAATGACCTGATCACTGCCTGCTCATTGTTTCTCTGCTTTCAAATGACACTTTAATTAAGACCCTGTCATGCACTGCAGATGGACCTTGGGCTCTGAACGCTGGTCACACTAACTGGAGTGGACTGACCGCAGCTCCATCTCAGGGTTGAGTTCAATTTCATTTTCTTCCTGCAAAATGAGAACAAAGAACTTGTAAAAGTGGTTTTAAATTATGTAAAGTGGCCTTTTATTTTTTTTTTAATCTAGTGCACAAAAAAAAAACGCTCATTCACACAACATACAGAAAATATATTTGTAAAAGTTATTATATTACTTATTTTATAACACAATTATTAATTTGTCATATTTATCCATGTATACTCAATGTAAGAGTAAATGATTCCCTTGACAGCATGATAAAAAAAAAGAATTCCGTCAAGAATCCAAACAGCTGATAAAAGCATCACAATAATCCACAAGTAAACCACACAACTCCAGTCTATCAATTAACATCTTGTGACATGGAAAACTGTGTGTCTGTAATAAATAATTCCTTCTTCAAGATGTTTTGAACTTCAAATGCTGCTTCTGGCTAATATTGCTCTTTCCAGTGAAAATATTGCTTTCTCTAGTGAAATAAAAAAATAAATCATCTCATCTGATTCATGAGGAAAAATATGTACAGATCTAGCACCATTTACAAGCAAAAACTGTCCAAAACAGAATTAAACAAATATGTTGGTGTATTTTGATCCGTGAGGACAACAGGTGAAGAACTTTTCAGCAGAGGAAGTGTTATTATGCATTATGAACTGGTATTTTGGCCAGAAGTTGCAGTTTAAAGTTATAACACCTTAATGATGCATGGTTATTACACATAGCTTTTTTATTTTTGGGGGGTGAAATATATTGGGTGTAAATATTCCTTTAAGAACTGTTCATGCAATCCTCTTGTCTAACAGGTTGATCATAATCATTGATCGTAACATTTATTCCACCATTTATGGAAATCTTAATGCAATGCGACCTAGCATGGTAAATGTCAGGCAAAGGAAATATCTTATCTAAGTTCACAGGTGTGCAGAAGTCGAAGAATGGTTCACTGGGTGCAATGATTAATATATTTCTCAACATGCTTTCTTCAAACAAAACCAAGTTCACCTTTACAGCTAAATATGCAAATGTCTGCTATACCATAAGGTAGCACACTCAGTCTGATGGCTAATGGTAAAAGCTGCAATGGTTAATGTCCGTCATCCATCCGCTAATAATCACCAACTGACCTTGTGTATGACTAAGCATTTGTCTGCCTTTTGTGCCAATTAAACTTGGCTAATTATCTGCTTAGCCTTTTAGCCTTCATCTGGAGTTCAATGCTAGCCAGAAGCCACAGCAATTAGCAGCCGGTCAGAACTGGGGAAAAAACAAAACAAAAACATTACCCGCTACCTGCACACTAACACATGTCCATTCCTATCTACACAGAGAAATCAGAGCTTAGATCATTATCTTATAAACAGTTTTGTTATTGACAATGACAGATAAACTTGACACATTAATAGAAATCTGTGATTCATCATTGACATGAATAACAGAAAACAGGCTAATACATGAATGAACAACTGAAAAACTAATGGCACAACACAACAATAAATCTACAGCTATCTATCTATCTGTCTGTCTGTCTATTTCTTAATTCAACTTAAGTTCAAATTAGGGTACTAAACTGAACTGAACTGAAATTCAAAAGTCAATCTTAATTCTATTCTTTGTAAAGAACTATGTGAAGTCATTTCAATATAAATTATATCAAACTAACTTAAAACAAAGGCTGAAACTTGATCAACTTGTATTGAAGCTGAAATTGGTTTGAAATGAGTTTGAAAAACATGATTAACTGATAATATAAATTTTTTAGAACGTATTTTGTAAATTGTTTAGTTAGGACAGCATGAAGTAACTTGATCACAAAAAGACCAGGATCAAGTGATTAAAGCATTCCTTGCGGTTGTCCATCGAATCCGATGATGACGTCCACTTCTGTCTTTTAACGGTGAGTTTTCTGATGGCTGAATAATCCGATCCTGGATCCACAGGTTCTATTGCAGGTGGGGCATATATACATGCTATTGGTGTTACTGGTATTTATGAGTGTGTTTCTCCTGAGCCTTCTTTGTTGTCTCCTAACTGTCCTTTCCTCCTCCAGTGCTTGGGTCCCATCTAGACACTGCTGCCGCCAGGTGTTACGGTCAGCAGCCATGTTCTCCAAGTCCCCAGGTTTTATTTTGCACCTCTTAAGGACTGTTTTCATTTTGTCTTTAAAGCGTTTCTTTTGGCCTCCAGCAGAGTGTGGCCTAGTTGTAGCTTGCCATATAGCACTCTGCGGGGCAGACGGTTGTAGGGCATTCTTATGACATGCCCCAGCCAGCGCAGTTGGTGCTGGGTGATTGTGGCCTCAATACTCTTGCAGCCTGTTCTCCTCAGGATCTCAGTGTGAGGCACTCTGTCACACCAAGTGATTCCCAGGATGCGCTGGAGACAGCAGATGTGGAAGTGTTCCAGGGACTTGATGTGGCAGCTGTAAGTAACCCATGCTTCACAGCTGTAGAGGAGGGTGGTCATGCAGACTGCTTGGTAGATGCATATTTTTGTGTTGAGATGAAGGTTCTTGTTCTGAAAAACCCGCCGCCGGAGTCTCCCAAAGGCAGCTGATGCTTGTTTGATTCTGTTCTGGACCTCATTGTCAATGCTATTGTCTTCAGAGATAATACTCCCCAGGTATTTGAATGATGGCACAATTGATAGTTTTTCATCTGCAACATAGAAGATGGGTGGTGCGGGTGGGATGTTGGCACTCCACTGGCAGATTACCACTGTTTTGGCGGTGTTGATGGTCAGCCCCATCCTGCTATATGCCCTCATTGCTGCATCTAGGACAGACTGGAGGTCTTGTGGAGAGTGAGATACGAGAGCACAGTCATCTGCATACTGCAGCTCAAGTATCCTCACTCTGTGCAATTTGGTGGTTGATTGCAGTCTCCTGATATTAAAGAGGTTACCATCCAGCCTGTATGCTACTGTCACTCCACTGTTGTCTTGTATTTCCTTGTGGAGAAGCTGGGTGACACAAATGAGGAAGATGTTAAAAAGCACTGGTGCCAGTACACACCCCTGCCTTACCCCTATGTGCACAGGGAAAGGGCTAGACTGTTGACCTCCTATTGTCACCCTAGCAGTCATTCCATAATGAAACTGACGGAGGATGTTGACAAACTTACTGGGGCATCCAAACCGGAGGAGGACTTCCCACAAGAGATCCCTCTGCACAGTGTCGAAGGCTTTGGAGAGGTCGACAAAAGCCATAAACAGGTCTTTATGTTGCTCCCTGCACTTTTCCTGAAGTTGCCGGGTTGTAAAGACCATGTCGACTGTGCTGCTGTTCTTTCTAAACCCACACTGTGACTCGGGTAGTATAGACTCTGTGATGTTATTGATCAGTTTTTGTAACATCACCTTAGCCAGGACCTTGCCTGCCACAGCAAGAAGTGATATGCCCCTGTGGTTGTCACAAATGGTCCTATCCCCTTTGCTCTTATATATGGTGACAATACTAGCATCTCTCCATTGCTGTGGGATCAACCTGTCCTCCAACCAATACGCTTGTATAGGTCGTTTGTCCAAATCCCTGAAATACGACCCATCAGAGCGTATACTACAATTGCACCCCTATCGGCAAAAGGTAGTTTTCATATTAATGTTTTGTACTCTTTTATTTGCCCTCTGGTTTGCGTTTCGTGTAGCTCAGTTAGTAGATTATTGCGTTATACCTTGATATGTAATCATGCTATCATGGGTTTGATCCCAGGGAACCGATTGTGCACGAAAATGTATATGCTCAATAAATCATAATTTAGCATGATTTCTGTGAGGGTTAGGTTTAGGAGTGGGGTTAGGTGTGGTCATTCGAACGAATAAGCCACCTAGTAAAATATGTAGGAAATACTGTGAGATTGGTGTAAAACACCCACACATTGCATTTAAATAAACGTGCGTTTTGATTGGTAATGCCGTTATACGTCAATTCATGACGACAGACGCAACGCGATACTGTCATTATTTTTACGCCCGCTAGAGGGCGCTTAACTTTAAAACGTAAATATAGGTCGTAATAAATGCTTGCACAAACGACCTATATGGTCGTTTTTTGTTGGAGGACAGGCTCTGTGGGATGCTTTCATCACCCCAGGCCTTGGTGATGTAATGATGTAGTGTTCTTGTGTTCTTGTGCAGAGATACCCTCCCTGTTTCAGCAGTTCTGCAGGAATATTGTCAGAGCCAGGAGACTTGTTGTACTTCAGGGAGCGGACATCTGACAGAACCTCCAGGAAGGTTGGAGGTTGGCTAAGGTTGTCAATAGGGGGAAATTCAGGCAATTCATTCAGGATGGTATAGTCTGCATCAGAGTCCTGATTTAGTAAGGTGTTAAAATGTTCAGCCCACCGCTCCAGGATGCTATTCTGGTCTTTCAGGACTTTGAGCCCATCTGCTGTTTTCAGGGGAGTGATGCGGTGACTTATTGGGCCGTAAATGGATTTGACTGCATTATAAAAGTTGTGTATGTCATTTCTGTCAGTGAATGACTGAATTTCATGAGCCTTCTCCATCCACCACTTGTTCTGTAAGGTCCGCAGAGTTCTCTGGACTTCCCGACGAACTTTTTGCCAATGCTGTTTGGCGGTGCTGGATAAGGGTTTTCTTAGGGTTTCCTGATGTGATTTGTGCATATTGCTTAGTAGGTTATGGATGGACTCTGAGTTGTTGTCAAACCAGTCTTGATGGTTTTTGCTCTTATAGCCGATTGTTTGGGCTGCTGCTTCATGAAGGGCTGTAGTAATAGAGGTCCACTGCTGTTCTGTGGCATTTTCCATCCCCCTAAGGAGGAGTTCTAGCTCCCCTAGTTTCTCAGCCAGGGAGTGACAAAACTCATTCCTTGCAGTGGTATCTTCCAGGCGGACACAGTCTAGTCGCCTCCTACTAGATCCTCGTTTTCGCATGGGGAGGCGCACTTTCATGAGGACCTTGGTCATGATCATGTGATGATCTGTCCAGCATTCCGCACCTCTCATGGTCCGGGTTATGAGAATGTCTCTGAAGTCACAAAGTCTCACGATCACATAATCAATCAGGTGCCAATGTTTGGAACGTGGGTGCATCCATGATGTTTTGGATTTGGTCCTTTGCTGGAAGATGGTGTTGGTTATGGTGAGGCTGTGCTCAGAGCAGAGGGTAAGTAACCTCATTCCATTTGAGTTGGCCTGACCAATCCCATGCCTGCCAAGTACTCCTTTCCATATCCCACTGTTCTGCCCAACACAAGCATTGAAGTCTCCAAGCAGGAAGATCTCGTCGTTCTTGGGGATCTGGTGGAGAGCCTCATCCAGTGTTTGGTAAAAAGAGTATTTAGACTCACTGTCAGATGGTAGAGTTGGAGCATACACACTTAGAAGTGTGGCATAGCGGTTCTTCACCAGGGGAATACGGAGGGTCATCAGTCTTTCACTGATGCCCACAGGAGTTTCAATTAGTCTTGGCAGTAGTGTGTTCTTAATTACCAGTCCCACACCATGCAGATGTTGTCCACCTGTGGGATAGCCTTTCCAGTAGAAGGTGTAGCCCATGCCCTCCTCTGTTAGAGACCCCTCATCAAGGAACCTGGTTTCACTCAGGGCAGCAATGATATCATAGCGGTGCAGCTCGGCTGCAACCAGCGCTGTTCTTCTATGGGGTCTTTCAGACCTGCCATAGGAGTCCAGGAGAGTTCTTATGTTCCATGTTGCCAGTTTAAGGTTGTAGGATTTGTTTCTTCTGTTTCGACCGCAGAAGTGGAATGACCCGACAGGTGCGGTATCCTGTCCAGGTATAAGTTGAGTGGGCATTTTTTAGGCCACCTTTTCTAGACCCTTCCTCAACTTGAGGTGAGCAGTGCGGTCCCTGAATAGGGCTGCTCAGTTGCACAGGGGTCTGCCGAGAACAGCTGCCACTTAACCCCAGCTGTTAGCGACCAATACCCTGTGCCGCTGACGTGCAGGGCTCTGACTAAGAGCTCCCAGCCTATTCAAACCTGCCCCCGTCGTCAGACACCCCATTGCCGCCAGACTTC
This sequence comes from Carassius carassius, assembly GCF_963082965.1. Taxonomy (NCBI): domain Eukaryota; kingdom Metazoa; phylum Chordata; class Actinopteri; order Cypriniformes; family Cyprinidae; genus Carassius; species Carassius carassius. The sequence goes on from NC_081790.1 coordinate 9,566,720, forward strand.
AACCAGATGTAGATCCAGGTAAGTTTCACCATGGTCAGAGGTGGAAACCTGCGCATGTAATTTTTAAAGTGCTTTAGGGGGTTCGCTCTCTCCAGTAGCAATATCTTCACCGTGATGAGGTAAGTCTGGTGGCATGGGTAAGCCCAGGACGACCAGCTCCCCATCCTGGCTGCAGGAGGCTGCCGGGACCTAGCTCTGTTTAGGCTCGCCTATTGCGCACCGCCAGCGCATTGCTTTTCTGTTGGGGTGTGCTCCCTTACCTTGCCTCGAGAGGCTTACCCACAAGGCAGTGGAGCTATTTACTCATAGCTGGGGCAGTGGTTGACGGGCGTCAAGGCATGTCCACCGTGTGGTGGGCCTGCACATCACATCTCTGGGGCCCACTGCTGCTCCAAGATCCCCTGCAGTTCAGCCTGGGACTGCGAGGTACCCAGTTACCATATGTGGCCACGAGGAGGCACTGCAAAAGTCTTGGTGGTGGAGAGGCTGTGTACTGGCGGAGGAGACTTACACACTCTGCTCCTCTTTTCACCCCATAAGGGGGCTAAAAAGCAGAAAGTTGCAAGCAGGGTGCAGCATACAGCATGCACTAACTACAAACACCTCCAACTCCACACTACTGCACTAGACGCTTCACACACACCCTGTGCCAGGAAAGCATGCACACTTGCCCACACACATTTTTATTTGAAAGCTTGTTTGTTTTCACACACATTTCTATAATGACTTAAATAACATCTTTCAGAAAAGTTGGTGGTAAGTTCATAAAGATATTTTGAAAATTTTATTTCAGAATTTATGTGGCACTCAATTAAAAGTACAAAATCAGTTTATGCACAATTTTTTTTTATATAATATATTGAAAAATACTACATTCACATAATAAATGTGAATGCACACACACACACAAACACACATATGCCCACACATATTTAACTGACTTAAAAGCTTGTTCATTTAGGCACCCACTGACAGAGGTGAATATGTCAGTTACCACCTCTAATGAAGCTCAAACTGAGAGCAGTTTCACAGACACACACACACACACACACAACTTTACATAACTTTAACTGATGGCCACTGTTGAATTAACTAACCGTTAAAACCAATAATGTCCCTGTGACAGCGCAAAGGATGGAAGGACGCAGAGAAGAACGCTGCACTCTGTCAGGAGAGTATAATCAACACTGACAGAGGTATCATTTCACTGGAATATCCCCCCTTTCTTTTGCTTTCTTTTTCTCTGACACACTCTCTCCTGCATGCATAATATGACTTCATAAAAGAGTGGCGACATGAAACAGCACAGGTTTGATTGGCAATTCAGTGACTGTCAGTTCTCCACTTCCAGATTCATTTAATGCAGTGAAAGAGGGAAAAATATCCATGTGGATAGTGAACCGATAGCACCTTTTTTTCATATAGATTATAATATAACATAATTCTATTTACACATCCTGCATGGCGGATCTCAAAAAAAAACATTTGATGAAATGTTATTTAATCTCTCAAAAAAATCATAACTTTTTGTTGCCATTGGCAAATATGGAAACCTACGCAGTCTTACGCCTAGTTTTTAATACATTTCAGCTTTTATGAAAAAGAATCAGAATTGGAAATTATTTTGAAAACTGCAAAAACTCTAAATGCACTTTTTTATGATGTACTAAAAAGAAAATATTATTTGGCTTAGATAATAGACTCTTTCCTGACAAGAGTGATGCTTTAAAAGAAGTTTATTTGATGTCATGCTCTTTTTGAATTAAATCCTCTAATGCAAATGTTCTAATGGGACAGAGCTGATATCAATTCCTTTCAAATCAGTTTTTTTTCTCTGAAATAAAATAGCAATAAATACAGTTGCTACACAAATCAGTGCAGTACATAGTACATTGATGACAAATGTTTCATTTTTTTTTTTTTTTTTTTGGGTGGACTATCCCTTTAAGGTCATTTTGAGGCTGACTGAACAGTCTTCAGTAACATGTGATCCTTCAGAAATCATTCTAATATGCTAATTTGCTTCTCAAGGAAACATTTCTCAATGTTGAAAACAGTCGTGTACAATTTTTTTCAGGATTCTTTGATGAATATAAAGTTCTAAAAAACAGCATTTAACTGAAATCTGAAAGCTTTTTTAATACAATATATACTATTATTTTGTCACATACTACATTCATTTATTATTATTCATTATACTGTATGCTACTAACTGGTTTTGAATAAAAAATACTACTAGTTTGTTTATTAATAAAAATATAATTCATAAATCTATAATTATATATTATTCTGTTAATATCAACAAATCAGTTATAAAATTGTCATATACTACTGTTGTTTTATGTACTACTAATCATACAGTATATTAGTTTCTTTTTATGATCCATTAATTTGCCATTTTATTCTATCCTCAGACACATCCAGTTATCTGCAAATTGCATCTTGTGCCTTCTCGCACTGCTACAAGGCTAAGTTGTAACACATGCATAGCTAGTGCAACCAATACCAGGGTTCTGGCCAGAATCCACTCGTGTTTCCTCACGCTTTCATTACAGGAAAACTTGTGCTAATTGTTTGTTAATGCTTTTATCCAAAGACACTAACAGGCCACTTCTTCGATGAACCGTCCCTCCGGAGCAATCTGGGGTTAAGTGCCTTGCTCAAGGGCGCAGTGGTGATCATTACACTGAGGGATTTGAACCTATAACCATTTAGTAACCACCTCAGATCACTAGCCACAAGGCACATGACCTGCATTGAATTAAACACTTTCCAGTTTGAAATCTAATCAGCTATCTACTGATATAACAGCTTCAAACAACAATCCATGTCAAACATCCAGTGAAACACCATTCAGTAGCAGAGGTGGAAAGAGTACAAAAATATTCTACTCAAGTAAAAGTACCATTACATTAATGAAATTTTAGTTAAGTACAAGTAAAAGTACCAGTCTAAAAATCTACTCAAGTAAAAGTAAAAAGTAGCTCATTTAAACTTTACTCAGAGTAAAAATTACTTAGTTACATTTTAACAGTGGGAGGGAGTCAAAATGGGACAGGCCAACGGTGTCAAACTCAGTTCCTGGAGGGCCACAGTCCTGCACAGTTTAGATATAACCCTAATTAAACACACCTGATCAAGCTAATCTAATCATTTAGGTTTTTTTGAAAACTACATGATATGTGTGCTGGAGCAGGGTTAGAACTAAACTCTGCAGGGCTACGGCCCTCCAGGAACTGAGTTTGACACCCCTGGGATAGGTCTATTAATCTCAAACTAGTTGTTTTTAATTAAAGGAATCAGTTATTTAGAATAATATAACATTTGGGCTGTTACCAGGCAAATCAGTATCAACAAACTCATCTTTTAATGCAGAGGAAATGCAGAAGATTCATTGGAAGTGGCATTTAGATGTATTACACTGTTTAGTGCAGGACAAGAATGCATTTAACCTGCAGTTACAAATGCATGAATAATGTTTTGATATACAAGACATAAAATGTTGAATACTCATTTGAAATGATAAGAAATTAATTATTTAAAAAAATCAAAAGATACTTTAAATGTGAAATTAAAATGGCCACGATGTGTCAGCAAGTCACTGTTAATAAGTGAGTCATTGCGATTGAACCGAATCATTTAAACGGTTGATTCATTCAGGAACGAAACACTGTCACGTTGCTCAGAGACGCAAAACTGTGCTTTGGTGGCTGTGTTTGGAATTATTTTCTGTTGTAGAAATAGAGCTAAAAAGGCAATATGGTGTCTAAAACGCAAGTCTCTTAATTAACTTGTTTACTGAACTGTTATATATATGTATGTATATATTCATGATGATTTTTGGAGGAAACGATGGCATTCTTTGTGTGATTTTGATTTAATATATGAAATTATATAAATATGTGAATTTTCTGCCCCTAAATCTTCAATTTTGTGATCATTCTAAATGCACTTTAGGAGACTGAATCACACAGTGAAAGAACGCACTATAAATGCGCGCGCACATCATTAAAACAAAAATAGCACACTCCTCACCACGGTCTTTTTAGATAATTTGTGCAAAACCTCTTGCTAAAATGTCAAAGCTTCATTTTAACCACCAATGCAACGATGCAATTATTTAGCTTACCTCTACATTCTTGCGAAGGGTTGATGTCTTGTCGAGATTTTATAAGCTGCGAGTTTGGTCTTCCTAGGCAAGTACAGCTTACACTGCATTATAGAGCATACATATGGCCAGGGGTTCACTTCATTTCCTTCGAGTTCAACTTCAGAATATGACGGGGTTTCGTTTTCAGCGGTGTCTGCACCGATAACGCCTGTTTTGTCCGTCTGTATCTTTCTTGTGATTTTAGCGCCAGTTTGCCCTCCTGCCCATTATGCCGTTGTTTCCAGGGAGCGATTTATTTATTTTTATTTTTTTACTCAGTAATTAATGTGTTTTAAAATGTAGCGAAGTACAATACTTCAAACAAAATATACTTAAGTAAAAGTAAAATTACAGATTTAAAAAATTACTTTAAAAAGTATTAGTACACAAAAAAGCTACTCAATTACAGTAAAGCGAGTAAATGTAATTCGTTACTTTCCACCTCTGTTCAGTAGTGCACAAGAGAGGCACTGAATTGTCCTAATTAGAGTGTGCCAGCTGACAGAGGTAATGCAACAGGGCTAATTCACCATCAACAGATGTCTGATGGGAAAATATAATTAAAGAGAAAAACAAACAAACATAAAGAAGAGAAAGAAGCATGACTAGCATACTTAATTAATATGATGGAGGACATTAGGCAGCTTAGTGCTACATTACAGCTCTGAAATATCTATTTTTCTATAGGTTTAAAAAAAAATGCAAACATTTATGAATGCTCTGAAACAAGAAGTAACATTTGAAAAACATCAGATTAGTTTCCAATGGAAATGTTTCAGAAATAAAACTTTTATAGTATAGTCAGCATAGCCTAATAATGTTTTTGTGGTTACATTTTGAGAACGTTATTAAATACCTAATACCTCTCAATGTATTATTTTATTAACATTACTAGAAGAATAAGGGTAATATTCCTTAATGCCACATTTGTTCTTTTCTGTGCCAAGCAAAAATTAATTGTTGATGCTGATTTCATTTGACTGGAAACTTATTCATCCTGGTTGTATTTTATTATTTTAATTGAATTTATTGTTTAAATACTCATTTCATTTCATTTCATTTATTTATTATACAGTAAAGGTTAAAAAGTAACATTGAAATACAGTTTAAATGGGCCTGACTCAGTTTAAAAACTGGTTTCCAGCAGGTTCCTGTTCTGCAGAACATAAAACATAAAACACAGTTTACAACATAAAAAGAAAAGAAAAAAAAACACTTTTAAACATAAGCTAAACAAATACAAAGAACTAAAAACAGCAATACAAATCAATACAAACAAAACTAGGACAATTTAAAAACAATTAATGAACACAAGTGTAACTGTTCAGTAAAAACAGTTTGTATGCCTTTTTAAAACCTGTAAAGGATGGCATTTTTCTTATGTGATATGGGATATCATTCCAGATTTTTGTGTATATATATATAAAAAAGATTTCTGACCATAGTTATTTTTGTATGAAGGGACTGGTATGAGTGCCTGTGATACTGACCTAGTAAGGCGTACTGGCCCCCTATTATCTGATTGATGAATTGCATCAAATGTTGATGTAGTAGCATTTTGAATTTGAAAATAAAATGTAATAGCATGACTATTTATATAATGCTGAAAAGTCAGTACATTTGAGCGTTTCAATGCAATGCAATGATGAGACCATTTTGGAAGATTACTGTGGATTTTAAAAGCATGATTGTATAATCGTGCTATTGGTTCAGTAATTTCTTTAGTGGTAAGAGACCAAATTGGAAGACAGTAAGACATTGTTGATAACACAATTGCATGTAAATAAGTTTCAGAAACAGAAGAGGAAAGATATGGTCTAATCTTGTTATACACAAAAAGTTTCTGGTTCAGTTTTTTTGTTAAAACAGAAATATGATCCCGATATGAAAGGTGTGTGTCAAGTAACACACCAAGATATTTATAAGTCCTTGTCGCGACAAGATCTTGATTTGCAAAAGTAATAGAGTCAGCATAAGAAAGACTTTTCCTGGGTGAATGGAAGTACATACATTCAGTTTTTTTTACATTGATGGTCAGATGTTTTTTATTTAACCAATCATGTAAACACTGAAGATCCAATGTTAATTTAGAGTTTATAGCATCAGCATTTGAGTAAGAAAAAAAAAATCACAGTATCATCAGCATATAGTAAGCATTCTGAATATTTACACACTTGAGGGAGATCATTAATATATAAAAGAAAAAGCAGAGGTCCAAGAATACTGCCTTGAGGGACACCCGTATTAAATAATGATTGAGATATTACATGATTAATTTTAACAGATTGTGACCTGTTTGTCAAGAAAGAAAAAAGCATTTCTATCACAGATGAAGACAAATTAAATGAGTAAAGTTTGTTTAGCAAAATCTGATGATTCACTGTGTCGAAGGCTTTACAAAAGTCAATAAAAACAGCTCCTGTTATGTGACCTTTATTAAGTGCATTACGTATTTGTTCAGTAAAGAGTAGCAATGCTGACATAGTAGATCGCTTAGCGCGGAAACCATGTTGACAGTCGTTAAGCCAGTTATACGTTTCTAAATAAGAAATTAACTGGTTACAACTTCGACATTGTTGGAAGTATTGCTATAGGTCTATAGTTTGAAACAAGAGTAGGATCATCAGATTTAAAAATTTGAGTAATTTGTGCTCTTTTCCAGTCAGTCGGAAAGATCGAGAGCCTAATGCATAAATTAATTAAATGATGAAAAAGAGGTATAAGGCTATCAGCGTGAGTCTTCATAAATGAAGTATTTAAACCATAAGTATCACAGGCATGAGAATTTTTTAATGAGCGCAACAAACTTATTACTTCATTCTGTGAAATCTCAGAAAATGAAAACTGATCAGGTGTTAAAGAGAGAACAGGTGAAAAGCAAGGAATTACAAAATTGGTTGCTAGTTCTTTAACAGATGATACAAAATAATCATTGAAAGCTTTTGCAATCTTGTCTGAGTCTGAAATAAGAGTACCCTGCAAGGAAATTTGGATATTAACATTCTTTTTATTCACATTTTCACCGGTGATCACCTTAAGAGTCTGCCATAACATCTTTGAATTAGTAGCGGATAAAGTAATCTGTTGTTTAAAATAGTTCGCCTTAGCCTTATGCAGTTCAGCAGTACATTTATTTCTAATTTGTATAAAATTATTTTTAGTCTCCAGTGTTCGACTTAACCTATATATTTTAAGGAGAGAAGCCTTTTGTTTAAGGAGTTGCAATATATCAAAATTTATCCATGGTAGTTTACACTGCCTAGATCGAACCTTGCTGGTAGTGATATATTTATTTTGTATTTTCTGGAGTTTAGTGTGAAATTGTGTTAAAATTTGATCCGGATTTTCCATTAACATCTCATTGCTCCAATCGGTAGCATTAAATTCCGCATTAAATTGCGGTAATTTAGAAGTTGGTATTTTTGGTACAGAATAAGGAGCATGAGTTTTTGAAGATTTTAATGTTGTCCTAACTGCATAAATTAAAAAATGATCTGAAATAACCGAATCTATAACACCAGACATTACATATTTTGAAGGCTGATTTGTAAAAATAAGATCTAAGATTGAGCTACGGGTTTTACAAATTCTTGTTGGTTCCTTAATTAATTGATAAAGTCTGTATTTCATTGCAATGCTTTTCAAATACAATTTTTGATAAACGTTAACATGTGCAAATTTACACACAACATATCTTTAATTTGGCCTGAATTGCAGGTGCTTGTCTTAATATACAAGAAAGTTTAGAGAAAATATGAAATAAATTGTTAATAAATGTTGTTATGGATTATAAAGTGTTTTATAATCAAATACACCCAAAAGGTCATCTAAAATTTACATTATTACACTTTCATTGTGTTTTTTCATTGCATTTATTTTTACCTTAATTGCACGACGACTCCCAAACTATTGGCTCAGTGATTAATTTTTCCAAACTCCTCCTTTAGGTTGATGCCAGTCTGCACTGATTGGTTCGATTAGTCTCATTTTCATTTAATCATACCTGTAATGCATGATTCTCTGTAATGGCATAACTGGTACAACAAATTTTATAAATTACAATACATGAAACGTGTGACAACTTACCCCAACCTGATGATGTGCAAAATTTCCATCACGTCAAAATGTATGCTGGACTACTTTAACGAAAACCTACCTTCCTGGGCCTTGAATGCGGTAGTTAACTTGCTGTCTAGGGTTAAAAAGCTCTCAGATTTCATCAAAAATATTGTAATTTGTGTCATGAAGATGAACAAAGGTCTAACAGGTTGGTAACGACATGAGGGTGAATAATTAATGACAGAATTTTCTATTTTGGGGAGAACTATCCCTCCAAAGAATACTTTCAAGTGACTTTATTTACATATTTTAAGTGAAAGGAAGCATTTAACGTCCCATAATTGTATTAAACTAAAATTCATTGTGAATCTGTTACAGTAAAGCCTTTAACACACAAAAGAAAAAACTCTGGAAAGCTAACCATATGCTTAATATTAAGTCTCTATTTGTTGACTAAAAGGATGAGCCGTGTTTAGCATCAGCGCACATCCTCTGCAACCGAACAAGAACAGGGATTAGGCTATATTATATTTCCCCATTTATAACCAAAATCAGCCATGACAGAGAACCTAACAAGGGAGATACATGTTTGACGTCGATTGATGGATGTTCTCCTACACTGTAGCCCTGCCCTCAAACATTGACTAACTCAACGACGCCAACAATACACAACCTTTCTGTGCCTGTAACTCTGGGTGGTTTCACACACAAGTGATGTGCTGCAGCAAGGGCGATTCAGAAGCGTGAATGTGAAAATGCGCCATTCACATTCATGACTTCCAGAAATAACTAGTTCCAGGAAAATGTGACACCCATCTCTATAATGCAGCCTTTGCAGCAGATAATGGATGACTGTATAATAAGCTGCGTTAATTAGGCTCATTAGAACAACTTGATCAAATTAATTAACTGACCAATTAGAGCCATTCAACTAATGCTTTTCAGCTTAAGAATGGAGCCTCAAGAAGATATATGTATTAAAAAGCCATCAGTATGGTATTAATCAAGACCGCAAGAAAGACTTAGTTGATTAATCAATTTCAGTGCACCATTTATTGCACTGGGGAGTTATCTGAGGTATAGCTTCAGAAAAATGCTCTGTCATTTTTAGATCATTCCAAAATCAGCTTATTACTCCAATACTCCAATTCATCATGGCTGCATCCATCACTGTCTGAGACAATAGTGATGATTCCTCTGCTTAAATGCTGCCAGCACTGAGCTGATGGATACTCATAGCTACAAAGCAATGCCACGCTGACATACAGATGAGAATATGTGCTGACTGGAGGTCACAATGTGCCATTCCTGCACTGCATAATAGCTATTTTATAATACAGTTTCATGCATCTGTCAGGTTTGGCATTATTGCAATTATTGATTTTCTGCAGATGGTATGCAAGTTATTCTGAAAAGATATATGAAAACCAAACTATTATATAAGTATATGAATATCAGGAACATACTGTAATGGTGGGGATTTTTCAGTGACTCTTGCTGAAAGTTACATTATTACACCAGTAGATGGTGCCAATTGTTTTGAGGGAGTCATTGAGTAATTCATAAAAATGAATTTATTGAATGAATCACTCAGCCTATTCCTTAAACAAACTTGATTGTAAGAAATCTAATACTTCCTTAGTATATAATACGCAAAAAAAAAAAAAAAACATGTACACCAAAAAAGTAGCATGTACAAATTCAAATACACAGGTGCATCTCAATAAATTAGAATGTCGTGGAAAAGTTTATTTAATTTAACTCAAATTGTAAAACTTGTGTATAAAATCAATTCAATGCACACAGACTGAAGTAGTTTAAGTCTTTGGTTATTTTAATTGTGATGATTTTGGCTCACATTTAACAAAAACCCACCAATTCACTCATCTCAACAAATTAGAATATGCTGACATGCCAATTAGCTAATCAACTCAAAACCAGCAAAGCTTTCCTGAGCCTTCAAAATGGTCTCTCAGTTTGGTTCACTGGGCTACACAATCATGGGGGAGACTGCTGATCTGACAATTGTCCAGAAGACAATCATTGACACCCTTCACAAGGAGGGTAAGCCACAAACATTCATTGCCAATGAAGCTGTCCACAAGGAATGGACTGAGGCCGGGGTCAAGGCATACATGCGGGGCAAGGAATTTGGCAACTGTTGTTGCATTCCTATATTGTTAAGCCACTCCTGAACCACAGACAACATCAGAGGCGTCTTACCTGGGCTAAGGCGAAGAAGAACTGGACTGTTGCTTGAAGTCCAGTGTTAAGTTTCCACAGTCTGTGATGATTTGGGGTGCAATGTCATCTGCTGGTGTTGGTCCATTGTGTTTTTTGAAAAACCAAAGTCACTGCACCCGTTTACAAAGAAAATTTGGAGCACTTCATGCTTCCTTCTGCTGACCAGCTTTTTGAAGATGCTGATTTAATTTTCCAGCAGGATTTGGCACCTGCCCACACTGCCAAAAGCACCAAAAGTTGCTTAAATGACCATGGTGTTGGTGAGCTTGACTGGCCAGCAAACTCACCAGACCTGAACCCCAGAGAGAATCTATGGGGTATTGTCAAGAGGAAAATGAGAAACGAGACCAAAAAATGCAGATGAGCTGAAGGCCACTGTCAAAGAAACCTGGGCTTCCATACCACCTCAGCAGTGCCACAAACTGATCTCCTCCATGCGACGCTGAATTGAGGCAGTAATAAAAGCAAAAGGAGCCCCTACCAAGTATTGAGTACATGTAAAGTAAATGGACAATACTTTCAGAAGGGCAACAATTCACAAAAAATGTTTTGTTTTTAATGGTCTTATGAAGTATTCTAATTTGTTGATATAGTGAATTGGTGGGTTTTTGTTAAATGCCAAAATCATCACAATTAAAAGAACGAAAGACTTAAACTACATCAGTCTGTGTGCATTTATTTAATGCACGAGTTTCACAATTTGACTTGAATTACTGAAATAAATGTACTTTTCCACGACATTCAAATTTATTGAGATGCACCTGTACTCAAAAAACATTAAGCGAACACCCGAAGTACCCGGGAACATTCAGTGTACACTTTACTATCCCAAGAGTCCACAGAAGAGGATATATGACTGACAGGTGAAGCAACGCAATTGACTCTGGTAGGTCACGTGACAATAACATAGCAATTGGATTCATTCATATTAGAACATACTTTTTTTAATGGTCAAGACGTTCAAATATAGTACCTACTGAGCATGCAAGTACGCACTGATATATTCAGGAACAAAACAAGCCATAGAATCATTCATTCAACTGATTATTTCAAAAACAAGCTCATTAATTTAGGAACAAAAGCAAAGGGTAAAAGATTCTTGCTCGGAGGTGAAACCATTAATTTTTAACTTTGTTTTAAGCTATTTGAAAAAGCATGAATATTGTGCTGTAAATTTCTACAATAAACAAAGCTACTGTTTATTGAAAAACATGTTAATATTAAAGTTATATCACACTTGATAGCCTGCTGGTTAAAAATTAGAAGACTGTGTTTTGTGTAATCTATCTCAAATTTTACAAATCATTTTATTTTTCAAACATTGTATGACCATTCAGACTGACATATTTCCAAATATTAGATTTTAATCAATCAAGTTCATTTTGATTTTACACCCTATCAACTCACTGAAGAATGGAGAGCTTTAACCAATTCATATTTGGGCTATTATTACTTCTCCCTAAAATATAGCACAAACCCTTTTTTGTCTTTTTCTTTTTTTTTCAGAAATTTGTGCAGAAAAAGTTTATTTATTTATTTACAGTGCCACTAAACTGTTTCACATACAGTAGCACTGGATGTGTACACAGGTACACTACCAACTCAACTAGCAGTCACGCAGTCAATCAATCACAGCTCAGGCCTGCTGCTTCTAACTGCAGCCATCCATCATCTTAGTATCTTCCTCTTAGACAACAGTGATGGATCATCAGCAGCGCATACTGTCAGCACCAGTGACAGCCCTCAGTCGGTCAGCCCCATCCCACTGAAAGAGGTACAATATGGGCTCGTAGTGCACAATGAGATTTAATGGAACTGCTGTTCAGCTACAGTTTAAGATATCTGACTATATCAGGATAATTAATCTGAATAATACAGACTTAAATGGTCTCGGGCAGTTATAAAATAAGACCTATTAAAGTCTTTTAGCAGAAAGACTTTAAAAATCCCCTTGGCTGGAAAGGTCTCGTTCTGATTTATGCAAACTGGTGTAGGTCAACGGTGTACTTCAGATCATGCTCTCAAGCCCTAGCTCATCAACTTTAAATTGGAGAATGACTCTAACTTGGATTATTGTGCCCTGCAGACCACTGATCTGCTGAAGAGAACACGACAGCTCATCATTGGCACAGTTGGGATCCAAACAAATTACAGAAAAAGAAGAAAATAATGGAACCAAATACAACTTGGTTTTGATGGTTCTCATACATACTTCTTCTGCCTTTAATCTGAAATTGTGGAACCAGTAGCATGTGCAGCTGTATCAACAAGAATGTATGAGTGATTGAAGGTCAAAAACAGAGTAGTCCGATCCTCCACCAAATGAGCCGGTTTCTTTTAGTGAATAAACGCTACACACTTACAGCACAAGCATTGTAGTCCAATTTCTGAATAAATGCTTTTATGAGCTGATACTTTTTAGTGAATAAACATACAGCTGTAAGACGTAGCCTACTGTAAATTAGTGTAGTCATTGACTTGCCTTATCAAGTACACAAGAATGCCTACGTTTGACCAGTGTCACCTACTAACTAGTGTCTACCAGCTAGTCCAACACAGGTCATCAGCCTGGACTAACTCAATGCTGGTCTTTTCAGCAGAAGGGTTATGTGTTATAAGACTTTACATGAAGACAACTTTGTTTACTTATGACTTCCATGTCAGCAACTGTCAGACTGAACAAAAATGAAGGCAGAAGACTACTGAAGAGGGGGAAATGTTAACTGACGAGCAGTTTGTTAGACAGGAACCACATCTGTTCTCTTTAGTGTGAGGAGTCAAGGCAGAGGCTGTAAGCAAAGGCAACTAAATCCTCTTATACCAGCCGCTGTTTCTTATCCTTCCATCTTCCTCAACATCCAGATGAAAGAGTGATACAAGCCATCTTGTTGTTCCTCTGACTGTCGTTCTCTCTTCGACCTCCTCGTGTAAGCTGACAGTGAAATTTAACTAAATGAAAGTTGTACTTATATCCATTTAACTTTCTCATCATGTGGGCTGAAGGCACAGATGGATTCGATTTTATTAGCTGTGTTGAAGTGTGCTTCTCTATCCTCTCTTCCCTAGAGCTCAGCCTGGATCTGAATCTGTATGTCGGGAAGACTTTAATGCCCAACACGCTGCATGGTTTTACCAGAAAAATTTGCAACATCTGATTGAAAAGCAATTTTTATAATAATGATGCGCCTAAGATTACCATTGATCTGTTTTGAGACCTTAACTGAATAACAGAGCAAGACAGAAAGATAAAGAAGATGCGTATCAGCCAAAATCCTATGAAATTTTTAGAAAGGATCCAGAAGTTTCAGGTTTAAGGAAGGGCCAGTTAAATCATTGATATTCTCCATCCAAGCTTAAATCATTCAAAGCTTTCCCATATCCATTGGAGGGATTCTCAGGGTATCCGGGATCAATGGCGCTCAATGATTCTTACAGAAGTACAGTATTATTGAAATTCATTGGATTCTTCTCTATGAGGATCCAAGATTTATTCTATTCAGCACCCGTACACTCTGAACTTCCATTTCCTAGAGTGATTTTACAATCACACACACACACACACACCAACAAAGAGACCACCTAAGAACATAGAATGTACCTTGTTTGTAAGCATATTTCTTAGCAGTGTTAAACGATTCCACTGCAAAACCAGCTTTCAGTTGGCGTGCTTGACAATAATCCAATGCCATTGCATTGTATATTCTATATTGTGGTTTACATTTAATTTGTTTGCTATTGTAATACTGAGCAATGAGACGAATGCACAAAAGAGTTGTGCCATTTCTATACAGTAAATCTTCATGTGTCTAATTAAATAACTACTGTAACTGCAATGTTGTTTCACCAGGTGCTTTCTGTGCTATTAAAATTAAAATTGTATTCCTTTCATTACAAACATGTAAATAGTTTATTCTAAATTTTGCCTGTATATGCAATATATACATTATATAGCCTATAAATAAATGTGAAATACATTAATACAAAATGTATTATAACATAAAACAATTAAAAAGACACTTGAAGATGTTTCTTATATTCTCACCAAGCTTAAAGATTTATTTGGTCAAAATACTGTAACACAGTAATATTGTGAAATATTATTTCAAATATATTTTTTGAATATATTTTAAAATATAATTTATTCCTGTGATAGTAAAACTGAATTCTCAGTAGACATTGCTGCAGTCTTAAGTGTCACGTAATCCTTCAGAAATCATCCTAACATGTTAAAATGGTGCCCAACTAACACGGTTAAAAAAGTTCTACTGCTTAAAATTTTAATAATTCACAATATTCCCATTTTTACTGTACTTTAATCAAACAAATGTAGACTTCTTTCAAAAACAATTAAAAAATCTTAATTATTCCAACATTTTGACAAGTAATGTGTATGCAGTATATATATATATATACATACACACACATAGTAAAATCCCAACTGTGAGATACAGTAAAATATACTACATGTATAGCCACATTTGTGAAATATAAAGTCACTTATTTGTAGATATACAGCAAAGCAATACAGCTTTTTATACTCTGAGATGGAAACCATAAAAACACTGCAGATAGCACAGCAAGTGCAAGTAAATGACACTATCTGTGGACACAATTAATTTTTTTGTGCACATAACCTTGTGTTTTAGTCTTGAGTAAGCCAAGTCTCTGGTAGTTGATAGATTGTGAGGTTAGATCATTACAGAATATACGCTCTTATATGTGTGAGATTTAAACCATATTCTAATATTACAAAGTTTAGCACCAAAGGAAGTTATTATAGGGTGTTTTAACAGTTTTTTCTTTAAGTGAAATATTGGTCTTAGTTTTTTTATTGCTTTTCCCCTCTCTCTTTACACCAACCTAATGTACTGTAGGCTAGGTGTACATGAGTGTGAAATGAAAGTGGAAAAAAACACATATTGCTCTCAATAATAACATTTCCTCTCTCTGTGTTATCACACAAGAACTATGAAATACGTGTGATACAGTTTAAAAATAAAATTTTACAGACTTAGAGCTCACATGAACAGCACAACAGCACCTTCTTTAAAATCCCCCACCGTTTCCCAAACCAGCCCCAGAGCTGACAGAATTCCACGTCTCCTGTAAGACCACTTTAAGCAGAAACACAATAACCTGTGGCATTTGGAGGAGATCAAACGCAGCTCGCTTCAGAGCGCCACGCACCAAAAGAGTGCCCTCAGAACGCAACCTCTCCCACATCTCAGAGCCGCTCTGTCTGACCATCATTACGCTTCATCCAAAGCCTCTCTGTAGTGTGAGGTTAGAGGTGAGGATGAGTCAGGTGTAAGATGAAGAAGAGATTTTGGGGGGTGTGGAAGCTAAGAAAGAAACCACCAGTGGAATACAGATGGTGAGCATAAAAAAAACAAGTCACGAAACATGTTGAACATCAATTGGTGGATATATTATATATCGTAAAATCATAAAATAAAAATATGTGCAAGGAAACGCATGGCGTTTGATAGAGAATGTGTTATGAGAATCTCATAAAAGCCACACGCTTCTTTTCGTGCCGTTTTCGGTGCATGCCACTCATTCATGAGACACTGAGCACACTCCATCGAGGTGCAAGAATGCTTGTTAATTGGCCCGTGAATCAAATTGGTTTATCCTTGGAGCCAGATAAGGGATCCATAATTTATCTGAGACAAAAAAAAGAGCGAAAAAAATGTAATTATTTTCCTGTTCAGTAGAGCATGTGGAGACGAGGACTCTGATGATTATTGAATTCTCCCTGTCTTCTATTACATGCAGGATCTGCAGCCGGAACTGTGGGGAGCTGGTGAGGGCTCTGTGGCTCCCCGCAAAGTTTATCCATTCAGCGATGTTGGGGGAGCATCGCTCTGCGGTTTTATTGGAGTCGGGCATGTTTGTCTTCCTTCGGGAACAGCTGAGGCGGATGTGGAATGGGGTTTGTGAAAAGAGCAGCTGGGGGAGAACTATGACGTGTACTTGGCTCCCTACTGGGACCCCTTAAAATCACAGGAGAGAAGTTCATGGCACACATAAACAGATGTAGAGATCCAGGGTGTGAAATCAAATTAGTGTTTTTTTCATGGTTTGTCAATTATGATCAGAGTTTATGAACTCCACACCAAACAGAAAGATAAAATAAATTGAAATGAGCATGAAACACTTGTTGCAGAGGATGGATATTTAATGAGGATGCTGCGCTTGAAAATGCATTAATGCTAATTTGTCATATTCTGTGAATAGGTAAATGAAAAAAAATCAAAGCATAATTTGACTTATTGTAGTAAAGGAGACTTTAAGTGTAATTGTAATTAAATGTAATTTATTTGTATTAAAAGGGACTTTAAAGGGATAGTTCACATAAAAATGAAAATTGTGTCATTAATTACTCTTATGTCGTTACCTTTATGTCGTTCCAAACCGATAAGACCTTCAGAACACAAATTTTATGAAGGTATTGAGGACATTGTTTAAATAATCCATGTGACAGCAGAGGTTCAACAATAGTTTTTTATGAAGGAACGATAATACTTTTAGTGTGCAAAGAAAACAAAAATAATGACTTTAACAATTTCTCTCTTGCATATCAGTCTTTCAGGTTACCTTGCTGGGCCTTGAACATGTTCAATTCAATTCAAGTTTATTTGTATTGCGCTTTTTACAATACAAATCATTACAAAGCAACTTTACAGAAAATTACGTTTCTAAAATATTTAGTAGTAGCTTATAAGTGGTGACTGTCAGTTTGTGTGCATATGACAGGATTTTTCAGAAAAAAGTAATACAACCCGAATTCCGGAAAAGTTGGGACGTTTTTTAAATTTTAATAAAATGAAAACTAAAGGAATTTCAAATCACATGAGCCAATATTTTATTCACAATAGAACATAGATAACGTAGCAAATGTTTAAACTGAGAAATTTTACACTTTTATCCACTTAATTAGCTCATTTAAAATTTAATGCCTGCTACAGGTCTCAAAAAAGTTGGCACGGGGGCAACAAATGGCTAAAAAAGCAAGCAGTTTTGAAAAGATTCAGCTGGGAGAACATCTAGTGATTAATTAAGTTAATTGATATCAGGTCTGTAACATGATTAGCTATAAAAGCTTTGTCTTAGAGAAGCAGAGTCTCTCAGAAGTAAAGATGGGCAGAGGCTCTCCAATCTGTGAAAGACTGCGTAAAAAAATTGTGGAAAACTTTAAAAACAATGTTCCTCAACGTCAAATTGCAAAGGCTTTGCAAATCTCATCATCTACAGTGCATAACATCATCAAAAGATTCAGAGAAACTGGAGAAATCTCTGTGCGTAAGGGACAAGGCCGGAGACCTTTATTGGATGCCCGCGGTCTTCGGGCTCTCAGACGACACTGCATCACTCATCGGCATGATTGTGTCAATGACATTACTAAATGGGCCCAGGAATACTTTCAGAAACCACTGTCGGTAAACACAATCTGCCGTGCCATCAGCAGATGCCAACTAAAGCTCTATCATGCAAAAAGAAAGCCATATGTGAACATGGTCCAGAAGCGCCGTCGTGTCCTGTGGGCCAAGGCTCATTTAAAATGGACTATTTCAAAGTGGAATAGTGTTTTATGGTCAGACGAGTCCAAATTTGACATTCTTGTTGGAAATCACGGACGCTGTGTCCTCCGGGCTAAAGAGGAGGGAGACCTTCCAGCATGTTATCAGCGTTCAGTTCAAAAGCCAGCATCTCTGATGGTATGGGGGTGCATAAGTGCATACGGTATGGGCAGCTTGCATGTTTTGGAAGGCTCTGTGAATGCTGAAAGGTATATAAAGGTTTTAGAGCAACATATGCTTCCCTCCAAACAACGTCTATTTCAGGGAAGGCCTTGTTTATTTCAGCAGGACAATGCAAAACCACATACTGCAGCTATAACAACAGAAGAAGAGTCCGGGTGCTAACCTGGCCTGCCTGCAGTCCAGATCTTTCACCTATAGAGAACATTTGGCGCATCATTAAACGAAAAATACGTCAAAGACGACCACGAACTCTTCAGCAGCTGGAAATCTATATAAGGCAAGAATGGGACCAAATTCCAACAGCAAAACTCCAGCAACTCATAGCCTCAATGCCCAGACGTCTTCAAACTGTTTTGAAAAGAAAAGGAGATGCTACACCATGGTAAACATGCCCCGTCCCAACTTTTTTGAGACCTGTAGCAGAAATCAAAATTGAAATGAGCTCATTTTGTGCATAAAATTGCAAACTTTCTCAGTTTAAACATTTGCTATGTTATCTATGTTCTATTGTGAATAAAATATTGGCTCATGTGATTTGAAAGTCTTTTAGTTTTCATTTTATTAAAATTTAAAAAACGTCCCAACTTTTCCGGAATTCGGGTTGTACAAGACGTAGTCAGCCAGATGATGAACATTATTAACAGCAATTATTATATGATGCAATCACACTTGTAGCAATATTTGTTAGTTCGGTTTGTTGATTCAGGGTTAGCATCATCTGGGGTCCTCTGAGGGTCAACATCATCTCTTCTCAGGTGTTCTGGATCCAGACTGGAGCTTGTGTAAATCCTAGTTACCACCGTGGCAAAACAGAGAAACAAATAGAGACATCATTAGCATAGTTGCTGTTACAACAAAGTAAAATTAATTAGTTTAACCCAAGCTAAAGAACAAGAATGCGCATTTGATCAGATGCAACTGCAGACACAATTTAAGAGGTGCATTATTCGAATGCTTGGCGAAAGATGTGTGTTTTTAATCTAGATTTAAACATGTCAGCTGCATTGTTTTGCGGGGTTGAAAAGTTTTCAAATTTCATCAAAAATATCTTAATTTGTTTTCCGAAGATGAAAGAACGAAGGTCTTATAG
Organism: Carassius carassius; assembly: GCF_963082965.1. Lineage (NCBI taxonomy): Eukaryota > Metazoa > Chordata > Actinopteri > Cypriniformes > Cyprinidae > Carassius > Carassius carassius. Next base: position 9,586,029 of record NC_081790.1, read on the forward strand.
GTTTGGAATGACATGAGGGCGAGTAGTTAATGACAGAATTTTTATTTTTTGGTGAATTATCCTTTTGAGTAGCCCTTATCATTTAATCTACATATTATCATATTTAAATATGTAGATACACTACTGTTCCGAAGTTTGGAATCTATAATGTTACTGTTCTCTAATACTAACCAAGGTTGCATTTATTTGAACAAAAATACAGTAAAACTGCAGTCTTCAGTATCACGTGACTCTTCAGAAATCATTCTAATGTGCTTATTTGCTGCTGATGAAACATTTCTTACTATTATCAGTGTTGAAAACATTTGTAACTTTAAATATAACTCAAATAATTAAAAAGAACTTTACTGATTTAATATAGAAATCTTTTGTAAAATTGTGTCTTTACTGCCACTTCTAAATGCATCCTTCCTGAAAAGTATACTGACCCCAATGAAATTGAAATGCCCATGTAGATAGTAATGTATGTGACCGAGGATGTGTGACAGTAGAAGAACAGGTCTAAATGACAGGATATAAAGTCAGGTAGAGTAAAATGAAAATGTATTAAAAAAAGAAAAGAAGAAAAGGAAGAAAGCTAGAACTCTCACCTCCATCTCTGCCTAATCTTTGACTCAATTGCAGCTCTAATAACTAGGTAGAGGGGATTACACTCTTCCACCCTCAAAAAAAATCTTCCATTTCACCCCTCGCTCAATCCATGATTACTGTTTCCAAGGCAACAGTTCCAGAATGTCTCCATGGCATGTCCTTTCTGGAGTTCACGTCCACACTGTGGTCAGAGGGAAAGAACATTCCCTACTTTTGGAAGACAAAGCCACCCTAAATAATCAGCCCCACTGTACCAGAAGTAGTTTTAGAGCTGCTGGCCTCAACCTCCAGTCCACTGTTTTCCCAGAAGAAGAGAGTTAGAAGGAGCGATAGAGAGAAGGAGAGATCACCCGGAAGGCAGGTAGAAAGAAGGACACCTTGCACTGCTGTAATTGAATCACTACTCATCAGTGACGCTGCAGTGATTTTCTTGGCCAGGACTGATTCCAGGGTCACACTGAGATACTCCTGCATACACTTACATGCACAGATTATTCTTTACTTCTTGACTAAAGGCCCATTCACACTAAGAACAAGTTTTTAGTGAGTAATCACCCTGGTTTTTTTTCTATTGTAAATATCTGTCTCTGTGACCAATATTTATCGAGCTTTGATGACTGATGACCCATAAAATTCAAAATGTTTATTTAACCAAGACAATGTGACTAGGATATTAACTTACATTTGATTAAAAATAATAATAATAATAATAAATAAATACATTTGAGGACTTTGGCTCCTCATTTCAGAACAGAAGAAGATGGTTCACATGCTAAAAGAGACAGAATGATAAAAAGCACTTGCTATATCATTCTGCAGCGACCCATACTCCCACTCCTACAATATACAGTATCATACTGAATGCATGATGAGTCTGCATATTTTGCTATTTCAGCTTGAAACCCTGTGATGTATTTTTGTTGCTGTAAAAAAAAAGTGGGGGGAGAGATCAATATTTCCAATGCAGCAGCAACAGAGTGAAAGGATTTTGTGTTTCCAAAGACTGGCGTCTGGAAAAGTGACCTGAAAACAACTGAATGTGAGAGATACAATGACCCAGCCGTCTCCTTTTGATGACACAACAGAGGCCGCACCACAGACGTAAGCAAGATATTGTGCTGTTCCAGACAATGGTCTTCTGAAACGGAGGAGGTTGCTGACATTCTCCTGCATACAGAGCAGTCCAACTGAGGATATGAGGAAAAAAGAAAGGTTCAAAGAGAACCGAAGAATAAAAAAGACAAGGTGAGAGAGTACGAGTTCACCATTGGTCAGAGGAGACAAACATAGAGCTGGCCCACCCTTAAGATAACACTTCAGAAAATTGCTAGTCACGGACACATGCACGTACACAAGAAGAAGCCGTGCCAGGCCCCTGCTGATTTGTTCGATGTACACACACAAACTGTAAATCACACAAAGGCACTTAAAGTCATTATGCTGCATAATTGCTTTGCACTCTCTAATCCTCAATCGCTAATCAATGGCGTCATTCTCCCAGATGCCCCATGCTGTTCTCATGGCAACCCAGCGGCCGGTCTTTTACACACATGGCACTGACACAAATCTGGCAAAAAGTATTTAAGCCCACTATCGATACAGAAAATAGCAATCGACAACAGAATTACACGCAAATGAACACAAATGCACACTTGTACGTACACACTGAATGATTGCGTGATGCCAGTGTGAATTTGTCCTCACCTAAACATCTTAGTCTTTTTGAATGGTCTTGCTACTTTTAAACTGCGGAGGACCAATCCTGAAGAAATATAAATAAAAATATAAATAAAAATAAATATATAGATAAACAAATAAATTATTTATTTATGCATTCATTTATTTTTATTTTTATTTATTCCCATAGTATTCTTTTTTTTTTCTTTTCAGGTTTGGTCCTCCATATGACGCAGATTGAATTATGAAAAATGTCATATTTCTAAAAATAATTTTTATTTTTGCATCATTTAAACATAAATTTAAGAAAGTATGCTGTAGTGTCATGAATGAATGAATGAATGAAAAAAAGTAAATAATAAACATACTAAATGAAAAATAATGAAAGAAAGAAAGAAAGAAAGAAAGAAAGAAAGAAAGAAAGAAAGAAAGAAAGAAAAGGAAGAATGAATCGAAAAAAAAATCCGGATTCCGGATCAGAACTAATATTTCGGAAAAAAGACTTCTTTCACACTCTAAATCAGAAATGAAGTCAGTCTAAAATTAAGCCAAAATATCATCAAACATCAAGTGTAATTAGATTCATACTTCTCATTGCCTTCAAAAAAGTTTTTAGAACAGGACACCTGTGGATTCCTATGATAGACAAACTCCTGTTTGAATCTTTTTGATGTGAAACATTGTGCTGTTCAGTTAAAACCACTCAAACGTACCAAATTGTGGTGGAAAAACAATATACAGACAATCTTTGTGTAAGGTATAACAACTGCTCTCCACTAAAAAATAACCTCTGCCAGGTGTACTGCAGAAACAAGTCTTTTTTACTTTAGCTCAGCCAATAAAACAGAATTCTACGACAGGTGCATCTAAAAAAAAAATAGAATATCATGGAAAAGGCACATGACAGACACAGTGATGAAGCTCATATGTGTTTGCAGACAGTTTACTCCACTGTGTGACCATCTCTCTCTTTCTCTCTCTTTCTCTTTCACTCCCTCTCTCTATCTCTCTTTCACACACACACACTCACACACATACACTCGACACACAAAACTCCGCATTTGAACATTCAGTAGCAAATACTTAAACTAATAACAAAACATACTTCCAGTAGCTGATTCAGAAGTGCCAGATTATCGTAGCAAAGTCAGAATTACTTTGTTTTCTAGGTTGACGAAATGGTCGACCATAATATGCGTTGCTGTTCTGTTGTAAGTAATCTTAAAGATTCCTAAATCCATCTACTTTCGGTAGGCCAAATAAATAGCTTTTGCACTCATCTAGATACACACAGCATCTCTCTGACATGGCTGCTTCAACACTAACTGCAGTACTAAAACCATGCCTTCTTTCTATGCATTAACATTTGGGTGGCATTACACAAATATTTCCACATAGTGACATAGAAATGTTTGAATGAGCCATTTTAGTGGGGTATGACAGAATCTTAACTTTTATAAAGAATATTTCTTTGGATTTGAGACTTTAGTCTTTGCAACTTTACAGATCTTCTTCATGCACCAAGAGCTTGTAACACTCAAAAGAGAAAAGAAAAAGTGAAATCATATCATATGACCCCTTTAAAGAATAAGGAATTTATTTTATATGATTGTTGTCATTTTGAGTTCAAATGTGTGCTTTATGCAGAATAAAAGTTTAAGTTAAAGTTTCTAACAAGTAGTTGCAGTAATTTTAACCCAGAGAGGATATTCCTTTCTCAAAATTTCTAGTTAAAGTTATTGTGTTGATTAAAACGTAATAACTGACTTTGCTCACATAACAACTTAACAAAAAAAAAAGTTTTTTTTTTTTTTTTTTTCATTGATTTTTTTTTTTTTTTGCTTTTTTATATTATGCGTGTGATGTTCCCAGTCAAAAATGACCAGCCTACAAAAAAAAATAAATAAATAAATAAATAAATAATAGATTTTTTTATATCCTGGTAAGCATATAATCCTCATCAATAGTGACATCAAAATTTCAAACTTGAATATTATTAACGAATATTAGATTAAATCTTTTTATCAACTTCAATTTGCACAGGCTTGCATTTCTTGTAGTTATCTGAGCATATGTGCCTTTTCCGAAAACTATTATCCACAAATAATGTTTTCATAAAAAAAAAAAAAAAGTTTAAATGCCTAAGCTAAGATCAATGAGGCCTATAACCAATAAGTTCCAAAAAGAAATAAAAACCTCTGCTGATTGAAAGAAAATACATTCTCAAAGACGGAATTTTAAAGCAGCTTCAAAAGGAACATTTAATTTATGTTGTACAGTAGAACAAAACGCAAAAGCCTCTTCAAATAATATTAACCAAATTTCTTATTCTACTCATAAACTGAAAACATTTATTCCAAATATCTGTAGCAAATGCCAATCCTGTGCTGGTTTTAACTCTATAAAAACCATCAAGCAAGCTTTCAAAGCATCCATACATATTATTGTAGCTAATGATTCACACCAAGGTCCAAGTTGGCATCCTTCTCCAGTTCATTTAAGCTCCCTACGATGTTTCTTAATCAAGATCTAAGTAAAAGAGATGTAGCGAATGAGAGAGAGAACAAGAGAGAGAGGGAGAGCAGGTGTACATTAGCTCGAAACCTGAAACCTGCCCACATCTCCCATTCAAACACTTAATGGTCATTATGCATTCAGGTGATGTGAACCTTCACACTTGAGTCTGGTTTTCGTATTCCCTCATATCCTCTGCTTTCTCCACATGCATATTAATCACCGGTTTTAAATCACGAGACCTGATTTGTCTCTAATGGACTGTACAATGCATCTGTCATTATTTATGTTATTTCCTTTCTCCCCTCCTCCTCTCTCCTTCCCGCATTCTTTTTGGCAGGTAGTGAGCTGACACAGGAGTGTGTTATTAACTCATTGAGGCTGTAGAAAGCAGTGTGATCTGTCACCAGCCGGGCCCCGTCAGCGTAACACCGCTTTACACCACCTGACTGCTTCTCATTAGGAGAAATGTGTGTGTGTGTGTAAATGATTTAGCAGCCTGATCCATGCATCCCTACGCCAACACACCCTTGAACCTCCTCTTCTTTCTTTTCAGTAGGAACACCTCATCTGTAGTCTGAGGTATGAGTGGCCTTCACATGATGATACCTATTAGCTAACATGAGAGACATCAGAGCACATAATTCATGCATTGCATGTGACTGACTGAAGGGAAAGTTCAACCACAAAAAGAAAATTCTGCCATTATTTATGTATGTCACTCTGAGAGTTTCTTTTTTCTTTTTTTTTCTTCTGTGATGCACATATTTTGAATAATATAATAGTCACTCTTTTCCATGCAATTACAATGAATGGGAACCAAAGCTTGCAAGCTTCAAAAAGGATGCAAAAGCATCATAAAAGTGGTGCATATAAATTCTACACTGCATCTCAAGTCTTCAGAAGTCATAAATACAGCTGAAAGTCAGCATTAAATGATTAATTTCCACTGAGCTGTTAACCTCTGTGACTATTGAGTCAGTGCATTCAAAAACTGAATCAATTCTTGAATTAATCATTTGTTAAACTGGATCAATCAATAACTGTAAAAAGATATTACTCCAAAGGTTCATTTTCCATCACTATGTTATTCTTATTATAAAGTGGGCTATTATTATACGTTAAAATTAACAATAAGACCAAAACAATTGACTTAAATATGTATTAAAATAAATTAAACAAAATATTGAAATAAATTCAGAATAAAAAATTTAGCAGATATCATCCATCTGTATCAAACGCTAAAATACATAAAAACAAAGTGGAAATTATTTAGAAAATAAAATGTCCATAAAATGTCAATAAAATAAAAACTAAACTGTAACTATTCAAATGAATGCTGAAACTACACTGAAATTTTTTTGGAGTAAAAACTATTTTCACTCAGAAATTGCTCGTAAATTTTACAAGCAATTACAAAGAAAAGGCCAGGAACAAATTTAATTAAAAGTGAAATTTCGAATGTGGTAAAAAAACAAGTAGTCCTTGTTTACTTTATAACTATAGTGTAACTAAGACTTAAACGTAAAGCAAATTTGAAAGATGTTAAATTTGGAAACTTCAAAACAATAATATAAAGATATATTTTTGAAATGAGTAACACTATATTTTCTAAAAAAAATTATCACACAAAGTGTTCACATGGTTTCAGACTTAGAAACTAGTGCAGAAGTAATTTGGCTAACTATGACTTATGATGTGTTTTCTTTTCTTGTCTTTTCTTTTTTTTTTCTTTTTTTTTTTTGACAGGCCAAAAAGTGAATTTGTTGCTTACAGTAAAAAAATATGGTTATATATATATTTGAAATGACAGAGGGTAAGTAAATTATGATAGAATTTTTACTTTTGGGTGCACTGTACCTTTAAACCTCCATTTCTTTAATTTGACCAGTAAAAGTCTACCCAGTGGCGAGTGATTTTTGCATGATGACACCTATTAACTAACATGAGAGACATCAGAGCACATAATTCATGCATTACATGCGACCGGCTTAGAGCTACTTATGCCTGAACTAATATAGAGAAAGACAGATCTTCATTTTTTTCATTTCATACTCAGGATTGGATCTGCAGTATGTTACCTCCACCTATGCTCACACAGAGACAGATATAAAGAGAGGGTGGGAAGGAAGAAGGGAAAGAAAGAGAAGGAGCACCAGAGAATACCGCTGAGACCACATTTAGTGATGCTGAAAGTCTAATTACAGTGGGCAGCTGCTCGTGATAGGGTTTACACAGCAGCATGCTGAGTACAGGTAGAGAGGTCAGGCTCTCCACGCCTCTGGAGGACAGCAAAGCGGAACAGACTTCATGGGATTGGATGTAGATCCCACAGTTGAAAAACACTATCCCTTGGTTTTACAAACATCTACAGGCAAGGTGGTGATAGCCTGGTGGTTTGGCTTGGTGGTGAAGAATACAGGTTTGCTATCCGGTAAGTATGACTCATAAACTGGAGTTACTGAAACGTTCTATCACCGTTGCATTCTTGATCCAGACAGCTCCAATGGGATTGTACCTACAATTAGTAAACTGTAAAATGCAATGATATAAAAGTATGCTCTTAATGGCATGTTATCACATGGTTGGATGTCCAGAGGATTTTATCTTAACTGCAATATTCGAGTCAAATGGCTAATTAAATATACTTGTTTTCTGTAATATAAAGATTTTGTAAGATGACAAAACATGACCAAACATGCCCCACTGACACAGGTCGACGTGTTTTTTTTTTTTCCTGTAGACCAACTGTAGAAAACACAGACACACACACATAACTAAATAAAATTAATCTGCTAAATGTTATATACACTCTTGGCATTCTCTTCATGAGCTTCAAGAGGTAGTCACCTCTACTGTATACAACCCGAATTTCGGAAAAGTTGGGACGTTTTTTAAATTTTAATAAAATGAAAACTAAAAGAATTTCAAATCACATGAGCCAATATTTTATTCACAATAGAACATAGATAACGTAGCAAATGTTTAAACTGAGAAATTTTACACTTTTATCCACTTAATTAGCTCATTTAAAATTTAATGCCTGCTACAGGTCTCAAAAAAGTTGGCACGGGGGCAACAAATGGCTAAAAAAGCAAGCAGTTTTGAAAAGATTCAGCTGGGAGAACATCTAGTGATTAATTAAGTTAATTGATATCAGGTCTGTAACATGATTAGCTATAAAAGCTTTGTCTTAGAGAAGCAGAGTCTCTCAGAAGTAAAGATGGGCAGAGGCTCTCCAATCTGTGAAAGACTGCGTAAAAAAATTGTGGAAAACTTTAAAAACAATGTTCCTCAACGTCAAATTGCAAAGGCTTTGCAAATCTCATCATCTACAGTGCATAACATCATCAAAAGATTCAGAGAAACTGGAGAAATCTCTGTGCGTAAGGGACAAGGCCGGAGACCTTTATTGGATGCCCGTGGTCTTCGGGCTCTCAGACGACACTGCATCACTCATCGGCATGATTGTGTCAATGACATTACTAAATGGGCCCAGGAATACTTTCAGAAACCAATGTCGGTAAACACAATCCGCCGTGCCATCAGCAGATGCCAACTAAAGCTCTATCATGCAAAAAGGAAGCCATATGTGAACATGATCCAGAAGCGCCTTCATGTCCTGTGGGCCAAGGCTCATTTAAAATGGACTATTTCAAAGTGGAATAGTGTTTTATGGTCAGACGAGTCCAAATTTGACATTCTTGTTGGAAATCACGGACGCCGTGTCCTCCGGGCTAAAGAGGAGGGAGACCTTCCAGCATGTTATCAGCGTTCAGTTCAAAAGCCAGCATCTCTGATGGTATGGGGGTGCATAAGTGCATACGGTATGGGCAGCTTGCATGTTTTGGAAGGCTCTGTGAATGCTGAAAGGTATATAAAGGTTTTAGAGCAACATATGCTTCCCTCCAAACAACGTCTATTTCAGGGAAAGCCTTGTTTATTTCAGCAGGACAATGCAAAACCACATGCTGCAGCTATAACAACAGAAGAAGAGTCCGGGTGCTAACCTGGCCTGCCTGCAGTCCAGATCTTTCACCTATAGAGAACATTTGGCGCATCATTAAACGAAAAATACGTCAAAGACGACCACAAACTCTTCAGCAGCTGGAAATCTATATAAGGCAAGAATGGGACCAAATTCCGACAGCAAAACTCCAGCAACTCATAGCCTCAATGCCCAGACGTCTTCAAACTGTTTTGAAAAGAAAAGGAGATGCTACACCATGGTAAACATGCCCCGTCCCAACTATTTTGAGACCTGTAGCAGAAATCAAAATTGAAATGAGCTCATTTTGTGCATAAAATTGTAAACTTTCTCAGTTTAAACATTTGCTATGTTATCTATGTTCTATTGTGAATACAATATTGGCCCATGTGATTTGAAAGTCTTTTAGTTTTCATTTTATTAAAATTTAAAAAACGTCCCAACTTTTCCGGAATTCGGGTTGTATATATATACAGTATACATGTAATAATAATAAAATAATATTAAGAAAATGTAAAAATATATATGAATATATTTTACTTATATTATGCTATAATATAAATACACATTTTTAAATATTATATAACATTAATTTATACTCTTTAACACACATACACACACACACACATTTTAGATAATTCCCATATTAATATAATAAAATATAATATCACATATTGTATTCACTCTCCCGATGAAACAAAACAAACACATTGGCGAAACTTGTGCATGTCTCACACTCGTGAGTCTCACTTGAGTCTCTTAAGGACCATGCTGCTATTCATATGAGCTGGAGGTAAAATTATTAGGTTTGGGAGTCTGCCATCGAATCCACAAGTGAACCAAACCACACGCTAACATGTTCAGATCGCACCAGCTGTTGTACTTTGTAGAATTCTACACAGCGGTCTCTCACGGCTGGCAGATCGAATTACGGCTCGGTGGAACAACACAAGCTAAGCGTGCCGAGAGTGTCCCCAGTCAGCATGCGCTTGGATTAATATGCATGAAAATTGAAACACATATACTCAATAATCATTTAAGCACCAGACGGGACTTGAAACAGCCAAATCCACTTGAATTCATGCATGTCACTGAAAAAGAAAATATCTCGAGGGTTTTTTGTTGTTGTTGTTTTTTATAGAGCCTGGGAAAAAATATGGGGAGTTTACAATATATTTCCCATTACCACTGCAGGGGTCTTTTCATATACTTCCTTAAAGGTGTACAAATGTATTTCAGGATGAAATAAGCTCAAGTGAAGGAGTCTCAGATTGATGGCAGGGTTAAAGACGTCACATTAGACTGGTTAGAAGGTCTTTTTAAACTTCATATATCTACATTTCAAGGTAAATTCCCCCACATTCCTCTTGGGCTATCAAGATGTTCAGATTTCCCTTTCAAGTTAGATACTAAAGGCTGATTTCATCTCTGATGGAAAGATGTGGACCTTCAGCTATTCATTATACTCTATGTGCTGCTAATCTGGAATCTGCCATTAACAAAACACTTGAACATTGCAATCTTATTCAGATCTATAGGATAGTAAAAAAAAATATATAGACTATACAATAGCAATCTGTTCACACCAAGGACAGCCATAAAAAAAGGTGAATTTTTTTTTTTTGTTTGTTTGTTTTTTTTTGCTAAACAATGCATACAAAACAAAATACAGAATGGGTTTTTTTCTGAACATTTTATTTAAGCATCCAGACATTTTTTCTAGTCAATGACACATATTTGTCATAAAAGGCGTGAATAGTTTTGGTTTAAAAATATTTTCTATTATTGTATACTCTTCTGTCATTTATACAGTGCATATTTTTATAATAAAATATATTTTTGGTTGTTTTTTCCTTTATGCCAGCAGTCTGTTCTGGCCATCTAAAATTTACTAATCCATACACTTATTTCCCAAGCATAATGAGAACATTTAAAGCTAAAAGGGCTTTTGGATTTGCATGGTTCTTAATTGAAATGAGATTTGCTGAGGTCTTGGAAAAAGCAAGCCCATCACAGACTCTTAATTTTTTTTAGAGCACAGGGACCAATGCTTGACTTAAAGACCTGGTGTAAAACAAACAGACACACATACAGAAACACACAGAGAGGATTGTTTGTTTGTTTGTTTGTTTCAGGACAGACATCATAGAGCTAATCTTCAAGGACTTAGGTCTGTGTAGCTGCAATATATAATTTGGGAGAACTAGATTTTTACATGTTCTTAAGGAAAACTCACCACCATGATAGCGTTTTTTGGATGGTCGTCAGAATGTTTCTATGCGAATTTTTCCAATGTGACTACATAATGTGCAAATTTGTGGTTAATGATGAGCATTTGTGGTTAAAAAGTATATACATTTTTATAATTTTTTTGAAAATATAACATCTAGTTTCACTAGATAAGACTCTTATTCCTTGTCTGGGATCGTATACATCCCTTTAAAGCTGCAATGAAACCGCAGTTTTCACTGAAGAAAGAAAGACATGAACATCTTGGATGAAATGGGGGTGAGTAAATTATCAATACATTTTTATTCTGGAACGGATCCTTTTAATGTGGCTCCTTCAGTTTCTATGGGATTTTAATCTACCGATTTATCCGGCAGACAAATATTTTTAATGCCTCAAATTGAGTAAAAAATGGAGGGTAAAAAAAGCACAAGAAAAGCAAGTAGAAGTTGGCACAATGTGGCAGCAGAGAGAAAGTGACAGTAAAAAAACAAAACAAAGTGAAAGAGATGGGACAGAATGATATTGGAATGATAAACAAAACAGTGAAAACTGTATGTTAGAAAACAAACCCTGAATAGCAAGCCAGAGTAAAGCACACAGACCACACACACACACACAATCCCTTCCCATCATCCCTTATCTATATTTAAAAACACATGCACATCTTAATCCATTCACATGAATTTTGGGTTTATTAGCTTTATCCAAAGTGGTGCATTAGGCAGTGCGTCGGCCATGAAGCTCCGCGTGCGGCTCAGCCAGCTCCCTGGAGATCTTTATATTTACCGATACTATCAGTAGAGAGCTCTGCAGAGGACACAACCTCCACCACCACCCTTCTCCTGCTTCTGGACTAGCGCCATTTCTCTTTTTGGGGGCCTGACGCAAACAAGCAAGCACAGACAGGCTTACTGGCAATGAGGCAAACATTACATGAGACAGTAGCTACTTCTGCTGCCTGACTCAATTGTGTTGAAAATGACAGTGACAGGGTCCAGAAGAAGAGCTAGAACCACAGCAGATGTTGTTCTGAGTCGTGAGAACGCACAAGTCTGCTAATAAAGAAAAACACATGCGCCTACACACAGCGACCAAGGACACCTGAGCACAGGAACTTGCCCTTCGAACACGTCTCGTGCAAAAGTTAATCAAAAGGAAAGCGACTCCGGGGTTTTTGTTCAACAGCCTGTTCCTTCATCTCTGCTTGAGCTGGAATCATTAAACACATCCACTGGACAGTGAGAAGAACACACACAGCTTGTTTGTCAATTTCAGAGGGAACAGAGGCAAATCTAAGCTTAATGAAGAGAGGCTCACAGTGAGCCTTTGAAGTCGCTAAGCCGGCTAGGCACTCGGCAAACACTCCATTGTATGAGTTGTATGAGGTCGACTTAAGTAGAGCATCTCTTCCTCAATGATGAGGAGAATTCTCTCAAAGCTCATGAAAGGAAAGCGATGATAATACTTCTGCGGAATGCATTTGAGTATTAGCAAGAGGGCGGAGAGAGAGAAGGAATGAATGGAGGAAAGAGGAAGAAAGAGTTTGTGTACTGCAAAAAGGCAAAGCCTTTCGAAAAATTGAAAAATGATTTTATATAAAAATTTGCAGTGTTGTGCCTTCCCTGCCAAAATAGAATGATTAATTGATTTTATCACCAATAAAAACTTAGTTAACCACAATTTATTATATATATATATATATATATATATATATATATATATATATATACAAAGAAGTTCAAAATCACTCTCACGGACCTTTTCCTGGACTGTGCCCAGCTGGTGGAATGACCTCCCAATCTCAATTTGTACAGCTGAGTCTTTACTCATTTTCAAGAAACAGCTAAAGACTCCTCTTTTTCGCCTGCACCAACTAACACTAGCACTTTTCCTTTTCTTGTCTTTTAATAAAAAAAATAAAATAAAAAAAAAACCTACCTATGCGTTCTATACTAGACTAACTGAGACTTGTCATGGCACTTGTATACTGTCGCTGTTCTCTTGTTGACCTGACTGCTTCTATTGTTCTCATTTGTAAGTCGCTTTGGATAAAAGCGTCTGCTAAATGATTAAATGTAAATGTAAATGTAAATATATATATAAAGATTTTGTAATATAAAATAATAAATGGTTATATCACAATGAAACGGACCAAACAAATAGAAACAACAAATGACAGGATAAAAATGACAAAGTAAAGAGGGGAAGTAGGTGAAAAGCTACAGTACATGATATTTCTCTGGATTGAGGTGGTAACATCACTGTTCTTGAAGCATTTAAACTTACAGCTTTACTATTAGTAGAGGCACTGTTGCTAAATACTGCTGAGAGACAGACAGTCTCTGGTAAGGTCTCTGGTTAAACATGCTCCAGACAGCTATAATTCATCTCTTTCTGTATTAATTAATAACTGCATTATCAATGGCTCAAGCCTCCTTTACTAGCTCTAAAATAGTGTTTGGAATTAGCAACGGATGCTTGAGATGAAATGTGTAAGATATTAGTCCTACACACAAGAGTGTTTTAAGAACAAAATCCTGAAAAATGTCTTAAAATACATCAACTGAACAATGTCCTGAGGTGAGAAAGCTGTAGTTAGAGGAATAATTGACTCTCTGGAATAACTGAATTATTAGAAAAATAATGCTTTGCTTTATATCATGGCTGCTTTATCACCTCAGGTGTGCATTATTTTTCTAATAATTTAACAAAAACACACAATAACATTATTTTTTATTGCACCATTGCTTTAAGCAGGATTCTGGTAACTTTAGAATGAGAAAGTCCCTCCCTCTAATACCACTTGCAGTCAACTTCCTGTTTCAACACAGGAGGAAATTATACTCTCATTTGTATTAATGTATTCATATGAACAGCTAACCTGTTAAGCATTGCATAATGTCTCTTAAGGACCTGTTAATGAAAACCTCAAGCTCTATGAAGCCCTGTTGAATGAACCACTACACTGATTGAAATGTGTGGGTTACAGTTAGGAATTTTTTAGGTTCTTTGTGGTGTGAAATGATTTGACCTGCGATGTTCTCCTCTTTCATTCTCCTGTCAGACAGCCCAAAGGTGACAAGAGAGACAACTAGACAAGAGAGAACTACTTACAGTCAACAAATGAAAAGAGATGTAACAGGCAAAGGGAAATCTATACATGGCTTTAGGCTATGCTTTTTTAGATGTATGCATTCTGCCTAGCTCTCCCTTTCCCTCAGAATGTATTCTTCTCACAAAAGTGTAAAAAAAAATTTGATGGAGAAGGAATGCCAAGCGACACTGGTTGAAGGGTAGTGTGGGATTCCTGGTGCCTAGGGACAGCCATGTATGAAGGTTAAAAATGCAGAGCCGAGCTTGGAAACAAGGTCAGGGGGAGTGTGAACAGGAAGTGCTTTAGGGCAACAGAGGATGAAGGAGGGAGAGATATATGGAATGATGTAGGAGAGTATGTTTCAGACAAAATGAACCCAGGTGAGGGATTTCGAAAGAGGTGGGTGGTATTGCGAAGGGATTGATTGGGTGGTTGAGAGGGGCTTCATTCACAAACTCATACCTGCAAACAGGGTTATTATGTAGTGTGTATTAGTGACCCTATACTCTGTGGTACATGCGCATAAAATGGATGTAACAGAAAGACTAAAGAACAAAGGGTTGTGCATTTGGCTTGGTAGGAATTAAGAAAGCAATGAGGTGGTTAGAAATAAGTTTCTACATTTTCAACATGGAGCTGGGAACCCAAGGTCATGGGTTCAGTTCCTAAGGAACCTATAGTATCCTAGTATCTATCTATCTATCTATCTATCTATCTATCTATCTATCTATCTATCTGTCTGTCTGTCTGTCTGTCTGTCTGTCTGTCTGTCTGTCTGTCTGTCTGTCTGTTAAAGTGGATTGACTGACAAAAGGTTTGGGAATCTCTGCATCACATGAACAAAAAAAAATTAAAAGAGAAAATAGGGAGTATCAGTATATTATGAATAATTTACTCCCATAGTGTGATAATTTGCAATCATTTAATCCATAAAAACGAACTGTATAATAAGCATTTAAAATATAAGCTAATTACAAGTACTTATTTTTTATTTTATTTTATCTGATTTCATGTTATCAGTTACTACCAGTAGCCATCTATATATACTGTATATCACACATACATTTTCAGTATTTTTTATTGATTGTGCATAAACAGACCCCATGATCGATCGATTGATCTATCTATCTATCTATCTGGGGCAGCTATGGCATAATGGTTAGAGAGTTGGAATAGTTACCCTTGAGCAAGGCACTGAACCCCCAGTTGCTCCCTGGGCGCTGGATATACAGCTGCCCACTGCTCCGGGTGTGTGTTCACGGTGTGTTCACTTCTCACTGCTGTGTGTGTGCACTTGTATGGGTTAAATGCAGAGCACCAATTCCGAGTACGGGCTACCATACTTGGAAAATGTCACAACTTTCTATCTGTCTGTCTATAATTTTTAAAGTTATTAGTTTTTGTTGTTGAAATTATGAGATACTTCACTGCTCAACCATCCGCTCATCCATGCATCTGTATCTGTCTCTCCTGTTCTAGGCCTTATCCCAATGTAGTACGCAGTTTAGGTACTTTGACTACCCCCTATAGGGCTGAGCATATCACCAGACTGTCATCTCCAGGGGGTCATTCTGAAACATTGCATTTGTTGTACTTTTTATTCCAAAACAGAATTCTCTTATTCAAGCAGCCAGCTGTGCTACATGGAGTCTCTCTCCTGCTGCATTAAAGTGCAGTTCCGTGCAGCTATGGACTCCCAGAGGGTCTGGTGCTATTAATTAGCTTCTGTTTATTGATATATGGTTTCCTCTTGAGAAAAAACAATGCATCCATCTCTCCTCCCTTGCATCTCTTTTAATTTCTTTCTCTCTCTTGCTATCTCACTCTCTCTCATGTGCGCTCACATGCACAGGCGTGCAGGATAAGGACTGGTAACAGGCGTTTGAAATCGCTTTTCTTCACACAGCAGGTGAAACAAGCATTCATTCTGAAACAACAGCCATTGTTCTGTTATTGACCACTTACCCAACAAAGAGCTTAGACCATCATTGTTGAGTAACTGCAAAAACAAAATGGCAACTGTGGAATTTCCTCAACCATATTTATAAAGTCTTTCTACATTACAGATTTAAAGTCAACATGAATCAAAATGCACGATTTGTCCTGTTTTGACCAAATAAACCATATTTAAAAAAATAAAATAAAATAAAATTCACTTGTGGCATTTAAAACAAACATTTTTTTTTTATATATATAATTTAAAAAAATGTATTTAGGGTAGGGTAGAAATGGTATATAGAACCGTTTATAGGCCAAAACATGAAAATAATTATTGGCTTATACTGTATAACAACCAGAATTTTTATATATGTGCAACAACAGTTCCTAGTGGCTACGTCTGTCCAGCTAAATGTTGTCCATACAATAATCTACGCAATAGATTTGTGTGAGGAATAGACCAATGTTATGATAAATGGATAGATAAATGTTATACAGATATCAAGTATTGTAAAGTATTGTTGCATTAGAGAATTAAAATAGATTGCAAGCACTGTGCAACATTAAAGGCAAATTAAATTTATGAAATTCATAGTTCTATAAATGTCTAAACCCTTTGGAGTCGATTAACGCGTATACGCGTTATGAGGCATTTTCTCCTGATAACCCCAAAAAGAACTTAAATTACACTTTCAGCTTTGATCGTACAGATAAGAGCAATACATCAATCAAATCTGTAACAACAAAACTTTGTGCATTTATAAAATAAAGATAACAAACAAGGTGTGCTGTCTGCAGCCTTTGTCTGCGGTGATCTTCATTTACAAACACGTCATTAAAATGAACTGTAACTCAGTGAATATACAACGAAGAGACATGAGAGATATATCTAAAGAAAGCTTGACATGTCTACTCTTAAGTGCTGCCGAAAACAAATATTCTGTGATAAACTAATCCATATGAAAACAACGCGATGTCCGTTTTTCACATCTTTTTCCAAACTATAATCCCTGACTAAATGTATAATCAAGTGAAATATTATGAAGTTTCAATAACAATATACACTACTATACCATTCAAAAGCTAGATGTAAATAATATAAATGTAACAAATAAATGTAACTGTAACAAATGTAACAAACAAAGCTGTTCTTTCATTTTATCCCCCCTAAAAAACCTGAAAAAATTATTCTCAGCTCTTTTCAACATTAATAATAATAATAATAATAATATTATTATTATTTTCTCTGTTTGAAATAAAAGGTGAGAGAAAACAACAGGACAAAGAGAAAGAACCTCTGTCAATCAACACCAATAACCACTCAACAATGTTCAGATGCAAAGCATTGCATTGACTAAGAATCATTTAAAAATCAATGGGGAGAGTGCATCAGGCTCTCGTGAGATGTCTCTTATTACATTGTTCTTTGCCTCTCAGCGGGGGCATGTCTCTCTAACAAAATCCTTACAAACATTCATCTTCTCTCCCGCTGGCATTATGATGTCATTACATCCCACAGAGGTCACGCTAAGGCCAGGCCCAATGACTGCTTTCATTGACCAGGCCGCTCTTCAGCAAAACATTAGTGAGCTGTTGACCCTTGACCTATCCTTCTCAGAACAATAAGCAATCTGCCTTTGTCTGTTTACATACACACTCCCACAGGGGAGGAAATAATTTAATTTTCTGCTGCATGGACAAGTGCCAGTTCTTTTTTCCCATCCTTTTTTAATTAACTATTGCATGTGGAGCGGTTTATAATTAATTCACTTCATCAAGTGCAAAGCTGTGAAAAACTTATTGTTCATACATACACACTCTAGGCCACATGGTTTTAATAGACATAAAGGTTTGCTGAAAGAAATGTCAGGGATATTTTCATAAGAGGTGAACAGAAAGAGATAGAGAGACGGGGAGAGAGAGTGACAGAGAACTAAGGGGATGAAACGGTAGGAGAGAGCAAAGAGTGGGAGGGGAAGTCCATGCAAATTGGCGGTAATGCAGTTGTAAGCGTGTGCTGGCTTATCACTGGTGCATGTCCAATTTTCCGACTCAAAGCGAAAACGCAGAACAGATGATTTCCTGTTTGTTTTACAGCCTACTGTTAAAATATTTATTGCCCGTTCACAGCAAGAGCACAAAAAAATGATTCAAGTTCCCATTATAAAATGCCAAATGCTGATTAAAATAATTAACATGCTGATTTTCTAAATGTAAATATTTTGACGAAAAATGTAAAATCATTTATTTGTGAATGCAATTTTAAGAACTAAATCATCAAAAACATCTTTTCTTAAATTGCTACTTATAATTATTTTGCTAATTTACTGAAACATGATAACCTATGATTAAAACGAAGTCGGGTGCAATTAACTCTATGCAGCCATCACATTCACCAAAAAAGCAGCCCCCGCTTTCAAACAAAATCATGGGCCAAAGACATCTAAATGAACCAAAAATAGGATGTGATGTTGCTAGATTCAGCTTAAAAGGACAAATGCACAAGCAAATCTGGTTCTTCTCATCACCGGAGCTATGTTGCCCATTAGAGTTTAGTAAAATCATCTAAACCGCTGTTTCCTTACAGCAGATCTCCATGTGTGCAAAAGAAGGTTTCTGGCACTGTTTTGACTCCTTTATGCTTTATGCTCCTCCTTTGTATGTTATAATCTGGTCTAAATACCACCACATGTACACTGTTTTGGATGTTCAGTAAGTCAGATTGTGGCCATAACATTATGCATTTTGTTTTGTATATGTAGGTTACAGTATGTTTATTACTGCCATTTTTGTGTATCACAGAAGAAAAAAATTCATTTGGATGACAGAATTGTCATTTTTGGGTGTTCCTTTAAGACATGGACCTTGGCTTACAGACACATTGTGATGATGTCACAGATTATGCTTTATCAACAGTTCCTTATATCCATTCAGTGCTCATTTTTTGCAATGCATCCACCATTGATAGAATTAATGTTTGTCTTTACAAAACAGCAAACAAACAAGTGTAATCTCCCATCTCAGCCAGCACAAAAAATAAATAGAATTTGGCAGCTAAATCCATGACCAGCATTGCCTCTATTGAAAGAGGGGATAAATATTAGTTTGGCAATGGGAAATTGGCTGTGTGACACTTTTAATAACATAGCTCTGGTTTTAAAGCGAATTTGCTCTATAAATAAACTCCTGCAAACACACACAAATATGTTTATACACACACAGACAAGCACCCAGTAAGGTATGAGGACATACTGAAAAGCAGACAACTGCCAAATAAGCCAAGTAGGCATGCATGAGCACACACAGTTAGAAATACACAGACACATTTTTTATATAAATTAAAATTAAAAGGCTAATAATGCCCTAAATAGAATGATTACTATACTTTTAATAATACACACAAACACACACAGAGACAAATATCTAAATGTATAAAACATTCTAATAATCTGATTTGGTGCACAATTGTTGTTGGTACTTTGTAAATAATAATGGTTCTTATTATTATTAAAGTTGAAAACTGCTTGCTATTTTAAATTCAATTAAAGTCCAGGATTCTTTTATAAATAGAAAAAATTCTAAAGAGCATCAATTATCTAAAATATAAATATTTTAAACATTATAAATGTCTTTACTGTCATTTTTTATAATTTTTATGTGTCTGGAGTATTCAAATATATGACTAACTTCAATCTTTTAAAAGGTAGTTTTCAATAAAAACAAGAAATGTTTCTTGAAAGCCAAATCAGCATATTGAATGACATTATTCAAAACTTTAAACCAGTAATATATGTGACAAATAAATTAAAATTGCATTAAAAACCTCTCAAATCTCAAAAGGGTAAAAAAAAAAAAAGGGTATGCAATTACAATTGGTAAAATAATTTCAAATGTTATTAAATGCTTAATATGTTTTTACTGGGTATTTTTCAATTCAATTTGAATATTTTTTAACTTTTAACTAGCCAATTTAATTTTAAATAATAAAGTAGTTCTAAGTGAGACAGGAAACATCTCTCTTAGAAGATATGTTAACTGTGCACTTAAGTAACATTTAGATTAAATTCATGTTTACTCTTCATATCTGCCAAGACATCTTGTTTTTCAAACAGAGGCTATTTGCTTTTACATACTTCAGTCTAGCGACCAAGGCTATTAGTGTGCAGACACATCTGTGTTGGGACCGTACAAACTCATCTCCAAAAAGACACATCAATTCATTACCAGTCTCGACCTCGCAGGGAATCCGACGCAGCCTTTGTGTTTTGATGCAGCCGATAATTGCACAAGAGTTTCGAACCCCTTTCCAATGCGGCTCTAATGTTCTGCTTGCAGCTCCCAGCATTCCTTTAGAGAGAAGTGAAAGTCTAATAATCCTGCATGCCTCACACTGCCTTTCCTTCAAAACAGATTATATACAAACATATCAGTGATAAAAATGACTATTCACTTTTACTAGTTGAAAAAAATATATTCATATTGATCTAAAAAGTCTTATTATGCATTCATGAAAAGTGAGGAAAGAAACATAATATACATACACAGATATTTTATGAGGTGAATCTGCATTTTAAAAACAGAATCAGTGTTTTTGAACAAATCAGTCACACTTTATTTTAAGGTCCAGTTCTTGTCATTAACAAACCATTAACCATGACTTCTGCCTCTGTAAACTCCTAATGTGCTGCTTATTAATAGTTAATAATTTAGTTGTTAAGTTTAGCCACTGAATATGATTAGGGATGTAGAATATGTGCTTTATATATACTGTTAAACAGGATTGGTCGCTATACTAAAATGTTACCAAATTAACTGAGCGAATGATGAATGATATTCTTGTTAAAGAATAGCTTGTTTAATTCCTGAAATAATCTTTGGCTGAATAAAATAAAATAAAATAAAATAAAATTGAGAAAAGCATAAAGATATGCTTATAAACTTATGCTATAACAACTTACTGTAAGGGAGTGATTTAAAAAAAATAAAATAAATTTAAATAAGCAATGGAAATAACTTGTTTTAATAAACAAACACAAATAAATAAAGGATTTATATAAGCCTTTCCAAATACTTCAAATTTACACAACATAAACAAGATAGCAGCATTATAATGCCACGCAGACCTCCTTCTGCAGCAAGTGACAAATACCATCTCATAAAAGGGATTTATGCCGAATTTATTACTCTCCCTTAACTTTTCGCTCTTGCTCCGGTAGCATTTTCGTCAAAATATAACTCCAAAGTAATTGTGCAGATTGTGCTGAAGTCATCCTTCATGAAGTTGTTTATGCATTTCTGAGAAGAATAAAAAGCTTCCCGTTGTTCCTGAGAGGTGCACTTTTCTTTTTAAAAGCTGATGGCTCCGTCTCGAAGCTATGGGAAAGGAATTTGTCCTTCACTCAAAACAACAACTGCAGTGATTCTGCTGAAATAAACAACAAATGCTAGCCAGAAATCATAAATACTGCTCTTTAGACTTTAACCCTGTGTAATTTCTCTACTTTTACACATTCACCATCCCACGTTCAGACTTTGGGTGTGTGTATCTTTGGGGCAAAATGGCTTTTTTCCACTGTCCCTCTCTATGGCTAATGGTACATGTAAAATGGGAGCCATTAGGTGAAGCTGTGGACTATGGCAACACCTATTCAGTGGCAATCCGATGAGACAGCCTCGTCTATCACTGCTCAGCCAGGGCCACTCCCACAAGGTCAGCTTGTACTAATGACGCATGACCGCTGCTTGCCAGAGAGAAATTAAGAGAGACAAGAGCTCTAGAAAGACAGAGAGTTCATGATATGAAAGCCACACGTGAAGTAATGGAGAGAAATGAGAAGGTGCAAACAATATTATTTAAGTACAGAAGGATTATTAGATTAATGATTGGATAAATTATCTATGTGATCTTCATAAGTGCTGGTGGAAATGAAAGCTGTGAGCACAATCTAGACTCTTACCTTTGAACTCACCCTGCCCTATGAAATAGCATGATGAACACAACTTTCCTATAGAACAGGACACTGATCTTGATTTTCACCCTTGCATAAGTGTTATTACGGAATATAGACTCAATTCGTACAGCTGAGTCTTTACTCATTTTCAAGAAACAGCTAAAGACTCATCTTTTTCGCCTGCACTTAACCAACTAACACTAGCACTTTTCCTTTTCTTGTCTTTTAATTAAAAAAAAAAAAAAAAAAAAAACCTACCTATGCGTTCTATACTAGACTAACTGAGATTTGTCATGGCACTTCTATACTGTTGTTGTTCTCTTGTTGACCTGACTGCTTCTATTGTTCTCATTTGTAAGTCGCTTTGGATAAAAGCGTCTGCTAAATGATTAAATGTAAATGTAAATGTAAATGTAGACTGGTATTTTAGCCAGCAGCAACAATTTAAAGTTAAAACGCCTTAATAATGGATATGTTTAATGCAAACACATAGCTTTCCATTAACTGATTGACTGGAGTCTTGTGGATTACTTGTGGATTATTGTGGTGTTTTTATCCACTGATTGGACTCTCATTTTGATGGCACCCATTCACTGCAGAGGATCCAGTGGTGAATGATGTAATCCTACATTTCTCCAAATCTTTTAAAAAGAAGAAACAAACTCATTTACATCTTGGATAGCCTGAGGGTGAGCACATTTTCAGCACATTTCAGTTTTTTAGGTGAACTATTATTTTAAAGTGTAAAGTGTTTTAGCTAAAATTAGGCTGGTGAGAACATGTTCTGCTATTTGCTAAACTAATAAACTGCATGCAACATCACTGCAACAGTTTGTTGCCAAGCTTATCTTTTCATGCTGCTACCAAACTCATCTCACTCATTATAACCAGTTGTCTCCCTTAAACATTTACAGCCACTCCACTGCAAAACCCATTTAAAAAAGGAACTAAATCAGGTACACATGATGTCATAAATGAAGAGCATTGTGATGTAATTGCAAAGCACTTACAGAAAACATGCCTGTGTTTTGTATAATCTCACTCCTGTCTCTCTCTTTTATAACATTTCCTTCCTCGCAGCATTATTCCTAATCACAGTTTGAACTCCCAAAAGACTCCTGCCTCTCTTGGCGCGTGCACATGCGAATGTGCTGCTGATCTGCAATGTGTTTCACGCCTCCATATGACTCGAAAAGAAGCACACTTTTGTTGCACAATTATTTTCCTGAGGAGCGGAACACAGCGACGCGAGACGTGAAACAAAACAGGTCCTTGCTGAATTGATTGGCAATTATGATAAACTGCCTTAATTATGGGGAGATATTTTAAGGGAGGTCTAGGTCTACAATGCGACAGCTTTTCACTCGTTATTCTGCAGAAAGTGCCGTCGCCAGGGGTCCCTTACTGCTGGAAGCACAGCTGGTGAAGGGTGACAAGGGAGACGCTTTGAGAAGAAAATGAAGACAGTTTTACATATGTGCAAGCTAATTATGTGATTATAGAGTGTCTATAGACTTCTCTGCGAATGGCCTACCAGTCAAAACTCCAGTGATGTATTGTAAACATACCTCTAGCATACAAACAATGGCATATGCAGTTTAGCCGAGCACGTGTTAGAACATTAGCACCCAGCGCTGCTTTTTATACAGTCATTTGGTGTAATTAGCTAAACACAGCACACGCAGGTTACTGTTGGGATGATTGCAAGAATACTGTCAAATGAATAAGGCTCTCAAAGGAAACCCAAGAGGGTAATATGGCAGGTGTCTGCCATTATGTAAAAAAGGCAATCTAATAAGAATGAAATGAGTCGTTTGTTCCAAGCAGTTAAACCTGATTCTGTAAAGTGATCAGAAGGTACTTTAGATTTAGATACAAATTTAATTCCCTGACATGTGACATGGTGGTCCGGGGGTCTTTTAGTATGACAAATCATAGGTAAATAGTGAATGGTCCCTTTAAAAAGCATATATAAGCAGTGGAGATGTCAGGACCATGGACAGCACCTTTGATGGCTGCAGTGTGTGTATTTTTAAATATGGCTTAGTATTATTAAAGTTATGGCATTTCCTTATAAATAACTGGATAAATAAAGATTATAAAAAAATAATGTTGTCTATTCAGGTGAATGTCAGCCTGATCTTTGTAAAATGTCAAGTCAAATTTTCTTCGGGATTTTTTTGACTTGTTTATCCATTTGTTGTTGCTTGGAGCATTTTGAAATGACCTGGATGACTGAGAATCTTTTAAAAACAACATTATTACAATATGGTCCATTTATTTAATCTAAAATGGAACCAGCAAATGGGTAAACAAGTACAGATGAAGCAGAACAAAATTTTAGCAGACAAAAAAATGTTTTTTTGGCATTATAATTTTTGGTATTATTATTCTATCATGTGCATGTTTTTAGCAAGCAACCACATTTTCCTTTTACATTACAGCTAATATTAATTGAATATTAGTGTCACATTCGGTGTTATGGAAAACACAGGAGAGAGAACCAATTGCGAGTACGTCTTTAATAAAGGGAAATCCAAAGAGAATACACAGTCCAGGCAGGGTCAAAACCGGTAAATCCAAACATAACATTAAACAAGGCAAGGCAAGGCAAGGCATTGACGGACATGAATTAACATTTAACATTAAACAAGGACTCCGTCACTAAGACTCAGACAGACCAGGTATAAATACACAAAAGGATGATGGGGAAAACAGGAGACAGGTGGGGAACAATCAATTAACTAAACAAGGAGGAAGGTGACCAAATAAGGAGACAGGAAGTGATAAATGATAAACACTGGGGGAACTGAGGACACCTAGTGGAAACCCAGGGAACACAACCCAGACACTGTGACAGTACCCCCTTACTAAGGAGCGGCTCCCAGACGCTCCAAGACAGACACAAAACAGAGACCAGGAGGGAGGCGGACAGGTGGAGGCTCAGGGGGAGGGACGGAGGGCCAGACTAACAGAAAGGAATAGGGACCGACATTAACACAAAAACAAAAGGAGAGGAAAAAAAAAAAAAACAACATGAAGCCCCCCAGGGCGGAGCAGAAGACCACCATACCCTTGTGGTCAAGGCCAGAGTCCTCCAGGGCGGAGCGGAAGACCACCACAACCGTGTAGTCAGGGCAAACGCCCCCCAGGGCGGAACGGAAGACCACCACGTCCGTGTGGTCAGAGCGGAAGCCCCCCAGGGCGGAGCGGAAGACCACCACACCCTTGTGGTCAAGGCCAGAGTCCTCCAGGGTGGAGCGGATGACCACCACGCCCCTGTGGTCAAGGCCAGAGTCCTCCAGGGTGGAGCAGATGACCACCACGCCCCTGTGGTCGATGCCGGAGTCCAACAGGGCGGAGCAGCAGACCACCCAGTGACTTGACTTAACTCTGAAAGTTCAACGGTGACTGGCCCTGACTCTGGAGAGGTCACTGGCACCTGACTCGACTCTGGAGAGTTCACTGGCCCCTGACTCGCCTCTGGAGGGTCAACTGGAACCTGACTCGACTCTGGACTGCCTGTGGAGACTTGAGACGCCTCGGCTTCGAGCACCGCCTCTGGAACGGACTCGGGCACTGCCTCGGTCACGGCCTCGGGAGCGGCTTCGGGCACCGCATCGGGAGCGGCCTCGGACACCGCATCGGGAATGGCCTCCACCTCGGCCTCGGGCACCGCCTCGGCCTCCGGAACGGCCTCGGGCACCGCCTCGGCCTCCGGAACGGCCTCGGGCACCGCCTCGGCATCGGGCACCGCCTCGGCCTCCGGAACGGCATCGGGCACCGCCTCGGCCTCCGGAACGGCATCGGGCACCGCCTCGGCCTCCGGAACGGCATCGGGCACCGCCTCGGCCTCCGGAACGGCATCGGGCACCGCCTCGGCCTCCGGAACGGCATCGGGCACCGCCTCGGCCTCCGGAACGGCATCGGGCACCGCCTCGGCCTCCGGAACGGCATCGGGCACCGCCTCGGCCTCCGGAACGGCATCGGGCACCGCCTCGGCATCGGGCACCGCCTCGGCATCGGGCACCGCCTCGGCCTCCGGAACAGCATCGGGCACCGCCTCGGCCTCCGGAACAGCATCGGGCACCGCCTCGGCCTCCGGAACAGCATCGGGCACCGCCTCGGCCTCCGGAACAGCATCGGGCACCGCCTCGGCCTCCGGAACAGCATCGGGCACCGCCTCGGCCTCCGGAACAGCATCGGGCACCGCCTCGGTCTCCGGAACAGCATCGGGCACCGCCTCGGTCTCCGGAACAGCATCGGGCACCGCCTCGGGAACGTCCTCTGGGCTTTGAGGAACGGTAGACGCCTGTCTCCTCCTCCTCC
Source organism: Carassius carassius (assembly GCF_963082965.1). NCBI lineage: Eukaryota > Metazoa > Chordata > Actinopteri > Cypriniformes > Cyprinidae > Carassius > Carassius carassius. The sequence goes on from NC_081790.1 coordinate 9,612,343, forward strand.
GCCCTCTCTCTTGGCGAGTCGGTGACACCTTGTCTGGAGACTCAGGTGTTGAGTCGGCCATCTTGTGCTGTGGCGCTGGGCTGGCGGCCATCTTGTGCTGTGGCGCTGGGCTGGCGGCCATCTTGTGCTGTGGCGCTGGGCTGGCGGCCATCTTGTGCTGTGGCGCTGGGCTGGCGGCCATCTTGTGCTGTGGCGCTGGGCTGGCGGCCATCTTGTGCTGTGGCTCTGGGCTGGCGGCCATCTTGTGCTGTGGCTCTGGGCTGGCGGCCATCTTGTGCTGTGGCTCTGGGCTGGCGGCCATCTTGTGCTGTGGCTCTGGGCTGGCGGCCATCTTGTGCTGTGGCGCTGGCTCAGCAGCCATGACGTCAACCGTCTTGGGAATCTCTAGGATCTTGGACAGCGTAGCGAAATAGTCCAAGAATGAGTCAGCGGCCCTCTTGGGCGTTGGCGCTGAGCTGGCGGCCATCTTGCACCGTGGCGCTGGACTAGCGGCCATCATGGGCAGTGACGCCACTGTGGCGGACGTGCGCTTCCTCTCTCCTCTCCGTCCGCCATGGTGAGACGGTGGCTCTAATCCATCCCACACGAGCCCCGGGTCGAAGGGCGGCCCTGGTTGAGAGCGGTGCTGAGTATCCTCTCGACCACTCCCTCCTCGGCGACCTCCTCTGGTTCCCCGGAAAACCACCAGGCGAGTTCCTTCAAATCCACTCCTCTCCCGCACTGTGGCTGGGTCAAAACCGGTAAATCCAAACATAACATTAGGCAAGGCAAGGCAAGGCAAGGCAAGGCAAGGCAAGGCAAGGCAAGGCAAGGCAAGGCAAGGCAAGGCAAGGCAAGGCAAGGCAAGGCAAGGCAAGGCATTGACGGACATGAATTAACATTTAACATTAAACAAGGACTCCGTCACTAAGACTCAGACAGACCAGGTATAAATACACAAAAGGATGATGGGGAAAACAGGAGACAGGTGGGGAACAATCAATTAACTAAACAAGGAGGAAGGTGACCAAATAAGGAGACAGGAAGTGATAAATGATAAACACTGGGGGAACTGAGGACACCTAGTGGAAACCCAGGGAACACAACCCAGACACTGTGACAATTAGCTGTAATGTAACTCAACATATGGCATAATTTGGACCCTTGCAAAACAAGAACATTTATTAGGTTTATATATATATATATATATATATATATATATATATATATATATGTATATATATATATATATATATACACATACATACACCCACCCACACACACACACACACACACACACAGCTGTGCAAACCTCATAAAAATTTATAGAAATTAAAGCAACCTATAAACTTTTAAAATTGACAATCAACATTTTCTCAAGGTTAAGCACCTTTTTTCTGACCTTTTGTTGAAAAACGTAGTCTAAAGTTCTATTTTGTACACTGTTCAAAAGTGGCACTTGAATTCATTTTTAACTGATATTCACTCCATTGTGAATCCATTTTTTTCCCCCTGTGAATACAAATGTCTGGGATTAAAAAAAACAAATACAGTGAAATCACCATTTACACCTTGTCAACACATATCTTACAGTCAACTGCATACATATGCAGACAAGCACAGCCAAGTCATTTGGACACAGATATAGACTGACACCCGCACACGGAAATGTCACAGATCAGCAGCAGCTGAGCACTGAAGGAATAATTGCATTCATGTAAACATATGTGGAGCGGGAGAGAGGATAATCATTGGGCGGTTTTGATAAAGGTGGCGAGATAACCTTTTCCTTCCCTGCTTTGCATGGATGAACACGGAAAATAAGAAAATCTCAATTATAACCAGCAGAAAGCAAGAAAGACGGGGAAAAATACAAAAGCAGCAATAGAAAAATAAAGAATGGGAAGGAGATGAGAAAAATGGTAAAGTTTGAAAAAAGTCAGATGCTACAGGCAATCAAAAAAATTGTATGCAAATTGAAATTCAGGTTTAGATTATTCTCTGAAGTCAAGAAAACAACTGTCTTTCACAAACAACTCATCTGCAATGCAATAAGAAGGCAGGAAATGGAAGGTAATCTAAATACATCACAATCATCACATTAACTGGTGTGATGTTAACATTTTCAAACAGAGATCCAATAAAACAACACATTATTAATTAAAGATTTTTTTCATACAGTCTCAGAAAACAAAGATCATGCTCTTCAACAACCTATGTAAAAAAAAAAAAAAAAATACTGTTAATGGATGCAGGCAGAAATGGCTCTGCAAATAATCAATTTTAAAATTGTTTCTGTGCAACTTGACATATCTAGACCTATGGTTTCCAACTAAAGTTAGAAAGTTTGAAAAGGCCATGCATCCAATTATTTTTAATTTAAGCTTGTGAAAAATAAAAAAATAGTCAGAATAAATTAGCTGGGATCAATAAACTTTTGTTGCCAAAAGGTTAGATAGATAGATAGATAGATAGATAGATAGATAGATAGATAGATAGATAGATAGATAGATAGATAGATAGATAGATAGACATTATATATATCAATATTATGGTTTAAAATGTGAATAATTATTTTTATATACATCTTATGTTTAGTATGAGTCAGCATACTAATTCAGCATGTAATTCTAACAAAAAAATAAACTCCACAGCAGCCATAATCCCTTTAGCTAGGAAACCCAAAAGCAACTAAGGAGCATAGTGCAGGCAGTGGTGTCATTTCTCAAAGAGATGGGGTGCATCTCATTATCGCTGTAGAATGTTCATGCCCACTCACCCTCCCACCCATCTGCTGCTCTTCTCCTGTCCTGGAGGGGACAAACAGGAGGAAAGAAGTGGAAAACAAAACAAAAAATAACAATAATGGATAAGTCAATAAACCAAGACAGTTGAATGACTTGAATGGAAAAAAAGTCTTAATTGTTTTAAGATTTGGTAGGCGTGGGTTTTAATAAGTCATTTCAGTGTGGTTAATTATTTAAAAATATATATGAAAAATAAATCAGGGATAAAATGCAACTAATAATACTCCATGACCCATACATGAATGTAATCAGAAAATGTCATCTGAGCATTAATAATGCCAAAGTATATGCAGTGTCTTTAAATTATCTTCATTTTGGGTATTTTCACTGCAAATACTGGTATAAGTAATAACAAGCAATTAATATGATGAATTAATCAGCATATCAGATTGACATCCTAAATTATAATTACACACGCACAGCATAACTAAGGTCTAATTGATGAAAAACACTTATGAGGTGGCCTAACATCAGAAATGGTGCAGTGTGGGTGTAAGAATATTAGTAGCACAAAACAATGTGATTAAGAGTAGGTTTCTAGAGGAAAAAAGAAAAGAAAAACAAATCAGACTTATTAGTAAAATGTGCTTCTAATAACATTTTACACTCCAAAAACATACCTATACATACAGTAGGTCAGTTTATCAGTATATGAAGACTCAGTATTGATTTGTTCATTTTATCACCTCAAAACTAATTTAATGCAAAACTAATGTATTTTTACCTAAGCATCATATATCTATCTACTGTTTCTCCATATGTATGGTTTTTCCAACACAGTAAACTTGCTCCATAGCGAACCTAATACAGCATTGCAGAACAATTCTGTTGAAACACAGTTTGACAAAAAAGCTTAAAGTCCTTTAACAGTATCAGTTAGGTTTAGGGCAAGGTTAAGTGTAGGTGGTACACTATTTTCAAGCACGATATACACAGTGGGCGGCATTTGATTTCTTTAACTGCCACAATATGTGCATGAACCATCATAATAAAATGTTGGCACAGTCAAGCCTATCTGTTCTAGAGAAAATTAAAAATGTTTTTAGCACCACTTATTGGCAACAAAATATAATTTTTGCAAAAAATACCACCACAGGCACATTTTCATATTTTTCATGAGCCTGTGTTGATAAAATAATAATAATAATTTCATAAGTGGCCATGAAATACTTACCTGACAACTGTTGTTATGTGACTTTAGAGTATATAACTTTTTTCAGTCATTGCTTATGTAATTACAATTTTAAATGGATAGGTCACCCCAGAAAAAAGAAGACGAAGAAGATGCCTCACACGCAGACTGAAGAAGAAGAGCGAACATGCTCAGGACAGTTCAGACATTGTGGTGAAAATCAGAGGTATAAATCGATATATAAAAATCAGTTTCTTGCACAGACCGATCGTTTTGTGTCTTAACACATTTGGTTTTGTTTGTGTAGGTTTTATGACTCTCAAAGCCGTGATTCTCAGTTAAAATCTCTGCTTGTGTTCTACTGAAGAAACAAAGTCCCAACACCTTTGATGACCTGCATGTGGCAGGGGTAGGGAACGTTGATCCTGGAGAGATTTAAGGTCCAACCCTGGTCAAAGACATCCAATCAAGGTCTTCAGTATCACTGAGGACAGAGACAGGTGAGTTTTTTTTTATCAGGGTTGGAACTAAACTGTGCAGGGATGTGGCTTTCCAGGTTCAATGTCCCCTACCCCTGCCCTAGGGGTAGGCAGATAAACATAACATTTTCATTTTTGGGTGAACTATCCCTTTAAGAGCAAGTTTACAAGCTTAATTCCATAGGTTTCAATAAACACAAGGAGTATAACTCATTACAACACATTACCCTGAATTTGCATTTACTGACAGGAGCATTATATCTCATGAGCCTCAATCAAACCTTGGATTTTAACAAACAAATTAACCCCTTCACATGGGAAAAAAACCTCCACACCCCCTTTTCTCCTCCCTCACTTCCTCATTTCCTCTCATTCATTCTATCCTAATGTTTTTTTTTTTACAGAGCAACCAAGAGTGTCAATCTCTCCTGGCTCAATCTGACTGGGAACGCTTTGGTACCAACATCTAATTTTTCATTGCAGAAGTGTTTTGTTTCGTTTTTTTCCACTTCTCGGTTCTTTCATTCTTTCTTTTCCACACCGCTCGAGGGCAACCTTATGCACCCAATACTATACTCCTAGGAACTAATACAAAAACTATTTCTGCCCAGCATGACAGGGAGCGGTTGAAAGGTGGAAAGGTGTTTGGAGTCAACGAAATATAACCCAGAGTTGCAAGGGGTGAGATTGAAAAGTGTGACCCTGGCGGGCTACACCGGCTAGCACTGGAGTTTCGCACAGAGATGGGCATGTATGAGCACGGAACAAAGACTGACAGTGGCGTTAGACAAAAGTGAAAAGCAAATCACTGTGGAATTTAAAATCAGTCACATTGTACAAGACACAAAAGTTCACATGGAGAGAAGACCAAAGCGGTTTGAGGGTCAGTGAATATTCAGAGCTCAGTCTAAACATCAATGGATGTGTCTGTAGCCATACTTTGATGAAATACAGGGATATGGTTGACTTTATCAGAATTGTTGAATCATTACATCTGCAAGAATTCATTATAACTTAATAAATAGAAAAAAAACTAAAGCTGCAGTCTTAGCCTAAGACATGCTCAAAGAAACTTTTACTGTTATCATCAACTATGACACTGAGAAAATGCGGTATGTATATAATCTAAGTTTAAATGTAATTATAATTTTTTTTTTTTGTAAAAACAATAGTTATTCAAAAAAGTCTATATTGAAATATTTAAATGTTAAATGGAATTATTTGAACAGGCAACACTTTTGGTTTGTTTGAGGAATGACTAAAAGTCTGACTGAGTTAAAGTTCTAAATAATTTAAATACATTCAGTGCTAAAATAATTAAGAATCTCAACAACAAAATACAACATATGTATGGCGTAAACTTAATCTGTAGCGCACCTGGTACAGCATTGCCCTCACATTGAGGAACAAGTCTCCTGAAATACTTCAACAAAAAAACATGGTAAAATGGCATGGTTGCATCAGCAAATGCATTTTTCACCTTGTCTTTTTTCTTCTTCATCATTATCACAAAAATACAAGCATTGCAAAAGTCATTTATTTAAAATGTAAATAAAAAAAATGGCATTTTTTATATTTGATCGCCACTCATGTGTTTCCAGAATTTTTACTTTTTGATTCTGTAATACTGAATTCTTTGGGCATAACTTTACACACCACTGCACAGTTTCGTCTGAAATATTCACTGCTGGATCAGGATTGGTGGAAACTTTGTAAAGAGCAGGAGAAAAGTGTGCTACCTTTTTGTTCAGTGTTATCTGCAGAACAGGCTGCTGTTCTATAATTTAAATGAGTGCTTCCACTTAGTTGTAGAATACCTATGCCAAAAAAAAAACTGCTGCCTTTTGAAACTACATCTGAAGTAGAAAGCAAAGTGAAGGACTTTATTAATGATAAAAATTACAGACATAAAAGCTTAGTGCCAAAGACTTATTGGAAAAGACGAGGTGTTTTACCTCAACTTAAAACCTTTTGTTGTTAAACAACCTGAAGCCCTTGAAAGCCATTTTACATTCCTAGTCAACAGTCTCTCTTTTACCCTCTATGAATTCATTACAACTTTAGAACTGAACAACAGCTTGGATGAGTTAAAAACGAACGGTAGTTGTTATCTGAAAATACATCAACACGATAACCTTTTAATCACACCATGTTTCAAATTACTTTGCAGTGAAGTTTGTGTTCAGAACTCTCTTCTTCATTCTTCATATCTGGTTGTGGTCCTGGTGGAGCGCTTGGTAATTAGCTAATCTGCCTAGTTGTGATTACGTTTCCTGGAACAGAAAAAGCATAGCGGGAGGGAGGATGAGCTGGCAGATTAGGGAAAAGTTGTGAATCAGAAAAAAGTTACTTTTCAAGCCCGTGCTGGGATCACAGCACTAGAAGATTGATTAAACTTGCCTGCCATCCCGTCAGGTTAATTAGGGTTAAGGCATAATTAGGACACAATTAAAAAACTGGCACACAATGATGTCCCTCTATAATCAGGCAATATCTGAGCATATGTGAGAGTACATTTGCATATTTGTATTTAGCTGGTTTCACACTGGACGCACAAGCAGTGCAGAAGTGGCGTGTATGCAGAGCAGGAGCAGCGTGCACCCACTGTGCTTTCACACCCTGTGTGTTAGAGTCCTCATTACATATGAATGACCCAACCTTGCCATTAGTTCCAATAAGAAGGTTGCTGTTGGTATCACTGTTCAGTGCCCATCATTCCACTAAACAGGCCTGTAGGGTGCGACTAACACTCCAACTTCCTTTTAGCAATAAAGCTTTGTGGTAGCAATTTCATCTGTGATTTAAAATGAACATCACCTTCACATATGAATGATGCTAACTTATGGGCTACAAATATACTTTATCAGACATAGTTAGATAAACGTGTGCTCTCAGGCCCCAATCAAACAAACTAGGGTTGTGCCGAGCGACAGAAACCCTAAAGGGAATAAATAGCCTATGCGATGGGAGGTTAAAATAAGAAAATATATTTCAATACTTTTTCTTGCTATTTTATTGTTGGGTAAGTATAGGTGACTGTATATGAATTGGAGCGCCAGTACCACACATTTGATAAGATTAGATGTTTTTCATTGGTGCTCAGGATCTGCAAATCATTTGCCATCGTGTTATCAGACATTTCGCCTTACTCTGTGTATGTGCTAAGTGAACTTTCATGTACTGTAATGCAACAGGCTACCGCTAGCAAGTGGCAAACCTTTTAGTGGCTCCATAGAAAGCGTTTGTTCGGGCACACCCCTAACCCCATTTCATTACCAGAGAGAATTACATTAAACATGTCCAGACAGAATTACATCAAACTTTTGCTCTTAAATTTGAAATAAATAAACAATATAAAAATCAAAATAAGAAAATATATACCTGTAAATACTAAAATAAATAGTTGGATAAAATAAAAAATTCAAAAATTAGAGTAAATCACCACTACATAAACTGAAACATGATGACAAAGCAATTTTTATTTATTTATTTATTTAAAAACATATAGGCACTCTAAAACTAAAACACTTTAAAATAAAATTATTAAAAAACAATGAAATAAAATAATAATAATAATAATAATAATAATAAATTATTATTATGAAGAATAGTTTTTTCCTAAAAACGAAATAAAAATTTATTTAAAGTAAAATATTGTAGCTAAAATATATTTGTTTAAAAGTAAAATTCAAACGTATAAAAATGAAATAAAACACAAAATTTTACTTAGAATAAAATAATAAATAGAATAATACATGAGCACCAAAAAAAATCTGACACATGATGACGAAGGAAGGTTTTTTATTTTTTTATTTTTTTTTATAATGTAAGAGAGAAAATCCTCTGTATGAGAAATGTTTCCCACTACTTTTCCAACCATGCAAATATGACCGTCAAATCACCCTGCCGAACTGTGATATCCGAGTGCTGTGAAAAAGAATCGTGTTAGACTGACCTCTGGCTCAGCGGAGTAATTTTTCAGCTGGGTTTACAACCAAACTTCATAAAGCTCTTAGAGCCCAGGCAGAGAAAATCGTACTGTGGGCTATTAGAGTGCTGTAAAGCTGACGAGACTTACACATGTAGCGTTCTGACCTGATACGGGCCTCCCTCCAAACAAATTGCCCCCAATTTTGTGCCACCAAATACAACCCTCGGATGTTCCAGTGACAAATTGGAATTGATTTGTGCCTCGGCTGGGACTTCAGGGGTCACGACCCATGGCTGCTAAAAAGCATTCCTTTCATTAACATTCCGGACACCCACCTCACTGCCACGGCGACGAGAATTTCAAGGCATGAATAAAATCAATCACTATTTTTCTTTCTCTTTCTTCCCCTTCACACCCTTCAGAAAACCACACAAACAAACAGGCACACAAACACTTTCTATTTTGGCCTCCTCTCAGCATTTCAATACGCAGCGCAGGCATTTTAATGGAAAAACATTATTCCATATGTAAAACTCACTTGAGGAATGTAAAGTATGCGCCCTGATAAACAGATGGCCAGCTCCGAGCTAAGAAATATGAAGCTTTTTCAGAGATGTTTTTGCCGTTTTTTTTCCACTCCGCATATTATATAGGAGAGGAGGTTATTTCTGTTATGTAGTATCTTTTGAACTCTGTAACTTTGTAAAAATGTCAGACTTTGAGAAATATGCTTTTGTCAAACTCAGGCACTTATATTTCCTTAATTACTGCTTGCATTATTTACATCAAGGCAATAAAATGAACAAGATGGACCTACAGTAATTAGGGTTGAAAATAAAGAGCTAAAGTTTATTACTGCTGAATGATACTTAGCTTGGATTTTTTTGATACATTTATTAAACACTTTATGAATTTTCATATAGCCATACCAATTTCTGCAATCAAACAAAGTGGGATGTGGGATGCCTTAGACAGTAACCAATACTCTTAAGAAAACCTGTTTTCATCGGAAATATTTAAAACAAAACAAAATGATAAAATAAAATAACCACTAAATCATAAAATTACCTTTATTATTATTTTATTATTGTTATCTTTGCATTTATATGCAGTTTTTGTCTTAGAAGGTATACTTTAATAATAAATTGTTGCAATGGTCGAATGAAAGCAGTGCAATTATTTTAATTTATTAAAAGAATAAATAAAAATAATTCTTTAAAATGATAACTTAAATAAATAAGCACCACTAAATAATTATTATTAATATATATATGTAATAGGGGTGTAACGGTTCACAAAATTCACGGTTCGGTACGATACAATACACTGGTGTCACGGTTCGGTTCGGTATGGTTCGGTACGTTTTAGATACAGCAAAAAGAAAAAATTGGCAGATAAATTTCCTTGATTTTTAAAAAATGTTTTATTTATTAAAAATAACAAAGTATGTTTTTTTTTTTACATTGAACAATGATGGAGCTATTCTTTACCCATCTTCTATGGTGTTTTCTTAGCAGCATACTGTATAAAACAAAAACAGCTCCTTATAAAAAAAAAATGAAAATGTTATATTAGTTATGAACAAATACAAAGATGTAACTTTTTATATGGAACTCTATAACTCTTTATATTGAGTGTGTTTTTACTCAATTGGTTCTCTATAGGGCTTATGTTTTTGGAACAAAGCAGGAATTACGGTCTGTCTGAAATGGGCTCGTGAAGGAATATTGTAACGGGGCTCAACTACATTAAGCATGTTCTTAAAACCTACGTTTTCCACTACAGAGTAAGGCGCTCGCTCACTCAGTAGTGCAAAATGGCTAATGCGTTTAACAGACCAGAAATAGAAGATCCTCCAATAACCAACAGGTCTGGTGTTTGGGTGCACTTTGGATTCCCTGTAAGCTATAATGGTGATGATAGAATGAATGGTAAATAGTAAGGTCTCATATCCGCGGCTATAACGTAAATGTAGCCTACCAATCGCCGTGGTGATGTCTTTTGCCCTGTTTGAATCCGTTGGAAATGTCTGTCTAAATGCTGCGGGGATAGTTTGTTTCGTGTATGTTTCTCCTTTTTTCCGTCTTTTCCCAGATACTGACACACTAAGATGATGTCGGCGTAAATGAGTTGACATGTTTCAAGTATTCCCGCTGGTGTTTTTTTTTTTTTTTTTGTATTCCCGCTGGTGTAGCCTAGATGCGACATATCGTTGTTTTTTTTATCCACCACTCTCTTGCCATCACCATTATAGCTTACAGGGAATCCAAAGTGCACCCAAACACCAGACATGTTGGTTATTGGAGGATCTTCTATTTCTGGTCTGTTAAACGCATTGGCCATTTTGCAACGAGCCTTCAGCATGTATTACTGAGTGAGCGAATGAATGAGTGAGTGATGAATCTCAGTCCATCAGGTTCAGCTTCAGTGGATATCAATATCAGACAGAGGCTGAAAGCAGCCACGTGCTCTGTGTTATTTACAGTGTGGGAGATCATATCAGCGATACGAGGCAGTGATTGAAGAAATGGACTGAAGGAGAGCCACTGATTTCTGTGTAATCAGTGATTTTACAGCCCATTAACTCTGGCCAACTGAGACCGTGACTGGACATCTGCACAATGACTTGGGCTTTTTCTGCCTCTACATTTGGATGGACGCATGATCACCTATGTCATTGTAGATGTCAGGTTTGAAAATATGTGACCCTGGACCACAGAACCAGTCTTAAGTTGCTGGAGTAGTAATAGCCAAAAAAATATTGTATGGGTCAAAATTATTGATTTTTTTCTATGCCAAAACTCATTAGGATATTAAGTAAAGATCATGTTGCATGAAGATATTTTGTAAATTTCCTACTGTAAATAAATCAAAACGTAATTTTTGATTAATAATATGCATTGCTAAGAACTTTTTCTCAGTATTTTGATTTTTTTGGCACCCTCAGATTCCAGATTTCAAATAGTTGTATCTCAGCCAAAAAGTGTCTTATCCTAATAAATCATACATCAATGGAAAGCTTAAAATTTAAATGAAAATTTATTCAGCTGTCAAAAGATGTATAAATCTTAATTTATAAAATGTGACACTTATGACTGGTTTTGTGGTCCAGGGTCACAAATATATATAAGTAAAAGGGTCCATTTTCCCACTACACAAAGAATTTATTTGAAAAGTATAAATACCAGTCTTTTACCAAAGAGTAATAACTAGTCTTTTACCATTTATCTGTATTATTATTTGAAGCAGTGGACGCGCATTGCTTATAGTTGACATAGAGGTCTGACAGTCATGTTCTCTGATGAGTTTCTGGTGTTGAGGGAAACAAAACCGTTGAAGTGACTAAATGTTTAGAAGACAGGAAATATCTGTGATGACAGAGGAGTCACAACCCTAGAGACGAGAGCATCAACAGTCATTGTGACGGGGCTTTCAAGGAGACACCAGGTTGTTATGGTGACAAGCACTGAAAGTCTCAGCACCTCTAGCATGTATTTGCTCATGCACTTGTGAAAGTGCGTGTTCACAATAAGTCATCTGCTCTATATGATAGCAGTGCTAATTCACAGAACATTTACTTTTCTGCAAGTTTATGTTTAAGTTGCTTTACAACCCGAATTCCGGAAAAGTTGGGACGTTTTTTAAATTTTAATAAAATGAAAACTAAAAGACTTTCAAATCACATGAGCCAATATTTTATTCACAATAGAACATAGATAACATAGCAAATGTTTAAACTGAGAAAGTTTACAATTTTATGCACAAAATGAGCTCATTTCAATTTTGATTTCTGCTACAGGTCTCAAAATAGTTGGGACGGGGCATGTTTACCATGGTGTAGCATCTCCTTTTCTTTTCAAAACAGTTTGAAGACGTCTGGGCATTGAGGCTATGAGTTGCTGGAGGAATTTGGTCCCATTCTTGCCTTATATAGATTTCCAGCTGCTGAAGAGTTCGTGGTCGTCTTTGACGTATTTTTCGTTTAATGATTCGCCAAATGTTCTCTATAGGTGAAAGATCTGGACTGCAGGCAGGCCAGGTTAGCACCCGGACTCTTCTACGACGAAGCCATGCTGTTGTTATAGCTGCAGTATGTGGTTTTGCATTGTCCTGCTGAAATAAACAAGGCCTTCCCTGAAATAGACGTTGTTTGGAGGGAAGCATATGTTGCTCTAAAACCTTTATATACCTTTCAGCATTCACAGAGCCTTCCAAAACATGCAAGCTGCCCATACCGTATGCACTTATGCACCCCCATACCATCAGAGATGCTGGCTTTTGAACTGAACGCTGATAACATGCTGGAAGGTCTCCCTCCTCTTTAGCCCGGAGGACACGGCGTCCGTGATTTCCAACAAGAATGTCAAATTTGGACTCGTCTGACCATAAAACACTATTCCACTTTGAAATAGTCCATTTTAAATGATCCTTGGCCCACAGGACACGCCGGCGCTTCTGGACCATGTTCACATATTGCTTCCTTTTTGCATGATAGAGCTTTAGTTGGCATCTGCTGATGGCACGGCGGATTGTGTTTACCGACAGTGGTTTCTGAAAGTATTCCTGGGCCCATTTAGTAATGTCATTGACACAATCATGCCGATGAGTGATGCAGTGTCGTCTGAGAGCCCGAAGACCACGGGCATCCAATAAAGGTCTCCGGCCTTGTCCCTTACGCACAGAGATTTCTCCAGTTTCTCTGAATCTTTTGATGATGTTATGCACTGTAGATGATGAGATTTGCAAAGCCTTTGCAATTTGACGTTGAGGAACATTGTTTTTAAAGTTTTCCACAATTTTTTTACGCAGTCTTTCACAGATTGGAGAGCCTCTGCCCATCTTTACTTCTGAGAGACTCTGCTTCTCTAAGACAAAGCTTTTATAGCTAATCATGTTACAGACCTGATATCAATTAAATTAATTAATCACTAAATGTTCTCCCAGCTGAATCTTTTCAAAACTGCTTGCTTTTTTAGCCATTTGTTGCCCCCATGCCAACTTTTTTGAGACCTGTAGCAGGCATTAAATTTTAAATGAGCTAATTAAGTGAATAAAAGTGTAAAATTTCTCAGTTTAAACATTTGCTACGTTATCTATGTTCTATTGTGAATAAAATATTGGCTCATGTGATTTGAAATTCCTTTAGTTTTCATTTTATTAAAATTTAAAAAACATCCCAACTTTTCCGGAATTCGGGTTGTATTTTACCCAATCAGCTACCAACAAAATGTTTTCATTTTTTTGGCGGGAGGGGGTGGTGGTGTTTGAATTAGATATAGTTATTTGTGAGGAAAATAATGTAACAATGCAAAAATGTTAACAGTTAATTAGGCTTCATTTTCTAAAAGAAACTAATATATATATATATATTGTATATATATTGTGTGTGTGTGTGTGTGTGTGTGTGTGTGTGTGTATGTATATATATATATATATATATATATATATATATATATATATATATATATATATATATATATTAGTGCTGTTATTCCAAAATAAAAGTTTACATAGTGTACATAATACAGTAAGTGTTTATACTCTGTACATTAATTATATATATATATATATATATATATATATATATATATATATGTACAGTATATATATATATTCTGATATATTGAAAACTAATATATATTTGTGACAATTATCAAAATGCTCTAATCACATGAGGAAATGAATCTGTCATCATGACATTCCATCGTGGCCAGTTACAGTATCATCAAAAGTCCTGGATCCAACTGCACTGATAAAGTGAATCAGGGAATGGTGATAAAGCTGCTCAGAGGACCTGTCCCGTATCTGTCTCTGAGGGAGGAATGCTCCTGAATAAACAGGTCCAGAGACAAGAATGAGTCCCATGGCTGGCCCGCTCTATGTTCTGATAACTCACTCTAATGCACCTTCACTTTATGTTCAGAGATGTGGTGTGCATGTCAGATGGTCCGTGGGTCTCACCCGCGAGAGTATGTGCGAGGAGGAGTGGGGTGGTACTGGGACAGGGCTGCGGGAATCCTGATAAGGGACTGGATAAACATAATAAGTTTGTGGGTGTGTAAATTTTTGCTTACTCTAAACAGTGAATACGATTTTAAGCATAGCCCAACAGCACCTTGGTTATTTGCTCCAGCTGCTGTGGCCTGGAATAACAATCAGGAGGTTTGTCTCGCAGTCAGAGCACAGAGTGTGTGTGTGTATGTCACTCTAATCTGTCCATGTGTGCTTGGTTAGTCATGAGGCCTATATTACTTTTTCCTTATCTGAGGTCCAAGCTGAGCCAAACCTTTATGGACTTTATGGACTTCATGGAATGTCAGATGAGTGTGTAAGTGTGTCTGTGTGTGTGTGTGTGTGTGTGTGTGTGTGTGTGTTGTGTTATGCTTTAAAGTAGCAATAAGCCATGCAATCACCACAACCGCCAACAGCAACATGGAGCTTAAACTCAGCTATCCTTCCAGCAGACTAATGAAGGAAAGCAAGCATGCACACACACATTTGATCAACAAATATGGTCCACAACACACTTTATAGTTAAGCCATTAAGCAAGACGCTCTATCCAGAGTGGTTAAAATGCTAAAATGTTTCATGTAGGAAGGAAGGTTCACACTAGGTCCACTTCTGCTAAAAATATTTTTTTTGTTCCATCAAAATGATTTTTATATTTCAATACTTGGAAGCTGATAACACATTTGTGGTCATTCTCTACATGGTCAGTGAGTTTTTGAATTGATCGAACCTCCAAAATAAACAAACAACAACAAACTGCAGTATTCTGGACTTCAGGACTTCGATATGTGATGTTTCACTTTTAAATCTTTTGAAACATGTTTTTTCAAGCCAAAACATTGTGCTCCTGTGGTATATACAGTAAAAGCTAACTGCTGTTTATCTACTTACCACTCCAGATGAACAAAAGCAATCATATTATTATTTTTTTTACCTCTCAAAGTTGGTATGAAATGAAAAGTCACCCCATTTATTTTCTAATTGCAAATTATTAACATTGTTGAATGATTCATCCATGCATGTTTCATTAAAAAAAAAAAAAAATTTATATATATATATATATATATATATAAATGCTTGTGTGGGTGTGTGTAGGTTTTAAAAATAATAGTAATGTATGCCAGACTTCAGTTATTTTATCTGCATAATTTCTGAACCTATCCTACAATCAACTACAAGCTCACATTCAGATATGCCTCCATCTAATCAACAAGAGATGGACAGAACCAAATCCCTGACCTACAGTTTTTTTTTCTTTGGTTTTTTTTTCAATAATCTATTTTAGTTGGATGAATGTCACAATATAGAAGAAAAGACAATGTCGCTACTTCCTGGTATTTTTTTATTTTTTTTTACTTTGACCCTAAATAAATAAATGCCTCCTGAAAATGAAACCCTCTGGACAGGAGCAGTCAGTTTAGAGCTATAAGCTGATGTCCACTCACCGAAGACCCTACTGTAATCCAGTTCATCCATGTCAGAGAGACCTGCAGCTCAGGAATTCCTTAACAAAAATCCTCTCATGGAAAAGTTCATGGAGTGGGAAAGAGATCAACTTGGATTATGTTGCCCGAGAAAAACCTAGAGGACAAACACTCCAATAACCTTACACCTGAAGAATACTAAACATATCACAGATAGAATTTTACATACTTTCTCTCATCTCGGAAGGAGCAGAAGTACATTCAAATAGAAAAGTGTTTTACTCTATTTATAGATCTGCATACTTTATGATTAAGCCTTCAAAAATTACTTTATGATTAAGCTTTCAAAAAAAGGCTTCAAAAATCTTCAAAAATAATTTAAAAATTAAATTATGAATTGATAACCGAGAACAAATCCATATTTTAATAAAAAAACAAATAATCTAATTTATGTAAAATAAAATAAAATAAAATAAAAATATCAAATGAAATCCAAGGACAAAACTATTTTCATTTAGAAAAAAAGCTCTGAATACATTTTATTGCAAATAAAATAAAACAAAACAAAACAGAGGGGGCAGTTTCAAACACATACTGCACACATGAGCACCAAAGCTCAATGCTTTGCAGCGCATGTATTAATTAATTTATATGCAAGTGTGTGTTTGATCAGCCTGTGGATGCAATAACAAATGATTAATTATTATGATTGAAAATGTAAAAGAATAAATAAATAAATAACACGGGAGTGTGTCAGGAAGAAGTTTGGACAGAAACAGTCAACAGTTAGGAGGAATACAAGAGTGGAAACTAATTAATGAAGCACCAATGGCATAAAAAATCACCATATTACAGAAACTAAAGGTGTTATCGCAGCACAAAGACTCATATTCCACCATTACATTTAGCTGATACTTTTATCCAAGGCGACTTACAATTGCTATGTATGTCAGAGGTTGCATGCCTCTGGAGCAACTAGGTGTCTTGCTCAGGGACACATTGGTGTCTCACAGTGGATTTGAACCCGGGTCGCTCACACCAAAGGCATGCGTCTTATCCACTGCGCCAACACCATATATAAATTCTTGGCCGATGCAAGGATATGACTATAGTTAGCCACTACTATCAAGAATTCAGCTGCACTGTATGTGTTTGCACTCCAAAGGAATGATGCAACAAGTCAGAATACCAGCGTTATAGTGAACGAAGCAGTCTAGACTGTAAGACAACATGTCTACACAGAAAACGAGTGAGAGACGCAAAATGACAAAACTTGTTGCATGCTAGTTTCGTGCAGTGCAAATCAACAAATGTTCATACAGTGCAAGTCCTGTTTTGTTGTGTTGCTTGCTGTTCAAACTTTACAAAACTCAAACTGTATTTAAATCAAATTTATTCCCAAAAGGTTTCACAGTTTATGAAGCAATATATATATATATATATATTTATATATATACAGTACAGACGAAAAGTTTGGACACACCTTCTCATTCAAAGTGTTTTCTTTATTTTCATGATTGTGAAAATTGTAGAGTCACACTGAAGGCATCAAGGGCTATTTGACCAAGAAGGAGAGTGATGGGGTTCTGCACCAGATGACCTGGCCTCCACAGTCACCGGACCTGAACCCAATCGAGATGGTTTAGGGGTGAGCTGGACCGCAGACAGAAGGCAAAAGGGCCAACAAGTGCTAAGCATCTCTCGGGGAACTCCTTGAAGACTGTTGGAATACCATTTCAGGTGACTACCTCTTGAAGCTCATCAAGAGAATGCCAAGAGTGTGCAAAGCAGTAATCAAAGCAAAAGGTGGCTACTTTGAAGAACCTAGAATATGACATATTTTCAGTTCTTTCACACTTTTTTTGTTATGTATCTAATTCCATATATAATTCCACATGTGTTAATTCATAGTTTTGATGCCTTCAGTGTGAATCTACAATTTTCATAGTCATGAAAATAAAGAAAAGTTTTTGAATGAGAAGGTTTGTCCAAACTTTTGGTCTGTACTGTATATATATATATATATAATTATTTATAAAAAATAATGAAGCAAAACATCAGGATATGCAAAAATGACTGAATTGGTCCATAATGACACACAGCAAATATTAAAGCTCAACAGCAAAAACTAAAAACTGGATCAAGAAATCCAGTCCACACCCAATTATGAACTGCAGCAAATATACACCATAAATTATTTATTTGAGATTATTTGTTTTACAAGATATTGATATGTTTTTACAACAAAATACTTTTTCAGTCTTTCTACTAAATGTCACATTTAATTGTCACAGTGTCTGGGTTGTGTTCCCTGGGTATCCACTAGGTGTCCTCAGTTCCCACGGTGTCTATCATATTATCACTTCCTGTTCCCTTATTTGGTCACCTTCCTCCTTGTTTTAGTTAATTGATTGTTCCCCACCTGTCTCCTGTTTCCCCATTATCCTTCTGTGTATTTATACCCGGTCTGTCTGAGTCTTTGTCACGGAGTCCTTGTCGTATGTATGATACCTCCCAGAGTCTGCTCTTCCCGTGTGTTCTTGTTTTGTTTTTATGTGTTTGGATTTTCTGGTTTTGACCCTGCCTGGACTGTTTATGCCTTTTGGATTACCCGCAATAAACATTTACCTGCATTTGGATCTCTTCTGTGCTTCTTGTATCACCGTACGTGACAGAAGGACTCCGTCAAGCAGAGATCCAGCGGTATGTCGGTTGATGCTTCTTCCCCAGCCACCGAGCGGGAGAGAGGCGATCGCTTTGAGGGAACCCGCCTGGTCGTGTTTCGTGGGACCAGGGGAGGTCGCCGAGGAGGAGGTGGGCGAGAGGAAGCTCAGCATCGCTCTCCACCATGGCCCCCCTTCGACTCGGGGCTCACGTGGGAGGGACCAGAGCCGCTGTCTCACCAGGGCAGAAGAGGAAAGTCAGCGACACTGCCCTTAATGGCCGACATCCCAGTGACGCTGCGGTGCATAGCCACCAACCCCGCACCACAGCACAAGATGGCTGCCAACCCAGCGCCACAGCACAAGATGGCCGCCAGCCCAGTGCCACAGCCCAGTGCCACAGCACGGAATGGCCGCCAGCCCAGTGCCACCGCACAAGATGGCCGCCAGCTCAGAGCCACAGCACAAGATGGCCGCCAGCCCAGCACCACAGCACAAGATGGCCGACTCAACACCTGAGTCTCCAGACAAGGTGCCACCGACTCGCCATCATAGAGGGCGGAGGAGGAGGAGACAGGTGTCTACCATTCCTCAAGGCCTGGAGGACGTTCCCGAGCGGGCCGCTGCCGTCCAGGAGGACGTTCCCGAGCGGGCCACTGCCGTCCAGGAGGACGTTCCCGAGCAGGCTGTCGCCGTCCCCGAGGCGGTGACCGATGCTGTTCCGGAGGCCGAGGCGGTGCCCGATGCTATTCCGGAGGCCGAGGCGGTGCCCGATGCTGTTCCCGAGGCCGAGGCGGTGCCCGATGCTGTTCCGGAGGCCGAGGCCGTGCCCGAGGCCGTTCCAGAGGCGGTGCCCGAAGCCGAGGCGTCTCACGTCTCCACAGGCAGTCCAAAGTCAAGTCAGGTGCCCATTGACTTTCCAGAGTTGAGTCAGTTCCTGGTTGACCCTCTTGAGTCAAGTCAGGTGTTCATGGACCCTCCAGAGTCAGGGTTAGTTACCGTTGACCCTCCAGAGTCAGGGCTAGTTCCAGTTGACCCTCCGGAGTCGAGTCAGGTTCCAGTTGACCCTCCAGAGTCGAGTCAGGTTCCAGTTGACCCTCCGGAGTCGAGTCAGGTTCCAGTTGACCCTCCGGAGTCGAGTCAGGTTCCAGTTGACCCTCCGGAGTCGAGTCAGGTTCCAGTTGACCCTCCGGAGTCGAGTCAGGTTCCAGTTGACCCTCCGGAGTCGAGTCAGGTTCCAGTTGACCCTCCGGAGTCGAGTCAGGTTCCAGTTGACCCTCCGGAGTCGAGTCAGGTTCCAGTTGACCCTCCGGAGTCGAGTCAGGTTCCAGTTGACCCTCCGGAGTCGAGTCAGGTTCCAGTGGACCCTCCGGAGTCGAGTCAGGTTCCAGTGGACCCTCCGGAGTCGAGTCAGGTTCCAGTGGACCCTCCGGAGTCGAGTCAGGTTCCAGTGGACCCTCCGGAGTCGAGTCAGGTGTTCGTGGACCCTTCAGAGTCAGGGCTAGTCACCGATGACCTTCCAGAGTCAGGGCTAGTCACCGGTGATCTTCAGGGACAGAGTCAAGTCACCGGTGATCTTCAAGAACAAGTGCAAGTCACCAATGATCTTAAGGAGCAGAGTCAAGTCAGCACTGATCTTCTGGAATCCAGTCCTAACACCATGGAACTACTGGAGCCGCTCCTCGTCTCAGCTGGATTACCAGAGTCTCTTCACGCCTCTGGGGAACTTCCAAAGCATCGTCACGTCTCGGCTGACCGACCAGAGTCTTTCCTCGCCTCTGCGAGACTCCCAGATCGCCCGACTGATCCTGTCATGGCCACGGAGGCTACTCTTAACTTGTGCAGATTCTTTGTTTCAGACTTGCCCAACCAGACTCTTCTTCCTGTTGACTTGACCACACGGTTATGTGGGTCTTCTGCTCTACCCTGGGGGACTCTGGCGTCGACCACGAGAACGTGGTGGTCCTCTGCTCCGCCCTGGGGGACTCTGGCGTCGACCACACGGACATGGTGGTCTTCTGCTCCGCCCTGGGGGGCATTCGCCCTGACTACACGGTTGTGGTGGTCTTCCGCTCCGCCCTGGAGGACTCTGGCGTTGACCACAAGGATGTGGTGGTCTTCTGCTCCGCCCTGGGGGGCTTCATGTTGTTGTTATTTCCTTTTGTTTTTGTGTTCACTTCTGTCTCTGTTCCTTTCTGTTAGTCTGGCCCTCCGTCCCTCCCCCTGAACCTCCTCCGGTCCTGGTCTTCCTGTTTGGTGTTCACATTTCTGGTGCCTGTTCCCCATGTTTTTCTTTTCTGGCCCTCCATCCCTCCCCCTGAGCCTCCACCTGTCCGCCTCCCTCCTGGTCTCTGTTTTGTCTATCGTGGAGCGTCTGGAAGCAGCTCCGTAGAGGGGGGGTTCTGTCACAGTGTCTGGGTTGTGTTCCCTGGGTATCCACTAGGTGTCCTCAGTTCCCACGGTGTCTATCATATTATCACTTCCTGTTCCCTTATTTGGTCACCTTCCTCCTTGTTTTAGTTAATTGATTGTTCCCCACCTGTCTCCTGTTTCCCCATTATCCTTCTGTGTATTTATACCCGGTCTGTCTGAGTCTTTGTCACGGAGTCCTTGTCGTATGTATGATACCTCCCAGAGTCTGCTCTTCCCGTGTGTTCTTGTTTTGTTTTTATGTGTTTGGATTTTCTGGTTTTGACCCTGCCTGGACTGTTTATGCCTTTTGGATTACCCGCAATAAACCTTTACCTGCATTTGGATCTCTTCTGTGCTTCTTGTATCACCGTACGTGACATTAATTCAGTGTTACTTGCCATTTTTTTTAATCAATTGTGAGCTACAAGAAATTTCTGAGTAAATTATGTAAATGGATGTAATTATGTAATTAATCTAAGTAATAATTGTAATTTTATTACGTTTGACAATTACATGTGAAGATCAAATCAATATATTGAAAGCATTTAATCATCTAAGGAACGCATTTTTATGTATATATTTAAATTCACTCTGACTACATTACTGTGGAAAATAAAAAGACACTCCAAAAAAACAGACCAGCATTTTATTTATTTGTTTGTTTGTTGCTGGACATTTTAAAATCAATCTAGTATCATGAAAATCATTACTAATACCAGGTCATTTTATTAGCTGCCCCCTCAATCACCGTGGCCCTTGAGATGCGCAGTTTGAGTATCCAATCACACTTTCGCATATACACAGAACCAGAATGTTTTTTTTTTGCATTTGTGATGTTGTGCAATGACCCTTCCATATTAAGCCTTGACATTGGACCTTTATCAGTTAAATAAACCAGCCTGGTCTTCTGATTATTCAATAAAAACTACAGTCCTATCGATCTCCGATAGCATTTTGTACCAGGGGTACTAGGTTTTTTGTTTGTGTGTGCATTTATACGGTATCCGTGTGCATACGGGGCTGCAGCATTTCATAAATCATTCTAGGAGACAGTTGTGAGCAAGCCCTTCATCTTATGTGGTCCCTGTGTGTTTAACCCTCTAACCATGAAGGGTGCTAACCCAGACTACACAATCACATGACTGCTGCGTGCACACACACACACACACACAACTACAGGACTCAGAGTGGAAGACAGGATGAAATGAGCAGTAGAAGGTAGAGAAAAGATGGGGAAAAACGGAAGAGCGGTGGTTGAGAGAGCAAAAGAAAGGCCCTACAGCATAGTAATGTCAAACGAGAAATGGGCTTAGTGAAGCACTGAATCTCGTTCCAACCAAAATCACTGAAAACTGCTGCTTCCAGTTCAAATGGACTTACCTGTGTGTTTCACTTTCTGCTATTTTAAAAATTTGGACTATTGTGAAAATCGCAGTATGCTAAAAAATGTTTTTACTAATAGACCTACCAATATATGTGTAAATAAATATAATATTGATGCTGCCATCTTTCCAAAGTTATTTTAACCACATATAACCTGTATTTAAATCTCATTCTCAGTGATAGAAAAATCATTTTGATCCTCCTCTACAAAACAGGAGATTACGCAGTAAATATGTTTCCATGACATGTAATCCTTTGAATTTCATTGTCATTTGTGGTAACACTATATGGACCAATTCTCACTATTAACTAGTTGCTTATAAGCATGCATATTATTAACATATTGGCTGTTTATTAGTACTTATAAAACATATATTTATAAATACATATATAAAACCAACAATTTTAGCCAGGAAAGTTTTTGAAATGTGGTTGATTTGACACAGAATTACCCATTTTCTAAAGACGAAAACAAATGCTTGTTTTGTACAAAAACCTTTGAACATGCAGGGTGTGTGTTTGATCATATTGATGGTTTGATTAGTGGTTTGATGTCTGGGGGTGGTTAATTGGAGCCTTGGCTTTTCAGTGAAAGGGGTGGGAAAGGTCATCGCTGAAGTCCGCAGAGGTGAGTGGCATTTCCTGAGCCGATAAGGGGTGCGGTTCCCAAAAGCACCATTAGCTAACTATGGTCGTAGTTTCATTGAACTCTATTGGTAACAACAGAAAGTTGCTTTTTGGAAACGCACCCAAGGTTGGTGAGACAGGGCTGAAGGGAGCGAGTTTACGGTGGGAGAGGTAAAGGAGTAAAATGAGGGTGTTAGTTCAGCATCAAGGAGGGTAAAAATGTCAGTGTGTTTCATCATCCCCTCCCAATACAGTACACACACTCGTATGTGAGCACACACACCAAGAAAGAGCCGTGTAGGAGTCATAGCTGTCAAATAAGCACTCATTAAAAATTGGTCAACCATGCGGGGTTGTGCTGATCAGCCAGGAACCATGGGTTACGATCCAGTAATGGAATTATCAGTCAGAAAGGAAGGTTACAAAATATTTCACCAATGCGGACAAAGTTTTTGTACAGCTAAAAGAAACCCGCTGTGAGTTTCTCGCTGCATTTATCCCAGAGCACAAAATTGAGGTTTAAAATAGGCAAAATAAATTGTCAGAAGGGAAGGTTACAAAATATTTCACCACTGCAGACAAAGTTTTTGTACAGCTAAAAGAAACCCGCTGTGAGTTTCTCGCTGCATTTATCCCAGAGCACAAAACTTAAAATAGACCTTAGCTCATAAATGCAAGTTTTTATGTGGTCAAGACACACTTGGGACTTTATAGAGTTTAATATATATAGTAATACATTTTATATATAATATATAATTATTAAATTGTATTTAATTAAAGTTTTACATAAAATAAAAATACTTTTAATAGTTTAATAAGTTTTTATTTATAAATATTGTAAATTATATATGTGTATGTGTGTCTTTTCTGCATACATCTGTGTATCACTCGATTGGAGTCTGAGTGTAACTACACTATCAAAAAAGGCAAAATTCTCTCATTATTAAAACTCCTGAACAGACAAGAGGGTCAAGCACTTGCAAATCCATCCAAAGCTGATTGATTTTGATTTGCCTCATTCACAGCTCCATTCAAAGAGCATTGTGTGCTCTGACGTATGCAGAGAATTATACAAAGAACCTTCGTGAGAGCGAAAAAATCATTTCATGACAAATTGCAATCATATTCACAGTAGCGTCAAGCAGAATAATAATAAAAAAAATAAATAAAAAAAAACATCATCAGCCTTTTCTTCTGAGCTCCTAATTATCCTTCATTTTCACAAATTCATTCTGGCTTTTTTTTCTCTCATTCATTCACTTTGCTGCCTGTGAACCCTTCATATCTCTAGCTCTCCACTGGGTCATGACCTCTTCATTGCAAAGTGGTTTCTGATCGGTGGCTGAAATATGTGCCTGGTGTGAGGAGAAAAGGACTCACTGTGGAGACAGGGAAGGTTTCATGTTATTCATCTCTGCATGCTATTGTAAGGTAGAATATAGGTCTAGTACTCTATGATTATACACATCATACCTCCACAATGCATCTGCAAAATAGGTCTAAGCATATGCTTTTATACTGGTTTACTGTTGAATTTGTGCACTGTAAAAAGTAGTGACTTGTTCTTTGTGTGTATTTGTAGTGGCATTACTTTTTAAATCGTGTTGATTAGTAAGAAACTAGTAATTCAGAAAAGGGAATGACCCTGGACCACAAAATCAGTCATAAGGGTAATTTTTATTTTTTTAAACTGAAATGTATGAATCTTCTTTCCATTGATGTATGTATTTGTAAGGATAGGACAATATTTGGCCAAGATGCAACTATTTGAAAATCTGGAACCTGAGGGTGCGAAAAAATCTAAATATTGATAAAATCACCTTTAAATTGGTCCAAATGAATATTTAAGCAATGTATATTACTTATAATAAATTACGTTTTGATATATTTATGGTAGAAAATTAAAAAATATATCTTCATGGAACATGATCTGTATTTAATATCTTAATGATTCTTGGTATAAAAGAAAATTTGATAATTTTAACCCATATAAGGTATTTTTGGCTATTGCTTACATACAAACACACACATATGCATATATATATATATATATATATATATATATATATATATATATATATATATATAGTTGCATTTTCCCCGTGAATATTTTAGTTTCCATGTATTTTCTTCTGTCTGGCTTATTAATTTGCAGAATTAGCCCAGTTTACAAATGAATCCTTCTTTTGAGTCAGTTCTTTTTAATGAAAGGGTCAAGCAGGGTTAGCAACACCATCTTAACTGATTCAGTCTGAATCATTTGAGCAGCTCATTCACACACTTAATCTTTTGGAGCAGTTTCTCATTCAGTAAAACAGTAACAGGATACTTCACTACACAGATAAAGATAACACTGAAATGGATATGTATATACAATCCATTGCAAACAGATCTGCAAATTCAACTTATAATTTGTCTTGAAAATTTACATGGCAGTGTAGTAGACATTTTCAGACCAAAAGAGTATCACAACAGTATCATAAAACCAGTAAAAGTCATAAAAGTACCCTGAAGTGCCATACAAATATGCTAAATATATAACTACCAATATAGATTTGCTTATATAGTTTACAGATAGTTTTATCAGTGATTATTTATGAGAATATATTTTTTTACATACACATTGTAAAAACTAACAAATGTGTTAACTTAATTATTTTCTACTTTACTTAAAGCTGCAGTCTGTAACTTATTTTTGGGAAAAAAAATTATCCTTTTTAATTATCTTTTAAACACATAACCAGCCTGGGTTCAAAACTATCTCCTTACCTTAGCCCGATTCATAATGGTAAGCTTGTAATAATGTTTTCTAATCTGAGTGGCACTGGTCGGTTTTTCGTGGGAAATATGAGAATGTCACCGTTTGTCTTTGCATCATTACATCACATCTGTAAACATAAAGGAGAAGTCCCGGCTATTAGGTCATATCGTACATGAAGATAGTGCAGGTGACGGAGCATTAAAGGCCCAATATGTAAGTTTTCGCAACTAGAGATCTTATTTTCAAAACAAAAAGAAAGGCGAAGCTTAATGAAAGGAGGATGTTCACGGATTAGATAATGAATTTTTTTTTTAATTATTATTACCTGTACCTTTCACAGTTATTCAAACAGTGAATACAGAAAATGCAAGAAAATAACGTTTACTTTGTCAATGACTTAATTCTAGGGCAAGTTTTAAGTCTGCATGAACCGGAAGTTGCTGCCGACTTTATTTCAGTGTAGTGATGTATTTCCATCTGAAACGGAATATTAAACAGAGGGCGTGGTTTTATTTTTGCGACCCTCCTCTCTGTCACTCAGATCGTGGTTAAGGATATCCTGTCAAACTGACGTCATCAGAAAAAGAATGCAATTCAAGAGAGGAAGTAAATGTTCAGATGTTGATAAAAGATTTCCAAGACAAACAATTAAACAGATTAATTGTTCACATCAAGACTAGCTATGTGCGCTAATAAAGTAAATAAAGTCTATTTTAATTTCATGCGGACTTTAGGCACTCTCAAAAAACTCCACTTATAATCAGTAAAGCTGTATATACATGGTTTTATTAATGAATCTCTTACATCATATGTACATCTGTACTTTGTTGGTTATGATGAATTAGCATGAGAGCTGAATTCAGTCTACAAGCGCATACAAAAACTCATCTGAACACCTCTGATTGCCCACTGCATTTATAAGCTCAGCAGATTCTTGTGTGATTGCTTATAATGAGCAACACTGTAAAAACGTATTTAAAAAATCATGACCCAACATAGAACAGATCTAAATTTAATGCTGGGGTAAACATTTTATTTTTGACAGCCGTAATGGATATAGTTTAACTGTACAACACCATTTGTGCGGATATTATGTCATTGATAGGCAAGAATGACCAGAGACGAGGCTCTAAAATAAGGCAGCATTCCAGGGCATCAAGGCACGTCCGAATCCAAATTCTGCTTTACTTCCTGTTTCTGAAGGTACCTTCTTCTGATCGAATATTGAAGGCAGCATAGATGTATCCTTCACTGCCTCTGATATCCCACAATCCTATGCGTCCCATTCCATGATGGTTGACCTAAAAAATAAAGATGCCGTCTGAAAGTTGCGTTTGGTCGTCAGTTTGTGTGTAAATGTATATTTCTGACTAACTTTTTGCACTTTAGATGGTATTTCTATCAAGAAATCAGTATTATAGTAATTACTGTATTTAGTTATCACCAAAACTTGTTCTTTTTTCTTTTAGACCATTAAACCATTATGCTGCCTAAGAACCCTCTCCGAAATCAGTTACATGAGGTGCCTTCATACAAAAACATGTCTGCAAAGTCATTGCCTCACATGGCAGCGAGGCTGCAAGTCAGCTGCCTACGTTTTTGGATGCAGCCATTATTTAAAATTGGAATTTCTCTGTATTTATAAATCCTTGGATATTTTTGGCATAACAAATACACAACTGCATGAAATATATCACACTGTCCAATTAGTTTTTGGATATTTTATTACAGAAATGTAATAAAACACTAATACACATTTTATACATGTGGTCACGCAAAGTTGATGTTGTTTACATCAACAATTTGAGAACAAATTATAGTAATAATAATAATTTGCATGGTTTGTTGTGATAGAAGCCAAGCGATTGTTAGATTTAATAACCATTGGTAGCGCAGTTTATTGTAATGATTTTTTTTTCTCAGTTGGTCAAAACAAAAGTGGCAGACATGTTATTTACTTGTTCAGATTACCATGAATAATCCAATAAAAAATTCTTATTTGGGTCATACCTCAAAGATGCAAAATCTTTGATTCCTAAGTATTCACTCCGGTTAGGTGACTGACAGCCACACATACACCTCAAAACATTGGATTCATCCATGCTGAGGAGCCATGCCGACGCACAACCCACATAAACCATAATTTTTCATAATTATCATAAAGATAATTCCACAAATAACTGTAATTGCAAGTTTCAAACAGAGAAGGCGACAAAGAAACAAAACTACGGACTGCATTTGTACTGTTTGTTTTCCTTACTGATGTAGATCTTTTGAATCTTACTATTTGTGCTAAAAGTTCTAGCTAGTCAAATATCTCTAGTTAAGGTTACATCATTTGTTTGAGTGTTGTGCAAGCCATGTGACCAGTGATGTCATCAAGGTTTGGATTGAGAATGTTCTGATCGGTGGACATCTTTTGTTGAAGAACTCGTCTGATAAACAATACAACTTGGGAGTACTTACACAATACATACAGTATACGTTTAACTTTAATATCATATCAAGTTCTTTAACATTAAACTCAAAGTTTAGCAGTAAATGATGAATAAAGTCATTAATGTACACCTTCTTAAAAAATGTGAAGTATTTTAAGAACAAGTCATTGTTCATATAGTATATTGCGGAGGCAATATAAAGTGTCAATCAATATACAATTTGTTATATGGTCTATGTCGTGCAACGTAAATATATCCGCACAGCTTTCAGTGTTTGAATTATTGTTAGAGTGATGAAGCACGACTCAATGAGAAAATAAACTGGACTTGCTTGATTGATGGTTTAAAAGCACAGATAGATTGATTCTTTAAAAGCACAATAATGTGACAGAAAACTGAGCTCGGCACTTGTGCGATGGATCTCTGTGCACGCACTTAAGATGCCTGTCAGCATTAAAGTAAAGCATTTAAAGTGTGGCACCCAAGTGGTGGGTTTCGTTGTTCAAGACTCAATTAATTACAACACCGACTACGCCACCCTGGGAATTTCACCCAGGGAAATAATGGTCCAGTAAGGACACAGGTTCGTTCCCACAAAGATAGAGCAGAGATGTGAATATAGAAAATAATAACATTATTATGACTAACTAAAACTTCACACACACTTCAGTACACATGGGGTTAATATGGCTTAAATCAAAACTTAAAGAAAATAAACAAAATCATACAATCCAAAAAGTAACTTGTCAGGTGGCGAGGAGAAATAACAAACCTACCCCACTCCACTTCACACGTACACTGATGTAGAAGGACACGTGCATTCAGGTGATGGAAAATTATGAAGAATTAAATCACTCAGTGAACAAGGGTACCCATTAACTTGGGCCTAGAGTGGTCAGCACTCCTTCCTAGCCAATCCAACAAAAATATACAAATTAACATCAAATTGTCACAAATCAATAAACACAAGATAAAAAGAATACAATCAAATTGTCACAAATCAATAAAACACAAAGAAAGGAAATACTGTCAAATAAAATCACAAAATCAATACACAAAATACAAAGTTGATCAAAAGAAATACAAATAAACAAAACCACCAATTCAATCACCTACCCATAGGCTACACATTACACACACACACACATCACTCCATTGGATCACGCAAACTCACAACCATTAATACTTATTTCTCATACACACACACACACACACACACTTCCAACAATAAACGAACGCACTCACACAACTTGCATCAAGCTAGGAATTCATTCACACAACAATCCACTTATACCATACAACCCCACAAACACAATCTCCCAGTTGAAACCGTGTGAAGGTGACAAAACGGCCACGCGGACTAAACTCGGGTCTCACAATCTCCAGACAGCAAGTTCACTGGATGCAGACTGGTCAAGCAGGCGCGAATGAGGCAAGGCGGAACGTCACGGCCACACGCAACAGTGCGAAGGTACTCAAAACATGAAGATAAAGACCAAACAAGAAGGGAAAGCCCAGTCGCGGTCCCACTCAGCTCGCGGTAATCATGCGGACATTACCAGCTCTTGACCCCTTCATCTAAAACAGAGGGGGACACTATATAGCCAACAAGTCTTTTCGCGGATATTCCTTGATTAAATCAATAGCTTACCCACCTGAATATTAGCAAGTCAGCCCTTCCAACGGCATACCACAAATGGATAAACACAGCCTAGGATGCATACCAAATTATGTGTGGCTCAAAGATCCGCATGCGGGAACAGCTCGAAAAGACGGCGTCCAAGTCTGCAGCAGTCAACACGCTTCCCAACAACTCAGTAACCCTCATTCACTCACTCACCTTATAGCGCACCTGGATCTAATTAGGTGATTACCATGCAGTAAGTAATCAAGTTGTTACCAACATTAACTATGCAGCTATGCCTGCTACAAAAGCATTAAAGTATGTTAAAGGAAATGTGTTCTGTTTCGCAGCATTTGAATGATCAATAAACACAGTTATGTAAAAAAAAAAAATATATATATATACCAATCTTTTAATGATGTCCTTACAACCTTTCTGGGCCTTGAGCATGGTTGTTGTGTTGTTGTCTATGTTGGGTTTGAAAGCTCTCGGTTTTCATCAAAAATATCTTAATTTGTGTTCTGAAGATGAACAAAGGTCTGATGGATTTGGAACAACATGAGGGTAATTACGACATGAGAACAGCCACAGGCTCAGCACCCTCCTAATTCCACTCACTCTTACGAATCAACACCCCCTCCAGAAGTCTGAGATCTACGAGTGAACAACACCACGTGGTGCCATCACAGAGAGGCATAAAAAATCTCTTTTCAGAAAAGTGTCATTCACTGTTCCTGGTTGAATGATCTTCCGACCCCATCCAGAATATTAAATCCCTGACAATTTACATGTGACAGCTAAAAACTCATCTCTTTCATCGCTATTTGACATTATCCAAAAAAAAAAAAAAAAAAAAAAAAAATTAATCTCTTCCTGTCTAGCTTGTACTAATCTGAACAGAAGCTGAGACTTTGGATTCCAAGCACTTCCTGCACTTATTTCCCTCTTTATGATGAATTGCTTATTGTATTCCTATTATTGTAAGTTTGCTAATAAATATAAATGTAAATTAATTACAGAATTGCAATTTTTGGGTGAACTGACCCTTTATTTTCTTCGTTACAGATGTTAAACAAATAAGCTTTTTCTGTAGCATTCTGCCCAACAAAAATATTGTTTGTTCAGAGTTAAGCACAGCACTGTATTTATTTACATTCTTGGTTCATTTACTGTGAACTGAGATCCAGAAACACTGTATCAAATGCCAGCAGCATTCTTCCCACACATATTTGTGACTTGGAATGTGACTTTCTAATGTGACCATTCATTAAACATTGAGATATATATTTTGTTTCAACATATTGTGCAGCCCTAAAAACAGTTTATGTGTTGTTTCTATAGTACAATATATCTGCTGGTAGCTAACCCAGGTTTGATAGCTTTTTGTTTCTTGGTACTTGCTGTTGTGTGTCCAGTCATATGGGACCAGCAGCCCTGTGATTCCTAGCAGTCCTCTGCAATATGATTCACCAAACAAGTCAATATACTATAAACATATGAAGGCTTCTGCCTCAGAGAGCAACAGAGAGGCTTAGCAGACAGCTCTTTTGATTTTCATCTCATTTCAAGTGTAGATAAAATACCTGATAATGTTTGTGCCAAACTTTAAATTGAGGCAGTTTACACTTGATGCCCCACATGGGTGTGTGTATATGAGCATGATTGTGCAAGACAGAAAGGTCAAGCAATGTCTGAAGGGATGCCAGCTGTCCATCTACAAGTCTGATTTACTCATAACACAGACACAAAATAAAACAAACCGTAGAGTCACTCACACACAAATACACAGTATACACGCATGCACATAAATACAAATGCTTCCCACTTGAGCTGCAAAAAGGTCTGACAAATGTCAGAAACCAGGTTATGAGGCAGCGAATATTACAGAGTGATTGAAGTTAACGTGGGTTGGAAAAAAGGTTTGAACGAGAAAAGAAGGAAGAATATTTACAGCTGTGGTGTGTGGATCAGGATATTTCCATTAGATTCCACCACCCCATGTCTTTCTGCCTGTCAAGTATGTTGCAAATTTGACAGTAGGTTCTAAAGATTTAGTTTGAATGCTGTGCATTTTTCCTGACACCTAGACGTGTTTACGGCAGGTGCTGGAGTCAACCTGCTTTTGGTTTCCTGAGTGTGTGTCATGGGGAGGAAGGTTGAAAAAAGCTCTAACACTTGACTTGTGTTTTACTACCGCAGACACTCTTTCATCACACACACTCGCACACAGAGTCCTTCAAACTATCGCTATCAAAACTGCAGCCAGGAGAGGAAAACTGATGCTTGATGACAGATGATTAAAACGCTGTGTAAAAAGTGATTTATAAGTGTGTTGGGATTGACCTCGTCTTCTGAAGCATTTTCTGAACACTTGTGTGTGGCTGAATGAAAACAAAAGCATTTATTTTTTTGTCTTTCTGTGTGTGGTTCGTTTATTTATATAATCTGCACTTTTCCCCCTTTTGCTACTTTTATTCATAGGAATGGGGGGGGGGGGGTCAAAAGCTACATTTAAATTCAACTCTTACTATTTCTGTAATATGCAGTATGTGGACTGTAAATAGCAAGAGAGTATGAAAAACCTGGATGACCTGTTACATTTGTTTAAATCCACACTGTATCATACAGTGCATGACTCTGTATGTAAAAAAAAAAAAGAAAAAAAATAATAATAATAAAAGAAGTCAAAAATCAAAGAAAATTAATGCATACAGTAATTGCTGCCCACCAATATTGGCACCCTTGGTAAATATGAGCAAAGGTGGCTTTGAAAAATAAATCTGCATTGTTTATCCTTTTGATCTTTCATTCGAACATGTTGCAAAATTATTTTGTAAAAGGGTTCAGGTCAGAAAAATAATTGTTTTTTTATCTGTTGGTATTTGATTGATTCCATGATGCCATGCATCTGAACAAGACGTCCAGGACAGGCAGAAAAATAGACCCACAACATTAAAGATCCAGCAGTATATTTTAACCTTGGGCATGGGGTACTTTTTGTCCCTGTTTGCACCAAACAAATCTTGCGGGTTGGCTGCCAGAAAGCTATTTTTTATATTTCATCTGACCATAGAAGCCAGTGCTGTTTAAGATCCAGTCATGTCAGACAAATGAATATGCTGGAGTTTTTTTTTTTTTTTTTTTGGATGAGCCATGATGAGTTTTTTGGATGAGTTTTTTTCTTGAAACTCATTTGAACAACATGTGGTGATGTAGGGGCTATTTGAGATAAATGGGTAGAACAATAAATGTATTCGTACCGAACCATCACGGTATGGGCATATCGGTTCGGTGCATGAGGCCTTACAATGAATACAGGCAAATCACCCCCAATCCAGAAAGGGGGCACCCGCAGCAATTCAACGCTGTTTGATAACCGTCCGCCAGCAGAACAGCAAATGCCGTGAGTTGCATACTTTAAAACATAGCCCACTAGACTCATATAGGACTATACTTCTTTCCGAAATGGTGCTTTGTGTTCTTGTATCCTACCTCTCTCATTTGGCACAAATCCAAATATTCCATTATATTTCCATATTTGTGATGTAAAGTATCTGAATGCTAAACTATTGTTTATTATGTAAATTAAAGGTTTTGTACTTCAATTGTGTTCCAACGGTGACACAGAGGCAGGCACGCTGATGTTTGGTTCACTGTATTTTATTCTTATAAAGTACCAACTTCGTTGTCAGGTTAGAAATGCTGGAACTAATGTGTTTTGTGTTTTGTGTTTTGTGTGTGTGTGTGTGTGTGTGTGTGTGTGTGTGTGTGTGTGTGTGTGTGTGTGTGTGTGTGTGTGTGTGTGTGTGTGCACTTGCGCCTGCCAGCTAGTGATGGGTCATTCTTGAACAATTCGTTCATATTGAATGAATCTTTAATGTGACTTGGGAAGAAAAAGTTGTCTCGGAAAGTGATTCGTTCAAACGCACATGCACAAAATTCTATAGGTTCTGTACTTGAATTAGGCCGCATGTCCACCAAAGCGCTTTTCCCTGCAGCTAGCATATTTTTTCAGTTGTTCTCAATGAGAGTGTCACGTTTTTTAAAACACAAGGAGCATGATGAGTGCTGAGCATCTTTTTTCGTGCTGAGCATTCGAGCGTTTTCTCGTGCCGAGAGTTGAAGAATGTTCAACTTTAGATAAAATGCAATTTTCTAGTCAGCTAACCAATCAGAGTGATGGAGGGGCGGGATAAATTCCACACCGATCAACTGTCACAACTGTCATTTTGTCAAAGCAAGGACCAGAGCAATTACTCTACATTGTGTCAACATTTTAGTCAGAAACAAATTATCTACCAAATCAGATGCAAGTAACAGTTTAGCGGATATTCCGTATCATAGCAACCAAAGCGTCTCAACTGAAAAAACACTGCGCTAAAAAAAGCGCTCTCAAGTGCTCACAGTTGTCACGTGATGAAGAAACGACTCAAACCGAGGAATTGATAGATGAACTAATCAATTATCTTTCCGGCTCAGACAGCATAGGTTTAGCTTATAGGGCTGTCACGTGATGAAAGAACAACTCAAACCCCGAAGACTTGTCAAACAAGAGGTGAGGTGAGCTAATCACAGACTGAAGACCCAGGTAAACAATGAGTTAATCTTTTCTGTCTCTTATAGCATAATAGTTTTGTATTGTTTGCAGTGTGATCAACGTTTGCGTAAGTACTAGAAATGTTAGGGATGTTACACCTAACATTTTTATTATATTTTTTTTAAATTAGCGAAATTACTCAAAAGATTTGTTCATTTGGTGAACGGGACTCAGAAGTCAGAGTAGGTAAAATTATCCAAACTTCCCATCACTACCGCCTGCGCGATCACTTCAACTTTTAAATATATAACAATGTAGTATTATTTAGTATTTTCACATCTAGGTGGATTTTTTTATTTATTTGTACTTCTGTCTGTTCAAAATAAATTAAATGAGTAGATTTTTTTTCCTGTTGTATTGAAATTGTACCAAACCGTGACCCCCGAACTGAGGTATGTACTGAACCGTGACATCTGTGTACCATTCCCCTAATATATATATTCAGAGCAAGCCATAGTACGAACAACAGCTACCACATTAGTTACAAATGATTTAATCACTGCTCCACCCAAGTGTGAGTATTTGGACAAGGCATCCATCAAATGCTTTTGTCAAGTTGACAACAGCTACCACATTAGTTATATATATATGCATATATATATATATATATATATATATATATATATATATATATATATATATATATATATATATATATATATATGTTTATTGGAACCTCTTAAATATTGCCTTGATGGTGGAAATGCATATTTCAATGCATTAGTCATTTTCTTACAGTCAGTTTAAATTTTGTGAAGATCAACAATCTTGTTCTGTACATCAGAACTATATTCTTTGGTTTTACTCCTTGTGATAGATGATTAAGGGAATTTGGCCTTTGTGTTCCTCTTATTTACAATCCTGTGGAACAGGAAGTCATAGCTGGACAATTTCAGTCACCCTGGTGTGCAACAAAATATTAATATGAATTAATATACTTCAGACATATTTTACTAATAAGAATTTCTAGGGGTGCCAATAATTGTGGCCAGCATGCATTGGTGATATATGTAAAATATTCATTCTCCAGACTACTTGTCCTAGGATGGACAAAAAAAATTTTTTTTAAATTAAATTAAACCAAAAACTACAATAAATGCATACATGTATTCTATATATATATATATATATATATATATATATATATATATATACACACACATCAAGATCAAACTTCTTAAAAAACACTGCACCACCACCTAATGTTATTCTGTTTTACTGTACTTGGAGATAAAGCACTAGTTACACACCTCATTCCACTTCTGTATATATAATAACTGTTTAAATAACTGTTTTTATCATTGTGCATTTGCATTCATTTCAATCAGTTGGTAAACAATGGAGCAGATGCTGTTTGTAGAGGAGATACAAACCCAATGATTAAGCTCCCAGAACATACACCCAAAACATTTCTCATCATAATCGCCTGACTCATTATACTGTATTCATTAAATCTAAACGTCTCTTGATGTGATGGTCGATGAACAGAAAAGAAACGAGTCGGTCATAAAATGGTCTTGTGCATCATTTTTATAGATACAAAAAACACAGTGAAAAAGACATATGATCCTTAATTGGCCATAGAGTAAATGACATGTTGGAAATGTGCAAGTTTTGATCACATTCCTTGCAAAAGCCCTGAGAGTTTGTTATCATAACAGTTTAGTTGATTAGGCCATCATTGTGTTTTGCTTAGAATAGTTTGCATGCCATCACTGAACGGTTGTGAGGCAGAAAATAAATTACATTACAGATCAAACGGTGCCTTTTACCGTGTCTTCTTTTCTGTGAAAATGTTTACTACAGCTTTGAAGCTCATTATTTCTATCTATTGTGCAATCTTCATTCAAAGTGAGATCTTCTCATACACCGCAATTCATAATTCACAAGGTTTCAACTCTCAAAAAAAGGTCTCTCTCGAAAAACACAGATCATAATTCATAAGGGACCAACCTAGTTAACATCACTACTAGTTTTGTTTCAGCTTATTTAGATTTTTCAATGCAATACATTCTGACCTTTACACCACCCAGACCTCACAGACTGGGTGTGCACTTAGTTTAGGCAGGCTAAAAGAAAGAGAGAGAGATAGAGAGGGAAAGAGAGGGAGATTACTTGAAGTAAAATGACCACACATGAAGAGAAAGATATATCATGCACTCAAAAAAAATGACAAAACTGTTTTTTTTTTTTGTTTTTTTTTTATTAATAATCTGCACTGGAACAGGGAATCATTATATCAGCATAGCAGTAAATAGTATTTAATGGTTAAAGGCAGTTTTAAAATTATCCTGGGGATAATTTTTTTTATAAAAATAACTAATTTGTCAAATATTTATTGTATGCTATATGAAGATCATAAAATATTCTTGATGTTTGATCATGTTGTTATCTTTTGGTGTTGTTACTTTTCAAATGTTTCAAATTTTGAAAAATATTTCAAATGTTGTATAATTTTAAAATTTTGCTTTACCCTTGTCCCAGACCCAGAACTTCATTCTCAAAATACCATCATAACTAAATACATTTAAATTGAAAACATTAATCATTTTAAAATTAATAAAAAAATTTAATTATCGATTTTTACACAAATTACAAAAAAAGTCCCTCACTTTTTCCATCATTCCACCATGTCATAAACATTTGACCAACACAATGCTTTTTTTCAAAAGTTAGTGTACTTTGTTGCAAAGTTGTCAAAAACAGTGTCAGTGAAGAGCATGCCATTTTTTTAAGACATATACAATACTAGCAAAACCATTACTAAGACAAATGAGACTGGAAATAAATAAATGTATCCTTTATTTTTATAGGAATGTCCCATTGAGATAAAAGAAATCTACATTTATTTATTGGTATTCATACTTGGCTGAATGTCACGTCACACTAGGCATAAAAGACTAGACATGTAAATTGCAAGCATGCCAAACAATGCATTTACAGTAGACACTAACATATGTGATTTCATTCCTTGATATAAAGAGGACCAACCTACTTTATTATACAGCAAACAATGAGGAGTACATGAGAAAGCATTTGTTATAAATCACAATGCAGCATTTCAATAATTATGTGTGTATGCATTACATAGACATACATATTTTCACTAAGTAATCAATACGTACATCAAAATCTAACTTCTTGTCAAGCCATACTCCTAAATACGTATAAGCTGTTAGTCTTTCTATGTGCAGGCAATCAATGGTAAGTATGGAAGGAGCAGAGGAAAAATATTGGCTATGAGTAAAAATAATATATTTAGTTTCATTTACATTTAGAACTAATTTCAGTTGTAGTAAGGTATGCTGAAAAGTATAAAAAGAATCCTGGAGAATTTCAGTGGTTTGCAACAAAGAGGATGCAGCTGAATAAATAACTGTATCATCAGCATAAAAAAATAACATCCCATAGTTTATCACCTGATCTAAATAATTAATAAAAATAAAAAAAGAAGTGGTGCCAATAGAGAACCTTGTGGGACACCCTTCTTAACAGTTAACATATTTTAAGTATAATTATATATAGAAACACACTGAGTTCTTTCCGATAAATAATTTTTAAACTCAATTACCAATTACCAAATAATTTTTAAACTCAATTACCAAGGCCTATACCTTTAAACCTCTGTAGCAGTAGAGCATGATACACTAAAGCCTTGTCCAAATACCCACACTTGCAGTCTTTGCACTTGTCCACTTGACTACTTCTATGATGTATTTCCTGTAAGTGTTCAAGTGAGGATGAAGACCACAAGTGTGTGTCAAACTTTTCATTACCTGATGGGACACACTTATAGTATTGTAAAAATGCAAGTGTTTACATAGCTTTATTTGAATTTTAAATACTTGCATTTTAAAATCAACCTATTTATCAATTTATTTCCACAACATGATGCATGATGGGATACGCTAAGCCTTGAATACCGCTCCGGAGCGGTATTAGAGATAGTGTGGATTAAGTGTGTATTAAGGGCACTGTGCTTTGGTGTTTTTAAGAACTGGACAGTCTTGCAAACTTACTTCATGTCGTGCACTCGCGCTCTCAAGTGGGCAAGTGTGGGTATTTGGACAAGGCATCCATCAAATGCTTTTTGTCAAGTTGACAAATAAGGCAGCACAATGTTGCCTTTTATTGGAGAGCAGTGATTAAATCATTTGTAACTAATGTGGTAGCTGTTGTTCGTACTATGGCTTGCTCTGAATCCTGACTGAAATGCATTTAAAATATTATGTCTAACTAAGTGTTCTTTCAGTTGGTCATTTACCAAAGATCCAAAGATCCAACACTTTTGCTAAAACTAGTAGACTAAAAATAGGACGTTATTCAAATCAGAGGCATCTCCCCTCTTTAGTAATGGCATAACCATAGTGGATTTCCAAGATGGCAGAATTATATTGGTGCATAGACTCAAATTAAAAATTGACGCAATAGGCTCAGCAATAATATCTGCAGAAACTTTATAAAAAAATGTAATCAATTTTGTCAGACCCACCAGATTTTTTACAATCTAAATTTAAGAGTAAGTTATGAAGTTACTTAATTTAACTTACAAAGCAATTCCATGTTCATCAGTGTTCAGCAAATTATTATCTGTTATCTGAGTATTTGAAATAAAATGTCTTTTAAACGAATAAACAATATTAACCTTGTCTATAATCAATCTTTGGTTCACTTTTAAAACTTCTGGGAGACAAGTATTTATTCGATCCTGTAAAGGATTTCTCTATTTTCCAAAATGTAGAAAAGTAGTATTTTTGTTAATCAGATTAAGATAATACTGACTTTTATAAATTATGTACACTTGTTCCGTATTAATCTATTATGAGACCAGTCTTCTTCACTTTTTCTTTTCTTTGCTTTTGACCAAGCTACATTTCTTTGCTTAACAAGGTTTGAGATGGTTTCATTGAACCAAGGATTATTTTTTCCACTCACCCAAAATCTATGGAAAGGAGCATGTTTATCACAAATTTACCAAAAAATAGATTTAAAATAATCCCAAACTACCATCAGGTTTATTTAAAACTAACATGTGGTAGTTATTAGTTTAAAAACGTCAAATCAAAGATGATTTGTTCATGTCCTTTCCGTTTAGACAAGTTGGTGAGTTTATCAGTTGTCCCAGACATAGCGAGTTACAAATTTCCTTAAATGAGTCTGATGACCGAGATAGCCAGTCCCACTTTAAAGGAACACTCCGACTTTTTGGGACTTTAGCTTATTCACAGTTTCCCCAGAGTTAGATAAGTCCATACATACCTTTTTCATTTCTGTGCGTTCTGTAAGTGTTATTTGACGCACCCACCGCTAGCCTAGCTTAGCACAAAGACTGGATGTAAATGGATACTGGTAGCATAGTAATCCCAATAAGTGACAAAATAATGCAAACATTTTCCTATTTACATGTTGTGATCTGTATAGTCACAGCGTGTACAAATAACAAGGCTATATGAGACAGAGAGCATTTTTAATCGTATAAATACTGGGAACTATATTCTCACTAGGCGTAGGAGCACAGCTAACGTTACTTGGGCAGAGTGGCTACTTGGGCGGAGTGATTAGCGCAGCACCCAAGACGCGCCGTGGTGAGAAGAAGAGAGTTCGCTCAGAGTTGGAGTAATAGAGTCAGCAATTACTAGATAGTAGATTTATAGTGTACAATCATGGGTGTTCGCTGTATTGTAAATAACTGCGACAATAAACAGGGGAGACCAGGTATTACTATGATGTTTCATAGAATTCCAACCACAAACGCTGACCTGATGAATCGATGGCTACTTGCTCTGGAAATAGATCCAAACACACCTGTAAACACCATCACGAAGTATTTCGTTGCTCTGAACATTTTACTGTAGACGACTATTTTGAAAAAATGCAAGTTGCCATACGGACCATGAAACGTGTGCTAAAGGATACAGCCATCCCATCGATAATAAAGACAGGACAAATTGGATCACCTGTTACTGCGGTAAGTCTTCCGTTATGTTTTGAGATTACTAACATTAGCCATACTGTAACAGTGCCATGCTAATGTAATATAACCTTAGTAGTGACACTATTACGTGAATAGGGGCTCCGTGTATCCGTGTATCCCCTTTATTGTTATTATTGTGACACACTGTATGCAATGGCTATACTACAATTTCATTGAACTATGAATGATCATTATAACAAAATCACTTACTTGGTGGACAGCTGACCATTAGGTTCACTCGGCATGGGGCGTTTCTTCCAGTTGATCTTGTCACAATGGGAAAAAAAAGACAACTGCTGGGTGTATTAGGGCAGAGAAATCTTCCGTGGTAGTGACGCAAATATTTTGATTGTCATCAAGCCTTGACATTGATGAAAATACCCGGTCCCATTCATTACAACAAAGGCACTCGGTTTCTGTCGGCATAGGTTGGCATGTTCCACATTTACACCACCAGTCCGTGTTCGTTCTGATTCTCCCTTCGTCTTACAGCTTCCAAAGTTTGTAACTCCTCGTCTGTGTATTCTGGCTCAAAACTATATGGTTCTGGATCTTGGTTTGATACACAGTAAAATTCCTCTGAGTCTGACAATTCCTCAAAGTCAGCCATGATCACGAGTCACGTTTGTTTTGTTTACGGTCTCGTGTATTGCGCTAATCACTCCGCCCAAGTAGCCACTCCGCCCAAGTAACGTTAGCTGTGCTCCTACGCCTAGTGAGAATATAGTTCCCAGTATTTATACGATTAAAAATGCTCTCTGTCTCATATAGCCTTGTTATTTGTACACGCTGTGACTATACAGATCACAACATGTAAATAGGAAAATGTTTGCATTATTTTGTCACTTATTGGGATTACTATGCTACCAGTATCCATTTACATCCAGTCTTTGTGCTAAGCTAGGCTAGCAGTGGGTGCGTCAAATAACACTTACAGAACGCACAGAAATGAAAA
The DNA here is from genome assembly GCF_963082965.1 of Carassius carassius. Classification (NCBI taxonomy): domain Eukaryota; kingdom Metazoa; phylum Chordata; class Actinopteri; order Cypriniformes; family Cyprinidae; genus Carassius; species Carassius carassius. The sequence goes on from NC_081790.1 coordinate 9,653,539, forward strand.
AGGTATGTATGGACTTATCTAACTCTGGGGGATACTGTGAATAAGCTAAAGTCCCAAAAAGTCGGAGTGTTCCTTTAAGTCCCCCATTAAAACTAAATCAGAGGTAGTCCATCTGTGAAGCATGTCCGTAAGCAAATAATTGCCTCACTTGAAGTTGAAGGCCGGCAATAGCAACCCACCACCATCATATCAGATCCATTAGGTAAAAATACTTTTAAAGCTAAAAGTTCAAAACACTTTAAAAAACTAACTGAAAGACTACACATACAATTCAGATTTGATTTAGTATAGATTGCAACACTTCCTCCTTTTTACCACAGTCAGATCTAAAAACATTAAAAGCATTTATGTGCACCATATAGTCTGTAATTGTTTTGGGGTTTTTTTCAACCAAGTTTCTGTAAAGATCATGATGTCAGGATCAGTCGAATCTGCCCAGATTCGAGTTGAATCAAACTTCATTATCAAACTTCTGACATTAAAGGAGTCATATGATTCTGCTAAAAACATTACATTAATGTACATTATTGTTTCTCCTCTATGCCACACATTCTGAAGCGCATTGATTTTCACAAGGCTCACCTCTCTGAAAAGCGAGCTGTGCTGTGATTGGCCAGCTACCCAGCATGTTGGCCGAATGCCTTAAGCTTGTGACGGAAATGTTACGCATCTTAACATATTGTGATGCCTTGTCCGGCCGGAGCAACGAGACAAAAACATAAAACCCATTATAAACTTGATATAAACATGATAAGTTGTGTTTTCTTTTGGAAGGCAAAAGCAAAGTAACGGAACCACGTCACACACCGTGGCCTCGAGTGAGCAGAGGCTGGAGGCCTAGAGTGAGCCGCAGCTGGCTTGAATGAGCAGAGGCAGGTGGCTTGAGAACAGTGCAGCAGGCAGATTCTACGAAGGAGCGTACCTTTGTCTCGCAGCAACCACATGTGACGACCCCGGGCTGGCCCCCGCTTCATCCGCTGTGAAAGCCGATTCGGCGATCCACAGTGCAAAGTTGATGTATTTCCTCAGCGACCAGCACAAATCAGCTCCGGGCATGACGAAGTGGATATCGTCCTCTTTTGGAAGGCCAAACAAAGTAGTTTCGCTTTGACTGTGAAACACACAGCGTCTATACTACAATGAGAATAAAAGGTATGCCTTATTTCTTTGCTTGAACATCTGCTGCGTTATGCAAATCTTCCCACATACTGACGTAGATATGTGGGGGCATGTTAGAACAAGCCATTTCAGGGGGTGTGGACGAGTCTCAATTTTTATAAAAGAATATCTCTTTGGATTTGGATTTAAGACTTTAGTCTTTGCAACTTCACAGATCTTTTTTATTCACCAAGAGCTTGTAACACTCCAAAAAGAAAAGAAAATTTTCATATGACATTTCATACTTCAAATTTAAAAATCATATGACCCCTTTAAGATAAAAAAAAATTGTCTCTCCCGCTTTACAGTAGATGACACAACATCTACACCAACCACCGGTAGCCTCCAAACCATGGAACACAGTAGCCATATCAGCATAATTGCCCACATTTTTAATAGTATGAGACGGTATACAGTTACTTCATAAAATCCAAAAATAAAAAGATATTAAAGAGGTGACTTAAACCCACCAATAGTGATTATAAATGAGTAAACACAAACACACATGTGCCGCCATATTAGAATGTTTAAATAAAAGCCAATATATGAAAAAAACACTATTAAATTTAACTGAACTATTCAATTTAACTGAAATTAACTTGAAATTCTAACAACTGCACCCACATAGTACTCCTCATCCTTGGGGTAACCACTAACAGATATGGCAACAACACTAAATATACCCTCCACAAGAGTAAAGATCTCAATGTGACACTAACACCAATGAGAATATATGCTCACAGTGTGATAATGAGTTCAGTCTCCACGATTAGCTGCAAGTTCTGCTAAATTAAAGCAATCAAGACCCAAAAATGTACTCGCTGAAAAGTGGAGGAGGACATATATTTCAACAGAATAAATATATTTTCCATCATTAAAAATGATACACACATTGTACCATGAATAATATGAGTGACACACTCATCATTGTGGCAATGTAGCCAGAGGAATCTCGCAATTCCTAGGACACACGTCATCCCATGTTGATCCAATGCAGATGATTGTCCCACATGTGTTTCTCATCCTGCCTGATTCACAGCTCCTCCTGTCCTTTCCTTCCCTCTGCCCATTCATCTCAGCATCTAATTCTTTATGGGAAGCATTCAATAATGAAAATATAATGATCTCTGTCATCGGAGAACATCGTATTTCACTCATCGTGAGGCCTTGGGATGTGGCCAGCCACTCAGTAATGGCTCTCAATAGCAGAGATTGACGAAGCTTGAAGCTTTTGTTTGATAGCCCCATCTCAGCCCATGCAAGTGATACAGGATTCATTTGATGGAGTGGTTAACAGCTCTGACTTATGCTTGAAAATGTAATAGTACAACACGCCTCATCGTGTATTCTGGTCCACATCAGGAACACAATGTACACTAGCACAAAATTAACTCCAATGAATTAAATATGGTAATAAGATTCTATGCATATTAGACAAACTGAAATAACTTCAATTGCAGTAACCAAACTATAAAGTTATAGCAAGGTTTCATCACAGTGGATGAATCACAATTTGGAAAGAGAGAAAATAAAATGTTACATGTTTAAAGGTCACGTTTTTCGTGTGGTTTTTTTAAGCTTTGATTGTGTTTACAGTGTGCAATATATGTGTTCATGTTTCGCATGTATAAAAACACAGTATTTTTCACACAATTCACTTATCTGTATACCGCTGTTTTCACTGTCATAAAAACGGGCTGATGACTTCCTTGGTCTATGAAGTCCCTCCTTTAGAAATACGTAACGAGTTCTGATTGTGCCAGCGGTTCCTGTGTTGGGATTCGACAGCAGCTTAGCGCACGCTGCCCTCCTGGAAACGCAATTTGGCTAGTTTTGGAGTAGTTTTGAGAAGCAAGTGGGCAGGATTTGTTTTGAAACCCTGGCAATCCTGATCTGAACGCACGTGCTGGAGATGAACTTCTAATCACAGAACGCCTTTACTGACAAGATGCGCATGAAAATCGCATTAAATTTTTTGCACAGCCCTACCATCTAGTTAACAAAGCTAAACAGCGTTGCCCTTTGTGTAATAAGTCAGGGATTCAGAGGCTGGAGGAGGAGAAGAGGGATCGACCAGCCATGACACCAATGGAGCCTGACAGACCCATAGCAATCCCACCACACATATGGTGGGCTGAGGGTGAGCAAAGGGGCAGATGATAGCTGAGCTAAGGCAACAGTGTTAATATAAGGCAGGAGAGGAAGGGTGGGGCTTTGTGAGTGTCCCTCAGTAGTGGTGCAGCTTTCCTCCAAGCCCACATTCTCCCTTGCATCTGCCACCGGTGCAAACACTCAGACAGGTCCAGCTCAAGCTCCAAGGTGATCCTCAGCTCCGTCGTTCCGATGGCTCATCAGTTGTGGTGGGCTCTGGCTTAGGCTCCGCTCTGGGTCTGGAGTAGGACTGGTGAGATGATCCTCGGTGGGTCCGATGATCAAAGGTGATTTTTTGCTCACCAGCACCAACTCCACAAAAGCGGCAAATGATTCCCAAGGTCCACCTCCAGACAGCTGTGTTCTGCACTCCTTGTTAAGTCTTGCCAAGAAAAAGACTTACAATAATATTTTGATAAATGCAGAATAGGTAAATCCAAACAGGGTAGTCGGCTTTGGATTGTTGGCTTTTTTCTCTCTCCCTGGACTTGTTTGTGTAGGTTATGTAAAAGAGGAAAAGCAGGCATTTGGACCAAAACACTGTGAGGCAAGGGAGGGGGACACTCAAAATGTTTCTAAACTTAAAATGCATTTTTGCCCCATTTGTGTTTTACTACTTACACAATTATTTAAAGTATAAAACATTATTATTTACAATGCGCAGCATGGGTGGGTGGAACTAATGCGCAAACGGCAATTTCATTGGCTGGCGCTAACCTATTATCGTTTTGATTTCAGCAAATCAGTTCGAGGGAACACACACAACCTGATTAATATTCATGAATCCAGCAGCTCATTAATCCTTAGTGTGTTTTATATTGCTCTTAGTTGTACAATTCACATCATTATTATCCTATCAGTATTTTTTTTTTTTTTACAGAAACACTGAACGACCAAAAAAGCACCACCAGCAGCAGAAGTTCAGTTAAAATGACTAATATGCATTCATATATTCTAATTACTAAACTTCTATCGTTAGATCATTTAGATTTTCATACATGATTATTATAATAAAAATGTATAACTGCACACAGCAAGGTCCATTAAGAAATAGTTTAATGAGTCTGGCCAGAAAAGAAGTCAAGAGGGTCTGGCTGCAGACTTGCACTTGCACTCTCAGACTTGCATTCTCAGACTTGCACTCTCAGACACTTGCACTTCCGCTAGTGACGTCACTTGCAGTCTTTATTTTTTATTTTATTGAATTTTTTTTTTACTTTTTGTTTGAATTTCCCAACATTTTATAACAGTACCCAGGTGGCGAAGACAAGAAAAAATAAACTAAATTACAATGTCACTTGCAATCGCTACTTGCATTCTCTGCTACCTGCGACTCTTGCAATCGACACAAATTAAAAAAAAAAAAAAATGACGTTTCGCGTTAAGCATTTTTCCATATAGAATAAACTGTCTACAGCTTGTTTATATCACTGTCTTTGTCCATTAAGCTACAATATGTGTTTTATTTATAATGATTTTATACAGGAGGAAAATGTTTAATGTACAATTTAACACACTGCGTTCTGTACTCTTCTGCTTGCCTGTACGGAGCTGATCCTTTTAAAGTCACTTAATGCATTTCATAATGCACGTTCATATTTGCTGGTCTGTATATACGTTGAGTCAACAACAAGACATATAGGTTAGGCCTACTGAATTGTCTTTATCATCTTAGTCTGTTATTAGGCCACATTAAGCGTTCGCATTGTGTTCATAGCCATCTGCTTGCCTTGTAGTACATTTAATAATAACTATATATCGAATTTGGTCTTTTAATTGAACTTAACGTATCCTAATACATTATGCCATATTAAGTGTTTGTTTTTTTCTACAGGAGGAAAACGCTTAACGAAAGACTGTGCACTGTGCATTGCGTTCATATTCTGCTGTTCTGTGGCCACGGATTTGCCGGTCTTGTCTTTTTCTTGCAGGACCCTGTACATTATAGTAGTAGGCCTACTAATTTAGTTTTAATCATTTAATCACCACCACAGCGTCTTGTCTCCATTGGCAACATGCTCGATTTGTGTTGTTTGCAAGTGACGTCATAGGTAGCGAAGAGTGCAAGTAGCGATTGCAAGTGACTTTGTAATTTAGTTTATTTTTTCTTGTCTTCACCACCTGGCTACTGTTGTAAAATGTTGAAAGATTCAAACAAAAAGTTATCAATAAATAGAACAAAATAAAAAAAAATAAAGACTGCAAGTGACGTGGCTAGCGGAAGCACAAGTGTCTGAGAGTGCAAGTCTGAGAATGCAAGTCTGAGAGTGCAAGTGACATTGTAATTTATTTTATTTTTTATTGTCTTCACCACCTGGCTGCTGTTGTAAAATGTTGAGAGATTCAAACAAAAAGTTATCAATAAATAGAACAAAATAAAAAAAATAAAGACTGCAAGTGACGTCGCTAGCGGAAGCACAAGTGTCTGAGAGTGCAAGTCTGAGAATGCAAGTCTGAGAGAGCAAGTGACATTGTAATTTAGTTTATTTTTCCTTGTCTTCACCACCTGGCTGCTGTTGTAAAATGTTGAGAGATTCAAACAAAAAGTTATCAATAAATAGAACAAAATAAAAAAAATAAAGACTGCAAGTGACGTCGCTAGCGGAAGCACAAGTGTCTGAAAGTGCAAGTCTGAGAATGCAAGTCTGAGAGTGCAAGTGCAAGTCTGCAGCCAGACCCTTCTCAAAAAAGTTGCCCAAACACTTCACTGAACAACTTTGCGATTAATCAGAAAGCCAACAGCAAGCCAGATCCATTCACCCAAGATCAATATCTGACCTCATTTACACTTGCGTCTGAATGGGAGCTAATCTCCCCTGGTTTCAACATATAAGAGAAAACCTCCTCAGAAGACAAGAAGCTGTTTTAGAAACAAAGAAAGGAACAGCTTACCGCCAGAGCCACACAGTACAAAATTATAAACTTTTCGTAACTATGACTCAGGAGGAACAGTTCTGATGACAACCCTAGTGAGAAAAGCTGACACAGATAGAGGAGTAGAAAATATAATCCAAAGAGGATAAACTTCGGGCCGTTCTCATTCCCTCTGCATTCTAAAAGCCTGGAATGAAGTGGCTGGATGGTTTGATTTTGCGCTGCTGGTAATTACACTCATGATAGGTGGCAAGTGAAATCTTAATTGCGTTCACGCTTTACAATCATAACACAGTGTGGCCTGATGAAAAGCAGTCATCTGCTACCTTGATCAGCAAACCCCATTAACACTGCTGTAAAATCTGACCATGTAAAGGCAGGAGGTCTTTTACAACTGTTGCTGATACGAACCCAGTCAGATCAGACTGTACAATATTCATGAATTTTAGTCATGATTGACATTGAATGGGAGATAATTTGAGTTCTGAAATTGAAATCAGTCCTACACAAATGCAACAAAGAAGTGTCAAAAGAGGCTTTCGCACCGCGTAATTCTAGGAGCTTAGTTCTAGTAACTAGCCAGCAGGGTGGTTCCTAGAGAACCAATTTCTCCATCTGGATGTTTTCCTGGTTGCATTCGCACCAGCAGCAGGAGCTTGGAAGCAGCTGACAGCGACGTCTTTATGCACGGCATTTGGCTACATATGTCAACAACCGGTGAATGGAGAACACCATGATCAGAGCTATATTTGTTATGTGTTTTGGGTTACGTGATAAAGGAGATGGAATGTAAATGCAAAATTTACGTGACTGAAAGACCAAAAAGTTGGACTAAGAAACAAAATCTCCTATGACAACGTGCAGTGTAACATATCAAAGCTGAGAAAAGAACACAAAACTGCAGACAACAGGTCAATTCCGTTATTGCTGTTTTCCATGTTTATAAAATAAGTATTTTTACATGGCTTTTAAAAAATGTCGGGTAGCCGGTGTTTTGTACGCATCTGGCCATTCAGCGTACACTTACATCACTGCTAGTTCCTGTAGAACTGTTTTAGACCCTACTCTGAACTCAAAATGGAATTCCTAGAACTGAAAACTTTCCTAGTTCCTGCAGTGCGAACATGCCAAAAAGCTTGTTATTTCAGCCAATAGTTTTAGGAACTATGAAAGGTTCCTCCAGTGCGAAAGCTCTGTCGTGGTTTAAAGGTCCATTCACATCCAGCATGATAACAATAAAGATATAGTTGTAAAAATCTTTCTCTATATTAAAAAATAGCAGAGTTCACACCACAAATATAACGATAAAGACACAGAGAATCGATATCGTTGGAATCACTTTCAGAACAATTTTTTTCAGCTGATGAACAATACAAACATTGTCAACCATTCAGAATTAATCCGATAAAGAGTGCAATAATTTAAAGCGGCAGACAAGCATGCACTTACAGACAATATCGTTCGCAGGTGTGAAACAAATATTATTATCTTTATATTTATCTTTAAAGTTATCATTCTTGGTGTGAATAGGGCTTTACGAAAGTGATCAAAAGACTGCAGATTTTGCCCTAGTAGGAATTATAGTAAATCTATAGGCCCTATCATATGCAGTTTTTTTTTTTGCAGTTTCATTTTTACATCCTGCCACGTTGTTTAAATAGCAATTGCATTTGCACTCATTTGTGTGCTCATGGGAATGCTGATCTGAAAACGAGGTGTGTTCAGGCGCAATGTTGGTGCGTTGCTATTTTTAGGCAACTGAAATAGACTGCAGCATTGACCAAAACCTGGCGCAAGTCATTGTCAAAGTCAAAGTCAATGGCGCAGTATTTATTTTTTTTGTATGTATTTTTTTTTATTTATTTTTTTATTTATTTATTTTTAAGAGCACGTTAGTAATATACTGTACACCTATAGGCGGGTCCACAACGCACATACACTTTGCTTATGACACACACAGGGACACAAAGCAACACACAATCGTGCCAAATATTTAAAAAGTTAAAGGATAACAAAGTAAAAGATTATTATTGCGTAGGCTACACATATATAAAAATGGCTGTAATGGATAGTCATTGCATGTATCAGAATTAGCCTGCCTATTTGTTCACGCACAAGCAGATGCGTTTTCTCTCTAGAGACATGTTCAGTCTTTGCGCTTGCAAATTTCTTCGTGCAAATAACCAGTCTGCCATTGGTGATCTGTGCATCACTAATTAAAATACTAAATAAAAGGCCTCAAATAGGAAGAACAATCTGGGATGTCTTTTTCTATAATTTCTTCAATAGGTAGATCTTGTCGTTCATACACAAGCTGAGGTCAGGGATCTTAGGCTTAAAATGGTTGGTGACCACGGCTTTAGATCATATACTAAGATCGTTAAAATAGGGCCCAACGATTCCCAAAATTCAACTCAAATGTAAAAACAGTCAAACAAGTTCTCAACAGTCAAACAAGTTCTCAACATAGAAACAGTATAGTACATTCAGAATAACACTGTATGTGACTGTGACATAAGGAAGAATCATTTTTGGCATCGCTCTCATTGGCATGCATGAGCTACACAACTGTAAGAATCAAATCTAATTAACAGTCTGTTGTTTGCTGTGAACATGAAAACCATACTGGCATTTCTGCACTACAATACTCCATCAGGATGTGATGAATTTCTGGCTGAGTTAAAAGGAAATGGAGAGCACAGGATCATGTTCTTGTATGGATTTCTGATAACTATTCAGAGGCAAAGTATTTGTAAGACGTACTTAAGTTCTACCATAGGGACATCTCACTTCAGTATTTCACACACACTATGTTCTCACCCTCATCCATAATTGCACTGTTCTTGTCATCCAGATTTTTTTTTTTCAATGACACAATAACAGTTATCTAACACAAATAATCTTTCTTTGACCACTTCAATATTTTTGCAGTAAAAAGTGTAAAACATCACAGTTTAGTAGGTGTTCAATTAACATCTTTTTCAGTGCAGTGATGCAATTATGTATCGTATCTCTTTCTCCGAATATTACACTCACATAAACATAAGCTTGTGATTTTTTTATGTTTTTGAAACACAAACATTTTCTTATAGGTTTCGTATTATTAATTTTGAAAACAGTTGTATTTAATGCATATTATATTTATATATTATATAAATATATAAGAAAAATATGTTTTCATTAACAGTAAAATGTCAGAGAGTCAAAAGTGTATGACACATAGTGAAGGGGAAAAAACATCTGAATGAAAGATTAATGTAAATAAAAACATAATCTGATTTGTCAATGTCAATACTGCTCATACTACTGCTTTCATAGATTCACAGTAAAGAACGCTATCCCTCTATGACAAAATAATTCAAAAGTGAATGAAAATCTAATTTCCAATATACAATCCCATATTCAATATAATGAAGTACTTTATCTAAGATAATAACTTCGAACATTCAAATAAATATGCTGAATCCAAAGAAAACAGACAATAAGAAAGAAGAAACTACATGGTTCCATGCTGAAATGGAAAAAGAATTTCTCAGAATTCAGGAGCTAATCGACAGACTCCTTAGTAAGTTTAAAGAATCCTTGGAGAAATTGGGTTACGAATTACAGTAAATAAGTCTGAGAATGGGGTATGTAGAAACAAAGCAGACAGAGATTGAAGAAGCAGTAACGGGCCTTCACAAAGATGTCGCGGATGTCAAATTGGCTGTTGACGACAAAATTAAAGAATTCAGCACACTCAAAAGACAAGGCAACAATGACATGCCTTATGAGATGCTTCATCCTGCGACACTGAGGATTCCACAAAGCAAAACCAAAGCTTCGGCAGAGACTTATCTTCAAAGTTTGACAACATCATCCTCACTTGATTGCTGGATAAGACACTGGTAAATGGCATATCAATGAATTCTGGGGCTCCATAGTAAAGTCTACTAAAGCATTCACCCAAAAAGTATGCAAAAATAACTGTACTGGAGGTATAGGAGTGATATTTTTTTCTCTTAGATTAATGCATTAATGATTTAATCCTGTCAAGGGTGGACTTCATATCTAAAATCCGATGTGAGAGAAACTTGATTTCATATTTGTTGAATTGTTTACTAAAATTTGTGAAAAATATTTTAAAAATGGAAAGAGAACAGCTGTTTCAACAATTGCTGGAATACAATATTTTGTCATCTAAAGAAGCAGAAAATGCACTTCTCAGATCATGACAGAGGTTTTACGAACACGGGGATAAGACTGGAAAAGTATAGCATGGCAAATAAGAAAAAAAAGAAATTAGCAAATCTATAAGTACAATATATGTTCTTTAGAATCTTAGATTTTAATAAATTGCCGTTTAAGTCTCAAGGAGTAGATAAAGCTAAAATTCAAAAGTATTTAAGTAAATTAGAAATTCCCAGTCCCAAGTGATAGTGAACGAGAAGAACTTGAAAAAGAAATTTCGAAAGAAGAGATCAATTTTGTAGTTGCTGCTCTGGCCAAAACACCTGGTTTTGAAGATTTCAAGGTTGATTTTTATGAAACTTTTATTTTTAAACTAGCTGACCCATTGTTTTCGATGTGAGGCAGTTCCAAAAAAAATTATAAACATAAAAATAATAAAAAAATGCCCAGACTCTTTAATTATTTAATTCTGATGAAACCTGCCAAAGACCCTAATCTATGTAGCCTACCTCATATCGACCAATCTCAATACTTAATTCTGATTACAGAGCCCTTACTAAAATTACTGTGTTATGTTTGGAGTGGGTTTTGTCTAGTTTAATCAATATAGATCAAACTAGATTTATTAAAAATAGATCCTCATTTGATAATATATGGACATTAATGAACATTATTTATTCAGCAAAACAAATTTTCTCCTGTGGTGATTTTCTTTAGATGCAGAAAAAAGTTTTTGCTGGACTTAAATGGCCTTATTTGACAGTACGAGTCTAATAAGATCTGGAATGTACTTTTGGACAAGATACTTGGGAACTCATTTGTAAAAGTGCTTTAACATTTTCATTTAATAGTAGGCATAGATTATTACAGTTTAATATTATACATACTGTAGGGTATACTAAAAGATTACATAAAATCAGTTATTCTTATTCAGAATGTTGCGTTATATGTAAAACAGAGATTGGTACATTACTGCATATATGTTGGACTTGTTCTGAACTTAAAACCTATTGGAGAAATATAATACAAATTATTAGCAAAATTATTAATGTTAAACTTCCATCTAATCTGACATTTATGTCATTGGGGAATGAATCTGTTCTTCTACTTGATCAAAGCCAGAATTTATGTTTGGCTCTGATAGCAGCAAAGAAATTTATGGAAATCAGAAGAACTACCAAGTTGTATAGTTTGGCTTAGAGAACTTTCATCCTATGTGCCTGTTGAAAATAATGTTTAATCTATAAAAAAAAGACATCATTGTTCGAAAAGACTTGGGGCAAATGTATTGCATACATGAATAATTTGGATGTTACATTGCCTGAAAATGCTGAGGTGATAATGTAACTCTTCTTGACATTAATATCCTTTGTATGTATTTATTTATTTTAAAAAAAAGTTCCTCTTATTTTATTGCTCAATGCCTCGCAATAATGTTCATTTAAATGTTCTGCCTATTGAGGATTGGATGAGGCTGAATGGTGGTTAGAAAAGAATAATTACTTGTAAATTGAACTGACTCTGTAAATTTGTTGATGTGAAAATAATAAATATATTGATTTAAAAAAAAATCACTCTTTGGTATAGTTTGAGAAACATAATTGCAGACAACAAAATAAATTTTTACACTATATAAAATGAAATCTCTGCCCCCTTCTCAAACCCACCAGAAACCTCTGGAATAGAACCCTCTTGCTCTCTCTCAGGGTCACTGGCTCACCATGTCCACTAACAAACCTACTCCTCTCCTCTATACTTCATACAGACAGAAATATTCTCCCCAAGTACATATACAATACTTTTTGCAGTTCAATTTGGCCCTAAGAAAAACAACAGCACCATCTGACATGCCGAGAGGTTGTGAAAAGGTCTGAGGCTGTTTACAGAAGACAAAGTGACAGGAATAGTGGATTCAGAACTTTCTGATGAGTTCTGACTCTCTCTGGCTGTGAAAGAAGGCAACATGTTTTTAGCACAAGGCTTTGCTGGCACGTAATGCTGTGAAAAAGTTAGTGCAGCACCCTGTTGTGAATCAATGTAAAAACACGGTTTCAAAGTGATATTTCATTTTGTGTGTTTTCCAGGATCTCTTGTTGTGATGTTGTGGAACCTTTGGACAGTTTTAATAAGACTAGGGTGTTGCTTTTTTCTAAAATGAAAAGTGACGTGACATTCAGCCAAGTATGGTGACCCATACTCAGAATTCGTGCTCTGCATTTAACCCATCCGAAGTGCACACACACAGAGCAGTGAACACACACACACACTGTGAACACACACCGGGAGCAGTGGGCAGCCATTTATGCTGAGGCACCCGCGGAGCAGTTGGGGGTTCAATGCCTTGCTCAAGGGCACCTAAGTCGTGGTATTAAGGGTGGAGAGAGCACTGTACAGTACATGCACTCCCCCCACCTACAATTCCTGCCGGCCCGAGACTCGAACTCACAACCTTTCGATTGTGAGTCCGACTCTCTAACCATTAGGCCTAGCTGAATGTTTATTTCATGAATAAAAATGTTATTTCTTATCTGTCGGTCACTTCGAGTTATGTCGTGACAATGTAGGGGGTTCAATTGGGAGCCCCAATCCTCTCTGACTTTAAGAGAAAACGCCAATGAAATTTGGGAGCCCTGGGAGATCTGTCCCTGTGCCCCAACCTCGAACCATCGCTGGTTGCCAGGGACGAGTTCTCGGCTCCTCAACATAAAACCTGAAGAGTGGATACACCTGACACCGATTTATACCCGTATGCATGGGAAGTGTATGTATATCAGGTATGTGAAATCCACTAGCCAAATTTCATTGCCATTTTCTCTTAAAGTCAGAGAGGATTAGGGCTCCCAAGTGAACCCCCAATGTCATCATGACATAACGTCTCCATTCCCTCCATCAGGGAACGAGTGTTACGTATGTAACTGAGACGTTCTCTGAATAGTTATTTTTTCAGTCTTGGAAATTTTTAAGTTAATATGCAGGTTATAAACCCCTACTGATCATACATCCATAATTTGACTGAGTGCAAAGGGGATGCCAGAGAATGTTGGTTTGAGTGAGATAAGCAACTGTTTATTTCCCTGTGGTTTAGCGAATGGTAGGCCCGCATGAATATTACAAAAGTACTGCAAAACTTTATGAACTAATGTTATGAGATAGGGATCATCATATTGGGTAAAGCTTAGGGCTGGTAAATGAATGGTTGGTGCAAGCCCAAAAAGCAGTGGCCCCCAATCCATCAATTCTGTGTCACTGTCAGTAAGTTGCAAACTCAAAAACCAGATCAGACTATCATTTTATTCAGATTATTTCGATCAATATGTTGTGATTCTTGAACAAATCAATCTTTCAAGATCTTTTCAATGCATCAGTTGTGTCGTGGCACTTTGATGGATGCACATCAAAATCTAACATGGAAGAATTAGACATTAGACATAGAATTTCTTTGCAAACAAAAGTAAGGTTGAACCACTGATGTCATATGGACTATTTTAATGAAGTCCTTATTAACTTTCTGGTCCTTGAACATGTCAGTTGCATTGTTGAAGGGTCCAAAAAATCTAAAATTTCATTAAAAATATCTTAATTTGTGTTACGAAGATCAACAAAGGTCTCACGGGTTTCTAACGACATGAGAGTGAGTAATTATTGACAGAATTTTAATTTTTGGGTCAAATACTGATTTCATCAGGTTGGGAATAACATGATAAAAAAAAATACACAATTTTAAGTTCTGGGTGAACTATGCTTTTCTATGGGGAAGTCGTGGCCTAATGGTTAGAGAGTCGGACTCCCAATCGAAAGGTTGTGAGTTTGAGTCCCGGGCTGGCAGGAATTGTGGGTGGGGGGAGTGCATGTACAGTTCTCTCTCCACCTTCAATACCATGACTTAGGTGTCCTTGAGCAAGGCATCGAACCCCCAACTGCTCCCCGGGCGCCGCAGCATAAATGGCTGCCCACTGCTCCGGGTGTGTGCTCACAGTGTGTGTGTGTGTTCACTGCTCTGTGTGTGTGCATTTTGGATGGGTTAAATGCAGAGCACAAATTCTGAGTATGGGTCACCATACTTGGCTGAATGTCACGTCACTTTCACTTCACTTTCACTTTTAAACACATTGATTTATTTATGATGCCTGAGCCAATCCAGTCATCTCATTTCTCTCACCCGTTCTATCACCTGCGGAAGGAGGGAGACGGGAGGGAACGCATAAAGCGGGCAGCACGGCCATTTCCGTGACAGCGCGCTTTCGTTCTTGGAAAAGAACGCGGGGCAGTGAGCGTTTTCGTGGGACGCAAAGAGGTCCACCTCCGCCATGCCAAATCTCTCCCACAACAGCCGAACTGTTTGCGGGTGTAGAGACCATTCGCCCGTAGGGACATTGCCTCTGGACAGCCTGTCTGGACCCAGATTCTGCAGTCCAGGCACATGCACTGCTCTCAGCGAGTGCACGTTGCGTTGAGCCCAAATCAGGAGGCGTTCCGTCAGCCTGTACAGGTTTCGGGACCCGAGACCGCCCTGGCGATTTATGTAGGACACCACGGACATGTTGTCCGAACGGACTACGACGTGGTGATCCTTGATATGGGGACAAAAGCGCGTCAGCGCGTTCTCCACTGCCAGTATTTCCAGGCACTTGATATGATGGAGCTTTTCCCGTTCTGACCATAGGCCAAAGGACGGTCTGCCTTCGAGCAGCGCTCCCCATCCCGAAGTGGAGGCGTCTGTCGACACCATTTTCACACTCGGGGAAGTCCCCAGGCTTACACCTGATCGGTACCAGCCGTTCGCTGTCCAAGGTGCTAGAGCCGCAACACAGCTCTGATCGACCTTGAAATGCAGCCGGCCAGACGCCCACGCTCTGCGCGGCACCCGAGCCTTCAGCCAGAACTGCAGGGGGCGCATGCGGAGCAGGCCCAGCCGCAGAACCGGAGATGCTGAGGCCATGAGACCCAGCATCTTTTGACAGTGTTTGAGCGACACAGTCGCGCCGCAGCGGAAAGAACTCGCTGTGCGCTGAATGCCCATCGTGCGCTGTGGTGACAGTCGCGCCGTCATGGAACACGAATTCAGAACTATACCCAGAAACAGGATCGTCTGACTGGGGTTCAGCGAACTCTTCGCCCAATTGACACTGAGGCCGAGCTTCTCGAGGTGATCGAGTAAAACGGCCCTGTGGTCCACGAGCTCCGCTCGTGATTGGGCCAGAACCAGCCAGTCGTCCAAATAATTCAGCACTCGTATGCCTCTGAGTCTGAGAGGAGCGAGCGCTGCATCCATGCACCTCGTAAACGTACGAGGAGCTACGGACAAGCCGAATGGCAGGACTGCAAACTGGTATGCCTGGCCCTCGAAGGCGAATCTCAAAAACCGCCTGTGGTTTGACGCTATCTGTATTTGAAAATACGCGTCCTTCAGATCTATTGACATGAACCAGTCCCCTCCGCGAATCTGCGCGAGGAGCTTCCTGGTCGTGAGCATTTTGAAACTGCGTTTCATCAATGCCTTGTTCAGCTGTCTTAGATCCAGTATGGGCCTGAGACCCCCGTCTCTCTTGGGCACCAGAAAGTATCTGCTGTACAGCCCCCCCTCGCTTTGAGCTTGAGACACAGGCTCTACAGCCCCTTTGCTCAACAGTTTTGATATTTCGGCCCGAAGTATGTGTGCTACTTCTGTTTTGACCGTAGTTTCGACGCGCGCTGAGAAGCGCGGTGGGCGTCGAGAAAACTGTAGCGAGTAGCCTCTCTTTATAATGCCTAGCACCCAATCCGAAACCCCTGGAAGCGCTGACCATGCATCTGCATGAATGGCTAAGGGCTGGATGTGACACGCGCTCTGTTGACTGGGCAACAGCGGCGCTCGAGTGTGCTGCGCATCTGAGGCGGGGAGCGCGCTGATCACAGCGGGCAGATCGCTCATCCTCGACCCCGTTCCGGCTGCATGTGTGCACTTTTACCACTTCCAACTCGCCGTCTGCCTGTGCAGAATGTACGTGCACGGGCCTCGTTTTTACAGAAGCCCCGCGCCGTAAGTGACATAGTGTATGTGGGCACTGGGAAGTGGGCACGTTTACTATGCGGCGCGCTCGACCGATCTGTGTCGATCTTATGTGCGCCAGCCCTGTGTGCAGGGCTGTGCTTACATGCGGGGATGAGCACTGGGTAGTGGGCATCGTCACTGCATTTAAAGCACCATCGGCCGTGGCCGGACGAGCGTGCACGGGTTTCGTTTTTACAGAAACCTCATGATGCGTGTGACATAGTAATTGTGGGCACTGAGGGGTGGGCACGTTTACTATGTAGTGTGCGCGACCGACTTGAGTCGACATTATGAGCGCAGGCCCTGTGTGTAGGGCTGTGCTTACATGTGGAGATGGGCACTGAGGAGTGGGCATCGTCACAACATTTATAGCACCATCGGCCGTGGCCGGAACACCAGAAAAAACACTGTTTTTGTGAAACATCTGGGTAGCCGTGATAACGGCTTTTGTGTGCAGGCAAGCGGGCACTCGTGCAGGCTTGCGCATTGCAGAAGACACTGAGGCAGTCGCAACTCTTGGAACTGCAACAACGACGCGCTTGGGTGAGAGCTCGGCCGCAGCGGAACTCGAACACCGGCGCTTTCCCAGCAGTGCTAGGATGCTTTCGGGTCTTATGGCGCGGGGCGACGGCTCGAAGAGCGAGAACGGGGTCCCGAGCTGCGTTGCTGACGCTGTCGTGATGCCGCAGCAGGAGGCGGTGGGCGTGACTGAGAGCTCTGTGGGGCCGGTCTAGAGCGGCTAGCTGCAGAACTGGAGGGCTTCGGCAAGAAGTGCTTGAACGCCTGTGAAGCTTTCTGGTCCTCGGCGAATCTCTCCACAAACTCGTTGACGGAAGATCCAAAGAGGCCGGCAGGAGTTAGCGGAGCGTCAAGAAACGCAGCGCGCTCAGACTCCTTGATGTCAGAAAGCGTCAGCCACAAATGCCTCTCAGCCACCGTAGCGGAAGCCATAACCCGTCCCATGGCCTGTGCAGCGGACTTAGTAGCGCGGAGGGAGAGATCCGAAGCACTCCTCAGATCCGCGAGACAGATCGCTTCAGGTCCCATCTCATCCAGCTTGCGGAGAAGATCGCCCTGGAAAATCTGTAGCGTCGCCATGGTGTGTAACGCAGACACAGCCTGCCCAGCAGCAGAGAATATCCGTGCGAGCAGCGATGACGTCATGCGGCAGGCTTTGGATGGCAACGCCGCCTTAGTCCGCCGTCCAGCAGAGGGCAGGCAAAGGTGCGCTGCTATAGCCTGTTCCACCGGCGGAAGTGACAGGTAGCCTCTGTTCTTAGCACCGTCCAGTGTGGAGAATGCTGATGAAACAGATGAGCGGATTCTCGCCGAGAATGGAGCGTCCCAAGCCTTCGCCACTTCTTCGTGAAGCTCAGGAAGAAAAGGGGCGTGTTTTGAGCTTGAGGAAGAGCGCTCATCCGGAAGATAGCTACCATCCAGCCGGGAACGTGAAGGGGGCGCTGGTGCAGACCACTCGAGGCCGAGGCTCGCCGCGGCCAACGAGAGTACACGCATCAGCTCCTTATCGATATCCCCCCGTCTGCTGGGCCTCTGAGCAGCGGGCGCGAGATCCACGGAGCTCGCCCAACCCTCACTGCCCGAAGCAAGCAGAGAGCACGTGTCTTCTTCCTCCGACGCGGGCCTGAGATCCACTTCCTCCGATGACGCGTCGGCAAGCAGCGGACGCTGAGCATCGGGAAGCGATGCAGGGGAGACCGGCGAAGCGGAGGGAACTGGCGAGATCGGCCGAGCTGGAGGCGGTTCTGGTAGGCGCTGCGAGCGGCGCTTCTTACGGCGCTGCGGCGCAGCGGATGATGCAGGCTTCGAGAAGGATGCCAGGCGAGTCCTCAGAGTCACCATAGGCATCAACTCGCAATGAGGACATCCGCCATCAGCGAGCGCGAGCGCTGCATGGTCTTCACCCAGACAGGAGACGCAGATGACATGACGATCTCCTTCGCTGAGCGGGGTTCTGCACGAGCCGCACGAAGGCATCTTTAAAAAGATGCAGCTCTTTTGTGAATGTGCGTCGCAGGGCGAACACACACACAGAATATCACAGAACAGGGATTATAAAGGATATGGGCGCCGGATAGCGCAGCAGGAACGGCAGTGGAAGGCGGCGGTGCCAGCGGCTTCAGGATGGCTCGTCCTGCTGATATGCTCTTCCAGACGGCGCTTGCTTCCTCGTGATCCAGCGATGAGTGAGCTTCGCTGAAGAGATGAAAAATCAGGTGAGTCAGCCTTTTCGAGCTCCTTTTATAGGTTGGGCCACACCCGTTTCGGCGGGAAGTGGCAAGAAGGGCGCGAAGCGCCCTTATTGGTCTGATGTTGCATCAGCCTGCGCTCGATAGGCTGTGCAGTTGCCGCAGAACAAGCCAATGAGCGAGCGAGCCGTCTCGCCTATGGCTGTGTACTGCTGCAAATGCGCTTTACAAAAATACAAAATTAAGGATAATTTTTTGCTTCAGTATTTCGTGAAAAGAGACTTTTCCCTAGCTAAGACGCAGTACGAGAGAGCTCTCGTAAGAGAACTTACTTTTATACGGGTGCTGAGGTTCAGGTAAAGCACATACTTGGAAAAGCCCCTCTACTCCGACTTTCTCGCTCTCTTTGTCTGCCCTTTTATTTGACTTTTCTTTCTCTCCCTCTAAAACTGCATATTGTAAACACCTAAACACAGCAATGAAGATTCACACTATAAATTTAAAATGTACAATTTTCGCACATCTTCTCACACTGAGGTTGCTGCAAAAAAGTCTGAAGTTTGTTATTCACTACTGTGTCTGTGGCCTGTAAAATGATGCGTGTGTATCAAACTATTGCATTTTTCTGTAATGATTACTAGGGGTAAAAAAAAAAGAATCAACAAACTAGTTTGAGAGACCAGTTAAGACCAACAAACCAGCTTGAACTGGTTTACTGTGTGTGCACATGTCTGTGTGTTTTTTTTCTTTCTTTCTTTTTTCTTTTTTTTAATTATCAAGGTAAAAAGAAACTCATTAGAAACTTAATGGTCTGAGAGTAAAACAAAAATGTTTTCTTAATGAGGAGTCTTTGCTACTCACTGGATCATGGCTTTTCTTTTAAATATATAGTTATTATATATCTTTTAAATACATAGTTATTTAGGTTCATATAACCATATAACCTATCCATGTATGACGAAGAAGGCCTGATCCTTAGGAACTAAGTTTATGTCCAAATAATTAACCGGTAACAGTTGTATAGGGCTATGAAATGTGGCGAGTCAAAGACAGCCTTTATCCTGTTAATTAGTCTAATTTATCGGAGGCTAACGTCAGAGCTTCATTTCTGCTCTGGTTCACGCTCCCTCGCCACCTATGAGGAAAGAATTAACTGCGTGTACATCAAAGCCACTTCTGGCATTCACTGTCATATTGCATTTAACAGAATGGAGTGGGGAATGTGACATTTACTGCCTCCCCGTTGCAGAGCAGAGTGATTGTGCTGAATAGATTTATGTCTGAAACGCCAGCGGTATCCATGAGGAGAAAAGTGCAATTTCACAACGCCATTCACTTTCAAATAACCTCCATTCACACCTTTCCCTACATCAGAAAGACTGGAAGAAGGGACCGGAAACACTTTTTAACATCACCCCATATCTAATTACATCAGACCAGTGAATGGCCATTTATACCCACCGACACAATGCCCTCAGACCACAGTGACGAGGCATGGAGGCTGGCACATATAATTATGTGCAAAAGACAAAGAAACTGCAATTTATTCATTCTTTTGAATAGCATTTTCCCCTTAAGTAGTAATATAAAAACTCCACTTTAATTAACAAAAACAGCTGAGGAAAACTGCAAATATACTGATATGAATTAAAATAGGTTATTTCACTAATGCCTTTTGATGCTTTCATTATATTGTCATGCAAGTAGGTGGTTACAAGAGACCTCTTTTAAGTGACCATTGACACTGTTTACCGTGACCTATAGTACCTGATCCCATAACGAAAACATAACTGTGGGAACTTTTTCACAAGGCGCAAAATACATACCAGTAGTACATATCCCTACAGTTTCCAATAGAAATTAACACTAAAGGCAGCAAATCAGTTAGCACTTGTTAACGTTTTCGATAACAATGTTAAGGTTACAGCTCCATATGTTTGGCTTTCCAAAAATAAGCTTGCTCGGTAGCTCAGCTGGCATGGAATTGGATTTAGGATGCATAATCTTGTGGTACGAATCCTGTCAAAAACATGACTCACGATGAAAGAGCTAAAAGATGAGTGATCGAAAAACAAGCTAAAATTTGCTTTTGTGTTTTTACTTCACATTTGCTTTTGTTCATACTATGTTGTAGGTTTTGGTGTAGTGCAGTTGGTACTTTATTTTATAATGTCACAAGGCATTAGAGTCATAGCACCAATCAATGGACATTTGAAGTCAGAACTGCGTCGACACGTACAAAACCAACGTTGCATAAAATGTACGATATGTACATTCATCTGTTCCGGGGGGGGAAAATCAAACACTCTTTTAGCGCCACTCTGTGGACATTTCACTTT
Organism: Carassius carassius; assembly: GCF_963082965.1. NCBI lineage: Eukaryota > Metazoa > Chordata > Actinopteri > Cypriniformes > Cyprinidae > Carassius > Carassius carassius. The sequence continues at coordinate 9,674,469 of NC_081790.1, forward strand.
GAATAGTTACGAAACATACATGGTGGAACGTATTTCATTTCTTGCGAAAAAATTCCCAAAGGTAAATTTTCATCATGAGATCAGGTTAACCGTGACCTGTTACAAAATCTTTTCCTCATTTTTTTTTTTTACTTAAATAAAAAAACATTTAGTTGTATAATTGTAAAATATAAGACATTATAATAACACAACAACATAGAATATGTTGTATAATATAAAACATAATAAACACCTGTCTCCTGACCTGTTTGTTTGTATAACCATGTATTTGGCAACCCTGCTGTCTTGAGTGTGTGTGTCCTGCCAGAACGGCATAGAAAATTATTGGGCACCCTGCAGAGCGGAGCGGTCTTCCCAAGGCCATGGCGGTCCTGGTGAGGTTACGGCTACCCTCTTCATCACTGTCATCGCGCTTCTGGGGTGGAAAGAATACACTGCCCCAAACACACAAAACGGCCCACTGGAGAGTGACCATCATGAAACAGGATACCGAAACACACAGCCAATGATAAGCACAAAGACTAAAGAAAGAGCAGACTTTTTAGGAACTGATGAAGATGGATAACATGCAAAATAAATAAATACATTGCTTTTTGTAAACTATATTTAATTTTTTTTCACATTACAATGCATTCAAGAATCTAACCTCAAGTAGCAAAAGTAATATTTTGCTAGCATCAGTATTACAAAAATTATCGTCACATTGCTAGCCATGTGCAAAGACTGGGCACATGCTGGAATAAAATAAGCCTTTGCTCTAGCAGAGCAAAAATAGCATAAAATAATAATGCTCTTGATAATAAGGCTGGCTTCTGGATACCATAGTCTATCCAGAAAGTCCATTACATTGCATGAAGAGGCTGCTCTTCTTTTCTTGACTTTTAGCACATTCATGTAACATTCAATAGTCACCACATAACTTACACACAGCAAAGGGTTTCAATGGGGCTGCACTGTCACACACTATCACATTGATCACTAGTAGAACATTACCTTCTAAAACAGATTTTGAAGGCATATGTTGTGTTTCATGTTGTGTTGTGTCAAAAATGCAAGGTTTTCAAGTGTTCAATGCCTAAATATCCTACCAAAGAGATTGCAGACAATAAAAATGCTACGTAATGTTGTCATATGTTTTGCAGGTGCAAAATTATGATATAAGATCAGTTACAGTGTTTTCCACACCTGCTTCTGCAAAGAGATTTGTATACTGTACATAATTACTCATTAATGAGTTTTTAATTAGTCTTTTGTGACATGTTTTCCACTAAAAATATATATATAAATAAAAAAATCATTTCAAACAGCATAAATTTACTTGTGAAACAACATAAGATATCATATTTTTTCTGGCAGAATTTTCTCTTTCTCTTTTATAACTAATCTACTTGTGCAACAAAACAAAAGACATTTTTATAAAAAACAGATACAATCTCTGAAAATGTCTTCATATCTTATTCAGTACTTCAAGTAGATTTATCTTGTCTGAAGGAGTTTTTTAGCTATTTTATCTGTAAAAAATACTTTGTGCAGTGTAATACAGTAGCTTTGACTCATGTATGCATTTAATTTGGATAAGTAAAGGTTTTATCACTAACTATATATCTCTCTGGGCCGCTGTGCCAATACAAAAGACACCCAAAGCTTCTTGCTTGAATGACTGGCATCCTGTTGCTCTAAATCCCATCATCAGTAAGTGCTTTGAGAAGCTTATCAGAGATCACATCTGCTCTGTATTACCAGCATCACTCGACCCACTGTGGAATTTGTCTACCACAATAACCGCTCACAGATTATGCAGTTGCCTTCACTCTGCACAATGCCCTTTCCCATCTTGACTAAGGGCTCTGGGTCTGAACAGTTTTCTGTGCAGCTGGATCCTGGACTTCTTGACAGGCAGACGGCAAGACCTCCTCCCCGCTGACCCTTAACACAGGATCCCCACAGGGCTACATTCTCAGTTCTCTCCTGTTCTCCCTGTACACGCATGACTGTGTAGCCAAGCATAGCTCCAATGTCATCATCAAATTCACAGGTGACACAACGGTGGTAGGCCTGATCACAGATGATGATGAATCAGCCTACAGAGAAGAGGTGCGCACCCTGACTAACTGGTGCCACAACAACAACCTCTCTCTGAACATCAGGAAGACCGAGGAACTGGTAGTGGATTTCAGGAGACGGACCAGTGAGCACTCCCTCATCACCATCAACGGGACACCAGTGGAGTGGGTCTGCAGCTTCAAGTTTCTTGGCGTTCACATCACTGTGGACCTCACCTAAACTACCCACACACAGTCAGTAGTGAAGAAGGCCCACCAGCGTCTCTTCTTCCTCAGGCTACTGAAGAAATTTGGTCTGAGCTCATAAACCTGGTACGGGAACGGCACTGCTCTCAACTGGAAAGCCCTGCAGAGAATAGTTCAGAGAGCCCAGCACATCGTCGGAGGTGAGCTTCCCTCCCTCCAGGACATCTACACCAAGAGAAGTGTGAGGAATGCACGGAAGATCATCAGAGACTCCTGCCATCCGATCCACAAACTCTTCTCATCAGGCAGACGGTGCCGCAGCATCAGGACCCGAACCAGCAGAACACGAGACAGCTTCTTCTCGCAGGCCATCAGACTACTGAATTTCAAATAGCAAATTGATAATCAACCAACTACCCCTCACACTGGATTCCATCTACACACCAGCCACACTGACTCTGACAGCACTGGAGCATGTCTTGCAATGCATAGCATAGAACACATGGAGCTGCATATCTTCTCTTCTGCACTCTGAACTCTGAACCTCTCTTCTGCAATAACACTGAACTACTTCACAGTAAAACACTACAGAATACATAAGTCATATATAAAAGCTATAAATTTATAAGTCTTGAGTATACTGTGTACTATGTGTTGTAAAGGAAACAGGTCAATTTAGCTCAAAGGGAATCATTTAAGATTTTAAAGGGAATTTGAACAGAATCACTGTTTCACGGCTGATCACTGAGACGCCCTGCGATTCACTGAACGAGCCGTTTAACATCAAATCTGCGCTGGATATTAATATCCAAAGTATAGTGAAAACACTATCAATTAGCACAGTAACAAGATCGGCAGTTTAAGACATTAACTTGTAAGCACAAAACACAAGATACTTCTCTTTTCAATATGAATAAGGCTTTATTAGATAAATCTAAGACATATAAACTAATCTTGTCACGTACGGTGTTACAGATAACACAGGAGAGGGAACCAATTGCAGGTAAGTCCTTTATTTGAAGGGTAATCCAAAGGGGTAAACAGTCCAGGTAGGGTTAAAACCAGAATATCCAAACATAACATAAACCAAACAAGAAGACAAGGCAAAGGCAAGAACTGACGGACATGAATTAACATTCAACAAGGAACATTAAACAAGGACTCCGTCACACAGACTCAGACAGACCGGGTATAAATACACAGAAGGATAATGAGGGAACAGGAGACAGGTGGGGATCAATCAATTACTAAACAGGAGGAAGGTGACCAAATAAGGGAACAGGAAGTGATAAGGTGACAGACACCGTGAGAAAGGAGGACACCTAGTGGAAACCCAGGGAACACAACCCAGACACTGTGACAGTACCCCCCCTCTACGGAGCGGCTCCAAGACGCTCCACGACAGACACAAAACGGAGACCAGGAGGGAGGCGGACAGGTGGAGGCTCAGGGGGAGGGACGGAGGGCCAGAAAAGAAAAACATGGGGAACAGGCACCAGAATTGAAAACACAAAACATGGAGACCAGGAGGGAGGAGGACCGGAGGAGGTTCAGGGGGAGGGACGGAGGGCCAGACTAACAGAAAGGAACAGGGACAGGAGTGAACACAAAAACAAAAAGCAAAAACAACAACATGAAGCCCCCCAGGGCGGGGCAGCAGACCACCACATCCTTGTGGTCGACGCCAGAGTCCTCCAGGGCAGAGCAGAAGACCACCACAACCGTGTGGTCAGGACGGAAGCCCCCCAGGGCGGAGCAGAAGACCACCACATCCTTGTGGATGAAGCCAGAGTCCTCCAGGGCGGAGCGGAAGACCCCCACAACCGTGTGGTCAGGGCGGAAGGCCCCCAGGGCGGAGCAGAAGACCACCACAGCCATGTGGTCAGGACCAGAGCCCCCCAAGGCGGAGCAGACCTCCGTGCGGCTGGACCAACGGGACAACGAAACTCTGGTAATCCCCTGGTGTCCTTACTGGACTCCAGAAGATTGGTGCTGGCCTGACACTGCTCATGAAGATCATTGGTGACTTGTATTTGTTCATGAAGATCATTGGTGACTTGCATTTGCTCATGAAGATCAATGGTGACTTGCCTTTGCTCATGAAGATCAGAGGTGACTTGCCTTTGCTCATGAAGATCGGCGGTGACTAGCCCTGACTCTGGAGGATCAGCAGTGACTAGCCCTGACTCTGGAGGATCAGCGGTGACTAGCCCTGACTCTGGAGGATCAGCGGTGACTAGCCCTGACTCTGGAGGATCAGCGGTGACTAGCCCTGACTCTGGAGGATCAGCGGTGACTAGCCCTGACTCTGGAGGATCAGCGGTAACTAGCCCTGACTCTGGAGGATCAGCGGTGACTAGCCCTGACTCGACTCTGGAGAGTTCACTGGAGCCTGACTCGACTCTGGAGAGTTCACTGGAGCCTGACTCGACTCTGGAGAGTTCACTGGAGCCTGACTCGACTCTGGAGAGTTCACTGGAGCCTGACTCGACTCTGGAGAGTTCACTGGAGCCTGACTCGACTCTGGAGAGTTCACTGGAGCCTGACTCGACTCTGGAGAGTTCACTGGAGCCTGACTCGACTCTGGAGGGTCAACTGGAGCCTGACTCGACTCTGGAGGGTCAACTGGAACCTGACTCGACTCTGGAGGGTCAACTGGAACCTGACTCGACTCTGGAGGGTCAACTGGAACCTGACTCGACTCTGGAGGGTCAGCTGTGACTCTCATCCTGTGCAGCGGCGCTGGGCAAGCAGCCATCTTGGGCCATGACTCTGGACAGGCGGCCATCTTGTACTGTGGTGCTGGGCTGGCGGCCATCTTGGGTTGTGGCACTGGACTGGCGGCCATCTTGTACTGTGGCGCTGGACCGGTGGCCAATTTGGGCATCGGCGCTGGGTTAGCGGCCATCTTGTGCTGTGGCGCTAGGCTGACGGCCATCTTGGGCTGTGGCGCTGAACCGGTGGTCAATTTGGGCATTGGCGCTGGGTTAGCGGCCATCTTGTGCTGTGGCGCTTGGCTGGCGGCCATCTTGTGCTGTGGCGCTGGACCGGTGGCCAATTTGGGCATTGGCGCTGGGCTGGCGGCCATCTTGGGCTGTGGCGCTGGAACGGTGGCCAATTTGGGCATTGGCGCTGGGTTAGCGGCCATCTTGTGCTGTGGCGCTGGACTGACGGCCATCCTGTGCTGTGGCGCTAGGCTGACGGCCATCTTGGGCTGTGGCGCTGAACCGGTGGCCAATTTGGGCATTGGCGCTGGGTTAGTGGCATTCTTGTGCTGTGGCGCTTGGCTCGTAGCCATCCTGGGCAGTGGTGCTGGGCTGACGACCACCCCGCCGGAAGAGACAGGAGTGGCTGGGGCATCCCACCGAAGCCGATGCTGCAGGTAGCGCACAAATTCCAAGAATTCCAGTGTCTCTAACTGCGCCATCTCCTCCTGAGACACTGGATCATCCAGCCCGCCATTAAAATAGTCTTTAAGGGCTGCGTCATTATATCCCATGCCCTCGGCCAGGGACCAGAACACCTGTGCCAGGGATACCACCTCATTGCCCTCTTGGCGGAGGGCGATCAACTTCAGATACTTCGCCCTCCGCTCCGCCATCCTGGCTGGGGAGTGGGAAAAAGACATACCGCTGGTTCCTTGCATGACGGAGTCCTTCTGTCACGTACGGTGTTACAGATAACACAGGAGAGGGAACCAATTGCAGGTAAGTCCTTTATTTGAAGGGTAATCCAAAGGGGTAAACAGTCCAGGCAGGGTCAAAACCAGAATATCCAAACATAACATAAACCAAACAAGAAGACAAGGCAAGGGCAAGAACTGACGGACATGAATTAACATTCAACAAGGAACATTAAACAAGGACTCCGTCACACAGACTCAGACAGACCGGGTATAAATACACAGAAGGATAATGAGGGAACAGGAGACAGGTGGGGATCAATCAATTACTAAACAGGAGGAAGGTGACCAAATAAGGGAACAGGAAGTGATAAGGAGACAGACACCGTGAGAAAGGAGGACACCTAGTGGAAACCCAGGGAACACAACCCAGACACTGTGACAAATCTAACACATAAACGTTAGTGATGGCAAAATCGAGGCCTCGTGAACCAATGAAACAGTTGAACCAAATGTGCCATATTGTTTCGAGGCTTCGAATCAATCCGACACCCGTCTCAACGGTGACACCTAGTGGTCACTTGCAGGTGTTGATCTGAAACAACCTTGACGAGCCATTAAAAAAATGTGTTGTTTTTTTATTATTTTTATTGTTTTTATATTTTATTATTATCATTTATTTTTAATGTTCTAATATGTGAAGCTTGTAACCTATAGGCTCCTCACTGTGCATAATGTTATTTTGGTCATGAAAAATGAATATTAATAAAAGAAATCAAGCCACAATGTCTCACTTTTTTAGAGATTTTTATTCAAAAATATTAATTTATCTGCTGTGGAAGGACTTAGCCTACTTCTTTTTTTACAGATAATTTCTCCAGCCTTTGAAAAAATCCTCTCACAAGGGACACTTGTTGCTGGCATACAAAGATATTTTTTTGCAAGGACATACAAATGAGGAAAGATTACTGCTCTCTCTTTCCAGTAAGTTAGTGGATCATGAGTTCTGGGCAAATACGCATCGTTGATGTATTTTTTCACTTCCACTGTGGCATCAACTGTAGCATTGTGTATCATCTTGGTTTGATGGATGCGAGTATCAAAAAGTTCCCATAAACTGTCCTGTGTTTCTACTGGTGTTGATGTTGATGGTGATGGTGATGATGATGATGATGGGTGTGATGTTGACATTTCTGGGTCTGAAAAAAAATGAAAACAGCAATTAGTAACAAATCCTAAACTGACGGCATATATGAAGGATATATTATATTACATGATTCAGATTACATAACATAACACAGACTGAAACTGCTCACCAGGATTTGTGTTTGAACGCATCAGTGAAGCACACTCCAGTGTGATATGCTTTTCAGCTTCCTGGGCTTTGGCAGCATTTCCAAATGCCACATTTTTTAACCTTGGGTCCAGCAGTGTAGCCAGTGCCAAGGCTCTAAAACTCTCATAACCTCCACATCTGGAGTGCAGACCTTCTTGCAGATGTGAGCCTATGAGCCAAAACAGGAGAAACACATATTTATAATAATGACAATAATATGACAGTTATGGCCAATCACATGGGTAGTATGGTCATTGTGGCCTACCTAATTGAACAGTTGATTCCTGCGTTGCATTTCCTTTTTTCTGTGCAAGCTTGTGCTGCAACATCCTGTACAGTGGTATAAGCTTTGAAGCAGACACTCTCTTTTCCTCTGACATCTCTGTTGTTGCGAGTTTGAATGGTTGCAGTATTGACAATGATTGTTCAATAATGTCATAATCAATACTTGTCAGGGGAGCAGTATCATTGTTTAAGTTGGAAAGTGCAGCAGCCACTGGTTCACGTTGGTCATACAAGCGATGTAGCATGTCAAATGTGCTGTTCCATCTCGTGTCAACCTCCTGTATCAGTTTCAGAGTTGGTCTTCCCATCAAGCTCTGCATCTCCACAAGCTTGTCCTTTGCTTTGCAGCTGGATCTGAACAACCCCACTATCTTTCTGGCCTTCTGGCGTATTTCATTGATGACTGGGGTTTGATCTAGTGCCTTTTTCACAATCAAATTTAAAGTATGAGCAAAACATGGGACATGGCGAAGGTGGAGTAGCTGGGCACTTAGGATCATGTTAGATGCATTGTCAGTCACCATGCACTGAACTTTGGAGGTTATTCCCCACTCAGCCATTAGCAAGGCTTTAGCCTCCATGAGATGCTGGGCTGTGTGGGTTTGGTAAAACCTCCTTACACCCAGTACAACAGTTGCCATTTTTGCCTCTGGTGTTATGTAATGGCAAGTCACACCAATATATCCATCCATATTAATGGAGGACCACATGTCAGCTGGAAGGCTAACAAATTCGGCCTTTTGTAGGTCCTCCATTGTCTTCTCCTTGGCTTTGTTGTACTTTTCGCTGACCATTATTTTAAGCACCTTCCGGGATGGGAGGACATAGCTTGGATCAAGCTTGTTCACAAATGCCCTGAATCCCTCATCGTCCACGATGGTGAAGGGCTGCAGATCCTTCACCACCATGTTTATAAGAGCCTCATCCAATTCCCTCTGTCTGACTTTTAAAAGAGAAGACAAAACATACTTTCAGACAAATACATTGGAAAAATACAGCTTCAATTAGTGCACATCTATTAAAAGTATAGCCTACTGGTTCATTATTTGGAAACCTTCCAGTGTTTATAATCAGTGCTTTATATAACTTATAAACTTTATAAACAGTGTCCCAAAAGGTTGTAATTATATTTCAATTATAATTATATCCCAAACAATGCATACCTTGCTTAGATGGCCCAGCAGTGTCAGTAGCAGGCCTAGGTACAGGGGGAATGCCATCCTCTGCACCCTGCAAAATGGCTGGATGAGTGCTCCTCAAATGGCGCATCATGGATGATGTATTGTTGCAGTAGGCTAGCTGCTGATCACAATACACACATCTCACTTTATTTGGGGTTTCTAAATGGAAATGCTCCCACACCACAGATGTACGGCATCTCTTCTGGGGAGCTTCCATTTTATCTATCTATCCAAATCTATCTATCTATATATGAATCGATCTATGTATCTAGATATGTATCTATAATCTATGTATCTATATATGTATCTATCTATAATATATGTATTTATATATGTATCTATAATCTATCTATATATGTATCTATCTATAATATATGTATTTATATATGTATCTGTAATCTATCTATATATGTATCTATCTATTAATCTAGCTGTCTATATATATTTATATCTATGTATCTATTAATGTGTCACTATATGTATACTCTTTCTGTCTCTAGCCTCTCAGTCAATGTGTTGTGTAAATTTAAATGTAAGTCTAAATTGCCTATAACTAATCAAATCGCACTATGTCACTATATCACCAAAAATCCGCTATCTCAAAGTCAAACTCCTCTCACAAAAACCCACGAGGTCAAAATGCGTTTATTTCACTTTTATACAGATGTGCGATTGTGTGGTCTGTTCCCGACCGTTCCAATCAAACGCTGATTCGGCGGACCACACCTGATGAAACAATTAGTGAAACACTTCGAGGCTTCGTTTGGTCATAGTCACGTGACATGGGTGTTTCGAATCACGCTTCGGATCAGTGTTTCGACACATCTGCGCTTCGGGATCTCGCAAAGCTTCGGAACGACTGTTTCGCTTCAGCCATCCTTAATAAACGCACGCACTCAGTTGCAGGAAGATCAAAAGTTAGGGAAAGATGAGTTTAAGAGAATGGAAATGTGGAATCCCAAGTTTACAGCAATACATTAAATTGCATAGACATGAACAACCATCAATCACTTAATTAACCCTCGCACTGAGTTCCTCAATGAGGTTAAAATTATATTAGATACACCAGCACAAATGTCTGAAGGTACGTTGCCTGTGTAAAGTTGTCGCTGATTGGCTGGAAGTTCAGTAGTCCTTGAAGTGATGTCTTGAGAAGGCCCGTGGTGTGTTGGGCGTTGGCTGAAGATGCAGAGAGTTGTGTGTAGCTGGCTGAAGTTGAACTCGACATTACCAACTTAACTCAGAACACGAAACTCTCAAACGGAAAAGAAAAGAAGTAAAGTTTGTCGAGACTATAGGTGGTGTTCCTTCTCATCGTGGCTAAGTAGCAGCAGGCGTGCAGGCTGAAGCACGCTGGAACCGCGCTCAAAGAACAGTGATGACAAACAGCATGGCTAAAAGCTAAAGCTAAGAAGCAAAGCTAAACGCTGGCATGACTGATAGCCACAGCAAGGCTAGACTAAAAGCCGGCATGGCTAGTAGCAGAAGCAAAGCTGAAGACTAAAAAAAGCCTGACATGACTAGTAGCGGAAGCATAGCTAGATACTAAAAGCATAGATTTTATGGTGTCCTGGATATTTAAACTGGCCTGTTGGCCACACCTCAAAAGTTGTCTTGACCAATCAGATATAGTCTTGGCTCGGGGGTATCACAAATCATCTGTTATCTTACCAAGCATGTGGTCCGAATTTTCCCGCTCTTACAGGGTATAATTTTGGACATGATTCCTATAACACGAATATGATACATTTGATAAATATTTGATTGTCAGGCCTAGTTCAAGCAAACAGTTTCCATCACATAGATACTAGACATGACTATGTATCCTTATATCCCATAGTTATTAAAAGACATACACAATAAGTGATTATAACATGATAGTCAAATTTGTGGGTTACATATAAATGAATATGGAGTTAAGCGATGGACTGATTCATTTATAAGTCTTTTTGAGTTCATTCTGGCCCATATATATGTACAAAAGATATTTTATTTGCCATTCTCTTAACACAAAGACTTCTGTAGAGACCAGAGGTTCAAAGCCCCTTCCCCCTTAGGAATTTCAGTCTGGTTCTGTTAGGTGGGGGAAGTCCATGGAAGTGTTTACCTCTCATGGGTTTACATGTGATGTCCAGCGTTGCATTTCAATTACGAACAACAAATTTGACAAATCTCTTCTCCGAATTGAAATTGTCAATAATTGTTCTAGTGGTGTTAATGTTGAAAGCTGTTCTGTGAAAGCTTTGGTTGGTTGGTTATCCTGCTTGGGACTTGTGGCACAGAATGTTTTATAACTTCCTGTTGCCTTACTGAGGAATTCAGCTCGTGTTTCAGCCACAGCCCTGATCGACTCTTTAATTTGTCTGGTTCGAGTCATTTCGGCTACAGTGTGTTTACTGGAAATGTCCTTTTTATTCATTTTTAATATTTAATATTTCTACACTTTTTAATCAAAAGACATTTTTTGCCTGGGTTTAAGATCAAAAGAAACATAAGTATGAACTGTCACTCCACACTGAATTCACAGTGTGTGAAAACATGGTTGAGATGCTGGCGCACACTTATAGCCCAATTAAATTGTGATGATGTAGCTAGCAGACAGGGTTTAAACCTGACATGAAGTGTTCATGTAGACTGATTGTGTCTGCAACAGATTGACTCTGGGCTTCACTGCAGAGGTGATTAAGATAGAGTAGAGAGATTTATGTCCTGCTGCTCCTAAGAGAAGGTAATTGAAATCATTCCCATCACCAAAGCTCTCTTCTCTCCTTCTCTCCAGGTCAATGCCGACTAAAGAGTTGTCAGCTCTTGTGCTGTTTACCACATCGAGATCTGCTTCACCTTGCTTTCACATTGCCGCCTCTGCTTGCGTGTGCACATAAGCTCTTTATTTCTGAGGGCTATGGAGGCTGTTATCACTATCAGCCGCTCCTGTAATTAAGACATTAGAGTTTCCTGCACACACAAGAAAATGGCTGCTCATGAGACGAAAAAGAAGCGAAGCGCCTGATGGTTTATCTCAAGGGCTAATTAAAAATGGACAGAATCTTTCTTTTTCTTCATCTCGGACCGCTAGTGACCTGGAGGCTCCGGCTGATTCAGCTGACTCTCCTCGCTCTGGAGTTGCGCAAATAACTTCTCCGGCTGACCCAGAAGGGGAGAGAAGGCAAAAAAACAGCCCGTTTCAACTGTACTTGGCAGAACTTCAAACGTTCGCAGAGGTTTTTGAAGAGAACCGTTACGGGTGACTACCACCGTTAGCGCCATCGCTTGTCAAAATAGTTTATTTTTCTTTCCTCTCTCATATCAAGACTGTCATTTCACAATGTCTGTCCTGTGTGTAATCGAGCTGCAGAACTATATAATGGTGTATTTGCATAACAAAGCAAGCTGCTAGAGTTAGCGCAGTAACGGAGAGGAGTGTGTCAAATGGAGCTTCGAAACAGTCCAGTGGTGCATTAGCTATCAAAGATTTCTCTGATCACTGCCCTTCTCTGAAGCAATCCCCCTGTTGTTCAAGTGTAGACTGAAAACTGAGTCAGACATAAACAAGAAATACATGATGCCATTTTAGCCATCTGGACACCCACACTTGCAACCTTACAGATTAATAGGAGACTTAGCTCAGTTCTGGCTTCAAGCTGAAAGAGGCATTAAACAGGCTCATTTTTGTGCTGAAAGTGAAGACCACTTCAAGGAAATTCTTTTTTTTGGTATGTTATATATATGCCTGTCTACCATTAAGAGGATTAGGGCCATTCAGAGTGTGAAGTATTAAATGTGGCCATACATCGGCTGAGGATGAAAGCAATTCCATCTTTGTAGTTCTCAGTTCCACTTTACAGTCATGACATAATGCTAGGCCAATACTTAAAATGGCTGACATAGTTATAAAATGAAAACATTTGAAAATATTACCCACTCAGATGCAGTTCATACTCATACAATAGCACTGATTCAAAATACAAGCCTGCAAATTCACAGCTACATAGTTTGTGATGCTTAGGACATCTTATTCAATCAACACACTAAACCACAGCTGTGTTGATCTGGCTCATGGCCAATACTGAACAATGCAGTTTTTACACCTAACTGTGACAATTTTACTGTATTTGCAGCTGTAGTCATTAGGGTTGGGTATCGTTTGAGTTTGAACAATTCCGATTTCGATTTCGATTCCTTGTTTCAATTACGGTTCCTAACGATTCTCGATTCCGATTCTTTTAAGAGGCCGGGTCAAAAAAGATATTTTAAACAAGCTAGCTAACCAACGGCCTTTCTGAAGGAAATAATCTGACCTTCTCCACCAATTTTGATTCTATGAACTTTTTACTTTTTATGAACTTTACTATGAATTACTATGAATTTTTTATTTTTCAACTACAATATAAATATCAAATCTATGAACTTGAATATAAAAATGATAAATTATGAATATATTTTCACAGGGGTACACACTTTGCTCAAGAGAGCTTTATTTTTGAAAACCTCATGAAAACACATTTACACATGAGTGTATGATGCTGCAGGTCACCAGCCTGGCTACAGTTCGCAATCTAAGGGCATAAGTTGTCTATGAAAAAAAAAGTGGGCTAATTTGTTAGCTGCCTCAATGTTGGCGCAAGACATATTATTTATTGTAAATGTATTGTTTTACTTACCGGATTCGGACTGCAGTCCAGCGGAAGAGGCAGCGGAGGACAGTCGGGCGGAGCATCAAAGACGGAGCACACATTTATTTCTACTCCATGAACTCGGAGGTGCTTTATCATGTTCGACGTGCACCCTCCTATGCATGAAACAATCTTGCCGCAAATGTTGCATTTAGCTGAGATTTCGTTCTGTTTAGAAAAGTGAAGCCACACTTTGGACCGCCAACGCACTGCGAATTGACTCGGTGGACTGAAAATCAAATCTAGGAATCGGAATTTAAACTTTTGATCCATTCCGGGAAAATCGCAAAGCTAGTTGCAGTTCCAATCAATACTCGATACTCGATACCCAAGCCTAGTAATCATTAATCAGTTACAGCAGATGTTGGTTTTACTAGAGTGAAGGCCACATATATATGCGAATGGAAGCCATGATCGATAAAAAGATGAATTAGATAAGTAAGGAATAATTGACGAAGGGCCGTTTAATTATTCGGAACTACTTTTGCCGTGCATTTCCCTTAAATAATTACACAATTTAAATGTCCAACATTCAATGGCCCAAAGTATTTAAACAGTCCTTAACCACAATGATTTTGCTTTAAAAACTATTAATATTTACACTGCAGTGCATAAAAACATGATAAACTGCTATTAAAATTGCTCTATAACATAGCGATTAGCCATAAAAAGAAGCAAACAGGGTTATAAAGCAGAAGGACTTACAAAAGAACACTTCAGTATTACGTGTATAGCTTTTATAGAGGTGTCTTCAGGTCATTTGGCCATATAATTTCTTTGCTTGGGAGAATAAGGTAGCACTGTCAGCAGCGTACTGGAAATGTCACACGAGCCAGTAAATGCTTCAAACTGAAAGCTGCATAAATAAGTCAAAGTGTGAAAAAGAGAGGAAATGTGAAAACAAACAAAGAGTAGGAATAAATACCATCCAAACTAAATGTATGATTTTCATATCTGTGATTACATCCATTTTCTGCCATTGTCATTAATGTCCTACCATCTGCCATTACAAACTAACTCAAAGAGAGTGAATCATAAAGTGGAAGAAACAAATAGAGAAAGCAAGAGAGAAAAAGTTCTCTCAATGAATCTTGTAGATGGCAAATTCAGTAGGCCCTACACATCATCTGGAAATCAAGGAGAGGAGAAACTGAATTATAATATACCTGCAAAAGAGCAAAAAGTGGGACAGCTGTACATTTAGAATCTTAGAGTTGTATAAAAAAGCAAAAACACTCGCATATTTTGATTTCTGAAAAAAAGACCTAAATCTGCTGTATTACACATACCATGCCATATTTCACAATATTATATTTTTTACTGTATTTTGTGTATCTGTCTCAGTGTATTAAAGTATATTATCAAAAAGCATTGATATTTTGAATTATTCTATTAAAAACAAAGGGCATTCACAAATTTTGGCATTCATCACTGGTAATCCCGGAGGTTTACTATTCACACACACAGTACCAAAATTTAGACAAAAGCTGACCCATATCAGCACACACACATTAAACCTTCAACCTGTTTTTCTTGTTGCCTGAGGGATTGTGAACAGGTAAACTCACCCTTGGCTAATAAACCAGTGATGTCACAGCTGTTATTTTATGTGTGTATAATCATGTTTAATTATGAATCCTGTGAGCTATCATTGCATTTCAGTTAATGAGCTTGATTGCATTTCCTGTGTCATATTACTGAACTGTCGACACCACCCAGACTCCATCAGCCTCAGCATTTGCAGAACACAAGCTTAATTGCATTAAACACAGAGACCTTAACAGTGTAATAGCATAAACGGCACAAGCTCATCTGCATACTCATTACACCAAATTCAAGGAGTGGGAGGGCAACAATTAATTTTCTAAATGAAATTGTTGTGGCTGTATTGCGGGTGTTCCTCTATTTTGATGGTTTTTATATTGTTTTGTGCTGAGACACATCCTGTCGAGATTCTGTCATTCTAATCAATATGTTAAATAATAATAATAATAATTAAATTTTGTATCATTATTACTTATTATTGTTATTATGTAGCAATTATATTTAATGATTATATAATTAATTATAATTTAATTGTCAATGACAATTGCTTTTATCATTTTATATATATATATATATATATATATATATATATATATATATATATATATATATATATATATATATATATATACAGTACAGGCCAAAAGTTTGGACACACCTTCTCATTCAAAGAGTTTTCTTTATTTTCATAACTATGAAAATTGTAGATTCACACTGAAGGCATCAAAACTATGAATTAACACATGGGGAATTATATATGGAATTATATACATAACAAAAAAGTGTGAAAAAACTGAAAATATGTAATATTCTAGGTTCTTCAAAGTAGCCACCTTTTGCTTTGATTACTGCTTTGCACACTCTTGGCATTCTCTTGATGAGCTTCAAGAGGTAGTCACCTGAAATGGTCTTCCAGCAGTCTTGAAGGAGTTCCCCGAGAGATGCTTAGCACTTGTTGGCCCTTTTGCCTTCTGTCTGCGGTCCAGCTCACCCCTAAACCATCTTGATTGGGTTCAGGTCCGGTGACTGTGGAGGCCAGGTCATCTGGCGCAGCACCCCATCACTCTCCTTCTTGGTCAAATAG
This sequence comes from Carassius carassius, assembly GCF_963082965.1. NCBI lineage: Eukaryota > Metazoa > Chordata > Actinopteri > Cypriniformes > Cyprinidae > Carassius > Carassius carassius. Next base: position 9,690,444 of record NC_081790.1, read on the forward strand.
CCCTTGATGCCTTCAGTGTGACTCTACAATTTTCATAGTCATGAAAATAAAGAAAACTCTTGGAATGAGAAGGTGTGTCCAAACCTTTGGTCTGTACTGTTGTGACGAGTGGGGCGGGGCTGAGGGACGTGGGAGCGAGGCCGGTGGAGTGATTGGAGATGAGCCACTGGTCTCGAGGCCCACGGAGGAGATGGAAGGATATAAAACTGGAGCGACGACAGTGAAGGACCAGAGAGGATCAGGCCTGGGCTTTTAGTTGTGTTTTGGTTTTTATTTGAGCGCACCAGTGATCCGTGAGGGGCTGGTGTGCTGTTTTGTGTTTATTTTGAATTATTAAAGTTTCATTAAACCGGAATTTTTTTTTTTTCTTTTTTTTTCTCTCCCCTCTCTCGTCTCTGTCGCTCCTCCTTCCATCTCCGTTTCTCTCGCCTCGTCTGTCCTACCCCCAGGTTCCCGCAGGTCCCTGTGAGCGTTCCCCCCCGGAGGGGGGGGGGGGGGGGTGGGAGGGGAGTAGAACGCAGTCTCAGGAGTACCCCCCGGCCTGCGAGGGGCGATGGGGGTATGTGACGAGTGGGGCGGGGCCGTGGGACGTGGGAGCGAGGCCGATGGAGTGATTGGAGATGAGCTACACCTGTTCGACCCACCGGTCTCGAGGCCCACGGAGGAGATGGAAGGATATAAAACTGGAGCGACGATAGTGAAGGACGAGAGAGGACCAGGCCTGGGCTTTTAGTTGTGTTTTGGTTTTTATTTGAGCGCACCAGTCGTCCGTGAGGGGCTGGTGCGCTGTTTTGTGTTTATTTTGAATTATTAAAGTTTCATTTGATTGTCCGCCGGTTCCCGCCTCCTTCTTCCCGATGATTAGGAAGTTTAATCATTACAACTGTATATATATATATATATATATATATATATATTCAATAATAATATAATAATTATTGTTATTATTATATTATTGTTAAAAACAATAATAGAATAATAACAATAATTATTATATAAGCATTTGCAGAACACAAGCAATTTGTTATTTATTATAAGAAATAACAACAATACAAATTGTACTTATTTTTGTTATTATTATAAACAAATTCATATTGGAAATATCAATGTAAATTTAAACTACTACACCTACTACTACTGCTGTTTTTGTTGTTATAAATGTATAATTCTTCAAATCCTTTATATAATTACAATTGTATAATATAATATTTAAACAGATGCTTTATTTATTTAGCTATGTTTATATTAATTGCTCTGTTTTCTACTTTTACAGAGTTAGCTTGTACACTGACAAATTACAGTTCCAAAATAACACGGATGTGTTGGATGTTTAATTTTACTTTTTGGTAAAGTGTGAGTGTCAAAATTAATGGAAGTATTAGTATCCCCACAAAACGCTGATGCTAATGACAGGAAATGTTGCATGCTGAGAGCAGCGTAGCTGTGAGGAACAGAATAGAGTTTGTCTGACCTGTGATCCCTGAATAGGCAACATCACAGAGGAGGGGAACAGCTGGGTAGCTTCACGTGAGAGCAAGAAAGTGCTCCTCCATGACAGCCACACACTCTCCCGTGACCCCCGTGCCAGTCTATGCAAATCTGAGTGGATGGCTACCACTGTGCAGAGTTAATGAGAGAGAGATGAAGAGAAGGAGAGCAAATTAAAACAATCTTTTCCAGGGTTCATATACTAGCGCCATATGTTCCAGGAGCTAGCGAACAATCCAAAACAGTTAAAATTGCTGTGACCTATCACCGTGCCACAAACCGCCGTCATCTCATTCCTAGCATAACAGCCAAATGTTCATCATTTAGAAACTGCGTCTCAACATAATTGGATACGGCACAAGGAAATGGCATGTATTTGGAAACAGAATGCACTTTGACAGGGCCATTGTTGCTGCCATGTTTTTTATCAGCTGTCAGGTTGAAAGTAACAATGGAGCTTTAGCATTACAATCTCAGCTGATGATCTCAAAGAGATAAAATACAATCATTTTGCCTCTCTAATCTTCTTGAACAGACTTCCACTGAGGGCCCGACTGTTGACGGAGGCATGAAGCTTTATGCATTTTAAAGTTTCCTCAAGAGGCCTGGTACAGACAAACAATGCTTTAAAAAAAATAAATTATAATTGTTGATCTGCCTGATTCCTGACCCTCTCTGACAGAACGCCACACGGCGGAGAGAAAAGTCTTATTTTGTTATTGAATTGAAGATGAGGTGGAAGGAAAAAAACAATTTAACATCAATTTTAGGGGAATGAAAAACATGCAAATAACACAACATAATGGAAAAGGCTGTATCGCACCAAATGAGGGTCTGATGATAGGGAATCACTTAGACAGATAGTTGCTTTGGCTGCTATCTTAGCCCTTGACGAATGTGTTGCCACACATTCACGTGTTAATACACAATAATAATAATACTTACAGAAGATGTTCAGGTTATGCAGGAACCAAGTTGTTGTTTCGCACATTTGCCATTTATACTAAAAATCTGCTAAGCTAAGAAATGCCAATTAAACTTATGTGTTTGTACTCTGCTGTGAAAAAGCCAAACGACTGTATCTTCGACTGTATCTATTTTTATCGAAAATTTGTTGATATTTTTGGGACTTTCAAGACATCTTTTATCACTTGCATAAGTATCTTGATTCAATTAACTAGATAACTTTGCAGTACAACGTAATCATTAATTAATTACCTTTAAAGATTTTTTTTCTTTTTGTAATGCAGATCATTCACCAGGCTGTCAGTTGTGGCCCAGTGTGGACTCAAATGCCATAGCTAGCATGATCAAGCATAAAAACAGTAGCCTACTAACAGTTTTCAATTAAATCCATATCCTACCTTTTCTTGTAACCTGATAAAATCAATCCATGCTATGAACGACATCAAGCATTCTGAGCAATATTCCTGCTTGCATGACGTTCTCATCAATCCACAAGTCATTCTTTTACTTTAGGCTATATTTATTCAATATAGTCAATATAAAAAGCTAAAAAATATAAAACAATTTTACTATGTCTAGCATTATTTTACGTTAATGAGCATCGCAGATAAATTGGTATCCACGGTATCCACTCACGTTTAACTTTAAGTCTGCTTGTTATGTTCAAAACATAAATAAAATTAACAGTCATTTTACTATATGCAAAAGCTCATATGCCCATGATCACTAGATTTTATACAGGTTTTACTATAACAATTTTGTAATTGGTGTTCAGCAAGCAAATATTGATAATGTGGAAGTTACTGCCCTTTGCCTTGGTGTGACTTCTCACATTTTGCAAAGGCACAGTACATTAACTTCAAAATAGGGGTAAAAATCAAGTTTGAGCTCACAGTTGATGTGAGTAAGGTAGATAATTTTGATTACTAAAACATCTAATTGTTACATTTCCAGTGTCCTATCTATAATTAATTTGGCTGGACAAGTCAAAAACTTTAAAGTCATTTTACTCAGTTTTACACTGTGAGTTAAGGCGTTTTGCCTTTTTAAGGCAGTACTGTTTTGCGACATCTTCCAAATTGTGTGTACCTTTTGAAATTGAATAAGTAATCAAATAATTTGTTGCTATAACTGACACCCTTAATCAACACTTATCTAGCACTAATAAGCACCTCTTTCATTAGCCAATTTTACAGCTTGACTATGTCAGCTTCACAACTTGACGGTTGCCTCATAACAGCCTATCTTGGCAATAAAATCTTTGAATAAACACATCTGCTATAGGTTGACAAAACCTTATAAGATAAGATAAGAGCAAAAAAGTTAGAAGAAAGAAAATATAAATAAGAGAGAAAAAGACAATATAAATAAGAAAGAAAAAGTAAATATACAAAAGTAAGAATAAAAGAGTAAGAATGAATAAGAAAATATATGTTAAAAGAGAAGTTGTTAGGGTAAATTTCAAGTGAAGTTTACACAAAACAATTTACAAAAATGCATTTTTTTATGCGTTTGCCTACTCATTTACACCACATTTGGGTTTCGTTATTGTGTCAGTGTAAACAAAACATAAAAATGTGACATTGTGAAAACAATGACATCATGCACATGCGTGTTGTGTAATTTTCTTTACCAATTGACATTGCCAACTATTGGCCTGGCAAGCATACTACAGCATTTTAGCTGTTTTCACAGATTCATGTGAATGGGGATCGTTTTGACAATGTACTCGTCTGTACGTGAAAAACACAAAAGAAAAACATGTCTGTTTTAGTACATCTTACTCATGTAAACATACACCAAGAAAGAAAGACCAATCAATCATTTGGCACATACAAATAGTTTTAACAATAAAGAACTATATTCAATGAAAAGACTGCATTTGTTCTAATAAATTATACTCTATTAAAAAGTGCAGATGTACAAGTTTGTCATTTTTTTGATCATTTTCTCTTTATTATGTGTTTTGCCTGAGAGTAAAAACACATCGTGCAACTGATGGTTCACAGACCATGTCTACAACATTTCCTAGTGGACAGGATATGATTCAAACATTTTAGAACTTGTAGTATAAACTGGGAGAGACTGTGACTGTGTCTACAAAGATTTACACAATGGATGCTAGGTCAGAACCTGATTTTTTTTCTGTTCTTCACGGACAGCTCTCTGATCAGTTATATCAGTGATACCTTTGGTAAGAGTGCTTTCACAGGTACACTGGCAGTGCATGCCTCTGAAGACCAAAGAAAAACACAGATGCTTCAGGAATACAACAAACTCATGACTGGCCGTATGCTAGCTGTGTACTGTATACTGGTTCTCACTGACATTTTTAAGTATAAAATGTATGACACAATGAATGAACTACTATACACATCTTACTGAATAACATCAATCTTCAAATTTCACTTGCGGCTCATTAACCACACAGTTAATATACAGTAAGTTCATTGATTTGATGGTACTGATAACTGAACTGAGTGGATGAATGACATTATGGCTTCTGTAGTGCTGCTGTATAGCCAAATAAAATTCATAATTGGCTGATATTGCAACAACTACCATGTTATTGAACTGAATTACATCAACATTGAATTGACACTACTGTCTTCAGATGAGCTGTTAATCAGTGAACTGAACATGATGAACTGAACTGAATCAACACTAAACCTACTGGAGCTTAACTGTGTTTTGAGAGCAGCTTTACAGAATTTTGATTTTTAAAATCACTGATTCTGTTGTTTTCATATTTATTACTGTGAAGCTGCTTTAAAAAAAAACTGTATTGTATGAAGCGCTATATAAATAAAGGTGACAACATTACACTGAGAAGCCAGCCAGTCATTCTCAGGAAAAGTTCCTGCCTTAACTGTATGTAAAGTTTTTATTTTTATTTTCCCAAAAATGCCTTGAATATTCTAAAAATAAAATTAAATGAAAAGTACTTTGTAATGTACACATTTTAATTACAATAAAAGCAAGTCAAGAAAAAAAAACTGTCTGGAAGTGGACTGATGGTACAAATACATAACATAAATATTACATTGTATTAATAATATATTTATTTAATATTTTGTATTTTTAGAGGATTGTGGCGTCAGGGTTTTGCCCTGACACTCTGTTTGTCTTGTGTTTGTTTCTTGTGTCTATAGGCACATTCGACTTTAAGCAGCGCTGCACAGAATGATCACTGTATGATATCAAAGTACCGCAAGAGCAATTAGAATGCATTGGATCCGTGGGCTCTCTTATCGCTCTCGCGGTACTTTAATGTCATACAGTGATCATTCTGTGCAGAGCTGCTTAAAGTCAAACGCGCCTTATGTCTTGTGTCAGCACACGGCCTAGTTGATTGTTTTTCTCGGTCATGTGCTTCTCTTGCCCCTCCTCCTTGTTTCCTCTTTACCACACCCTCTTGTTAGCCTTGTTGGTCTAATTGTGCTCACCTGTTCCTCCCTTGGGATTAATTTGTCTTCCTGTGGAACCTTGTTTTGTCTTGTAGTCTTCAAGGTCCTGACCTGTTCCTGTCCACTAGTTCCCTTGTCTGGCATCGGGGGTGCTTCAGAGATAATGGTCAACAAGTGCTCTGGTCTCTCCACCAGCCTGGTCTTGCCGCCCCCTATGCTGCTATAGTATTCTGCCAGTTGATGTATGAGGCTGTTCCAGTGGCCTTCCCTAGCTGTCTCTATTGAATGTGCCCCTGTTGTGGTATCACTTGTGCACCTCACATCCCTCTGTTTTGTCAATAAACCCTTGTTACTAGCACTGCTCTGCTGACTCCGCCCCTCACTTCCAAGCCACTCTCAGAAACTGTTTAGCTTTTTACTGATTTTCAAAGATTCATTAAAAAAACGGTTACTCACTTTATCTGTAGTTCGGGGGAACATTCCCTTCAAAAACAAATGTAATCCACTGCATCTTCAGGGCTCAGATGACACGAGTAAATTATGACTGCTATGTTCATTATAACATCAACAACAAAACACGTAAATCGCTTAGGAGACATTCTTGGCTACACCTGCTCTGGCGTCGAAACAATGGCAGACTGATGACAGCTCACTCAAGACAGACAGGTCTAAGGTAAGACACCAGTCCAGTTCATGCTGAAATGCTGCTGTCAATCAAATTATTGTGGGCGGGGCCTTTCTGTGTGACATCACAAAGACAGGCATCTGAGATCGGCTTGATTTGAGAAAGGGAAAATTTTAGTTGATAAAAAAAAAAAACCATGGGTGAATTTTTATCATTATAGGGTGATTATGTACTGTACACACGCTGCCAACAAACATTTCAGTTCAATCAACTTGTAAAAGTGCATGTAGCATCTGATGACCCCTTTAAATCTCGAAATAAGTAAAGGATGTTTCCAGTTGAAGGCATGTTGTAAAACAGTAAAAACATAACTGTTAACATTTCAAGATACAAAACATGCAGGCCAGTTCTGAGATGGAGAGCCGCAGATTTGCACCAGCAGCATTTTGGTGAAAAATAGGTGAATGTGACACTGTAAGTTGTAAAAAAATGTTTAGGGGCTTTTTTCGATCTTGCTTTCTCCTTTCACTCTGAAAGAAAGGTCACGAAACAGCAATACACCAAAGCCTAAGGCGTTCTTTTGTACAGTCTGTGACACACTGGAGCCACACACTGAAACCTTACTGAACATAATTTTAGCAATTGAGCGAACAGTGCATGAATAAAAAAAAAGACCAGTTCCAAACCCTAAATCAGATTTGCGGCTTTCTGAGAGATGCCACTGTGTTGGCATTCATTTTTTCTTTCTCTGTGCGTTGTGGGAGAGCGTTAACGTGACAGTAGGTCAGAGTTGTGTTGAGTGCACCGACAATAAAAGAAGTGGGTGTGCTACAAAATAATGCTTTGTGTGGGCGGTGGGATGCAATTACCCAGAGTGCACCTCTCATCTAAATGTGTATCTACCTTGATAATTGCAGGCTTAGGTAAGGCTTTAGTGCATCTTAAATTGTGTTCTGTAACCTCAGTGCAAGTCACAGAAACAGAAACAATAACGCACCTACATATACAAAAGTTTTCTTTTAGCCTAGAGCTACATTAACTCACCCCCACAAAACATCACATCAAACTAGTGGCTCTTTTGTGCCTGTGTTAAAATTAGACCAAAGACTAGAGGTCACTTGTAAAATAATGCATTATTGTCCATAAATTAACATTTAGCCTCAACGTTCCCCAGAACTGGTGGCACTTCATACAATTTTCCCCCATTGGGCCAATCATCTGAAATCATGTCATGATTACAGAGATAATTATTTTAATGGCCAAATGACTCAGCATGCCCACAGCAGCAGAGTACTAATGCATTTGGACACTAAAATGCAAAGTGTAAAGAAAGAACAGAAGAAAGAAGCCATTTTCTGGACACCTTGCTGTTGAAAATGAAGGCTAGAAACAGCCCCCATCATACTTCAGGCTGGAAAAGATGCACTCCCTTCCAAGAAATGGTACAAATAGAGGTGAAAGTCCCTTAAATCACGCAGCCAGTCTCCATTTCAGCCCACTCAGTGGGCCAAGACCATGGAGGTTAAAAAGCTCTTCATGGAAATGGTGAGGAGGGGAGAGTAAGGCTAGGCAAAGTGAATGTGAGCCACAGCAGGAGGATTTGGAGCTTTGTTGAGGCAGCCCAGGGCACGGCTGTACCAGCTGGGTCTGACTCATCTTCACTGGGGAAAAGAAGCTTTCAGTTGTGTTCGGCCTGCTTTCCCCTTAAATGGAGCTCATGTGGGATATAAAGGTAAAGTGAGGGAGTCTATCTGAAATGAAAGAGCAGTAAACCCTCACCTACTGCCATGAAAATGGAAGTGACAGAATATAGATAAGTAGCCAGGTTTCCATCCAAAGTTGTGAATTTAACTTATGCGCAAAATTGGAATATCCCACAAAACATTTGTGAACAAGCACTGAGTCAAAGAGAACAAAATCGTCACTTCCTGATAAACTGGCACTATACATCACTAAGAAAAGTAGGAGAAGCTACTGAATATATAATAATTTTCATATATGTAACCCCCAGGGGGCGCTCACACCCAAATTTGTATAGATAAACTAGAAACCCCAAAAACCCACACTCCCTTCTTAGATATTGAGGCAGGTGGTATCCAGTGAAGGAAGGGACATGGGACTGATGTACTCAATTATAAATTTATTAAACAATCAATATAATAATTGGCAGTAAAAATAGACAAATATTCCCTCCAGGTAACAGTAAGCAATTTTACAATAAATAGATCACAGTGAGTTAAAGCATCATAGTGCATGGATACAGGATATAAAGTCTAACAATATCAAATCTACAGTGCATAAAGTCTACTAAATAAGTACTGCTCACAGAACACTCAAACACTGCAAGAAATACTCCAAACCAATACTACCATACAGACACACACAACACAGCATTTCACACTTCACTAGTGAACATTACATTACAAAATGGATACTGTTTCCAAGTGAAATATTGCACAATGCCCATAGGCCGAATGTTAGAATGGCTTAAGCCCAACTAGATCCAAGTCATCACTGGTAGTAGCCGCTCCTCAGGACGCACACATACACACACAAAAATAAAAAAATAAAACAATGATTAAGCTCAGGAAAAACAGTGGCTAGTGACCGACGTGGGCAATCCTCATTTTTCTTTGCATCAAAGTCGTATGCCCCATAGCAATTTAATTAAACGATGTGGATGACTGAAAGCTGTGCACACTCTCTATTGTTGCTTGTTGCTGCAACACCTGCGTAAGATCACTACGCTAGTTCTGTAAGCTCTTTACTGCTGGTACCATTTACTGGACACCATAAACACAGACCCCAGACCGAGGTTGAGCGCAACACCTGTGTAAGATCACTCCTTACTATGATGACCGCAAGTTTCTGTACGTGCTCTACTGCTGGTACCATTTACTGGACACCATAAATGCAGATACCAGCCCGAGGTTGCTGCAACACCTGCGTCCAATCACTTGCTATTGTGAAAGCAAGTCTCTATAAGATAGTCACTGCTGGTTCCATTTACTGAACACCATAAAAGCAGCTGTCAGACCGAGCTCCTCCCGTTTGCACAACTGATACACAATAAGACTCACCCTTCAACTCACACCGCATGTTTTTCCTGTTCATATCTCCCCACATTTAAAGGGACACGTCACTTACGCCACCTGATCCCAATAATCAGCAAACCTTAAAGGTACACTTCCCAAACTCACCACCTGACCCACTACATTCACCGCCCCTAAAATGTCACCGTCTCGGTGACAGATGGCAAGTACTACAACCAGGGCCTAAAAACAACATTGTGGGAGCAAACGATTGAATGGGCTTCCCCATGCTCGTCTTCAGGTGATTGTCCAGTTAATGTACACGGGAGGTTAAAAGGGTTTGAATGGTAACCGGCTGTTGTTCTATTGGTCCGCCTTGGCACAAACTCTCGCTCCGGTATTGGCATTTCAGCTGCTAGAGCATGTTCCACAGGCGGATCCTGCCGGGTCTGCTCCTGTTGCACAAAAGTTGAAGGTGACTGGTCACCAGCTGAAGTGGGGACATGACTAATCTGCCCCTCTCTGCCAGGAGTGTCTAAGGCTACCAGTAGTGCCAACTCACCACTGTCATCACTGCTACTGTTTGAATCCTCGGAACCCAGATCAGACTGGTCTAATGTGGGCTCTACGACTGCCAAAGTAGACGGGGGTTGACAGGGGTCCACCGGAAGGGGACGCAACTCCTGTCTATGAATGTTCTTCTCTGGACCCTGCTGGTCCCTTGGTCTAATTTTATAAAGGGTGCCAACCTCATCCAAACAGTTCACCACTTCATATACTACCTGGTCCCAGTGGTCATGAATTTTATGACGACCAAGCGGGTGACTCCGTCGGTACACCAAGGTACCTGATGGTAGAATGGGCAAAGGAACAGCTTGATGCTTTGCTCGCTGCCTGGCGGCTGCCTCAAGATTAGCTTGCGCCCGCCTATAAACTGACGACAAATGTTCCTGATGTTCTCGAACCCACTCTTCTGTGATCAGTTCTGCTGGGGGATCAACTGCACCCAAGAGGGAGTCGAGAGGGAGGATGGGCTTCCGCCCGAACATTAATTCATATGGTGAAAACCCTGTTGATTTATGGGCTGTAGTATTATATGCAAACAGCACCTGAGGCAGGTGTTGAGGCCACCTTTTCTTCTTTTCTACAGGCAGGGTACGAAGCAAATTGTGAAGTGTACGATTAAATCGTTCACACTGTCCATTGCCCTCCGGGTGGTATGGACTTGTACGGGACTTATGAATACCATATAGTTGACACAGTCGCTGAAACAAATCTCCCTCGAATTGACGACCCTGATCTGTATGGATACGTTGTGGAACCCCATAAGTATAGAACCACTGTTCGGTGAGCACCCGCGCTACAGTCGTGGCCTTTTTGTCCACGGTGGGATAAGCTTGCGCAAATTTAGAAAACGCGTCAGTTATAACCAAAAGATTTTCTTTTCCATCACTAGACTTTTCCAGTGTGGTAAAATCCATGGCTAGAATTTCTAAAGGCCTAGACGCAAGAAGACTACCCATGAATGTTCTCAGCTTTGGCTGCACCGCTTTTGCCACTACACACCGTTGACATTCTCGGCACCAGCGCTTGATGTCTCTCCGCATAAGAGGCCAATAACAACGTTGACGAACAAGTATATTGGTCCTTTCCACCCCCTGGTGTCCATGATTATCGTGCAAAGCCGTCAAAACTTCCTCTTGTAGCAGCTGAGGCAGCAACAGTTGCATTATTTTTACATTACCACCGGGGACATGACTTTGCCGGTAAAGCACACCATCTTGTTCCTGTATGTTAATCCACTGACGCACCAGTTCTACCACCGCAGGGGACTCTTTAGCCCTTTCCAATGCTGTAGGGGGTTTACCTCTCCTCCAGTAAACTAAAAAGGCCCCTAGCACCGGATCTTCTGACTGAAGAAGCTGGAGATCGGCACTAGTTCTCACTGGGGAGGCATCCATAGCCTGAATGTCAACAGGCCCGGAGAGGTGAGTTGCCACCACGCCTTTAATCTCCGTAGGGACAGAGATTCCTGGTGCTACCGCTTCAATAGAGTCTAAAGCTGGGGATGTAGGCAAGCGAGACAATGCATCTGCATTTCTATTACACACACCTCGGCGGTATTCAATTTTAAAATCAAAAAGAGCCAGCTGTGCTGCCCAGCGTTGCTCTACCGCTCCCAATTTGGCCGTCTGCAGATAACAGAGGGGTTTGTTATCGGTCAGAACCGTGAACTTTACACCTAATAGATAATCTCGAAATTTGTCTGTTACGGCCCATTTAAGGGCCAGCAACTCAAGCTTCATGGCGGAATAATTGTCCATATTCCGTTCTGTTGGTCGCAACCCCCTACTTGCATAGGCCACTGGCCGCCGCTGTCCCTCCCCCTGCTCTTGTGACAAAACAGCACCCAACCCAAGCCCACTCGCATCTACCTCAAGGACAAAAGGTTTGCTGAAATCTGCATAGCCCAAGACCGGTGCAGTTATCAGTTTTTCTTTTAGGGTTTCGAAAGAACTTTCACAGCCCCAATCCCAGTGGTCTCGCAAAGTAGCATTAAACCCTGCTCTCTTCCTTGGGGCTGGCTGTAATTTTGCTACCAACTTATGCAGTGGCGCCGCATACCTTGCAAACCCCTCAACAAAACGTCTATAATATGACGCAAACCCAAGGAAGGAGCGCAATTCTGTGATGGTAGCTGGGACTTTCCAGTCCCTCACTGCACTGATCTTATCAGGGTCAGTTGCAACTCCCGAAGCTGAAATAATGTGTCCTAAGAACTTCACCTCCGCCTGAAAGAAATGGCACTTCCCCAAATTAAGTTGGAGGCCATGAGAGGCCAACCTGCCTAACACGAGTTCCAGTCGTTCCAGATGTTGCTGGAACGTGGATGAAAACACCACCACATCGTCAAGATACAAAAGAAGGGTATGGAACCGCTGATCTCCAAAGATTCTTTCCATTAGTCTCTGGAAAGTTCCTGGGGCGTTGCACAATCCAAATGGCATCCTCTGAAACTCAAAGAGACCAAATGGTGTGCAAAATGCTGTTTTTGCCCTATCCTTTTTTGCCACCGACACTTGATTATAACCGCTTGCTAAATCAAGAGTAGAAAAAAAAACGAGCACCTGAAAGGGCATCCAAGGATTCCTCAATCCGAGGCAGCGGAAAGGCATCTTTTCTAGTCTTCGCATTCAATTGTCTATAATCAACGCATAAACGGATAGACCCATCTTTTTTTTGAACCACCACAATGGGTGAAGAGTAAGGGCTACAACTGGGTGTTACTACTCCCTGTTCCAACAACTCTTGAATGTGGGCCTTCACCACATCATACTGCGACGGTGGCAGTCTACGGTAGCGTTGCCGCACTGGTATCTCATCGACTAATGGAATCTCGTGTTCAATAAGGTCTGTACAACCCAACTCCCCTTCCCCACAACTAAAAGCTGCATTGTGCTTTTGGAGCAAGGACTTCGCCTCTTGCTGCTCCAAGTCTGTCAAATTAGGCCACGTCGTATTGGCAAGACCAGGAAGGCGAGAGGCAGTAACCTCCACAGACTGGATGACAACAACAGAGCCCTGGTTGTCATCCTCTTCCTGAAAACAAATGGACTTATTAGCAGAACATACCTCTATCATATGTATTTGCCCTAAGATGGTGCGTGGCCGTATCCACCGATCCTCCTTTCCCACATTGACGACCGGAACATCAACTGTGCCATCACCCATGGGGAGTAAAGAACTGGGAATGAGCAAATCTGGTGGCAACTGCCACTCTAACTCTCCTGGTTCTATCAACACTGCGGAAATCAACGGGCAAAGCCCTTGCCTGCATAAAGCTGGAATTAACTTCATTGATCCAGCAGGCACAAGAATAGAGGCCCCTGGGGGGGTGGAAACCTTACCCAAGAAGCCAGAGTTTGCCAAGTCTTCAAAGCTTTGACACGCCAACAGAGCATGTTTCCAGATTGAAGGAACATCTGCAGAAGAAGCAAACAAACTTGTGCTCCCTTGACAGAACATTTCTCGCAGACAACAACGAAGCACATTCATTCCAATAAGACCTGGGACAGTGTTTTTTTTTAATTTTGACCCGAGATTTGGTGGGTCATGAACGACCAGAATACCTACAGAGGGGAGCACCTTACCCAGAACTTCTATGTCCAGCTCTAAATAGCCGCGATAGGGGATATCCAACCCATTGGCTGCTTTTAACTGCAGCCATCCACAGGAGCGTAACTGGTCTTGCCCCTGAACTTGGAAGTGCTCTTTAAAAAAAGATTCTGTGATTGTAGATACCATAGATCCGGTGTCAACAAGGCACGCGATAGGCACCCCTCCCATTTTAACGTCAGCCACCGGACACTGTCCTATAAGTACAGAATGAGAAGGTGGTATCGGGCGGAAAGAAACTGAGCCTGTTGAGGCCCCGTCTAGTGTTTGGCTCCATGCACTAGAGGGTGCTAGTTTCCCTGCAACCCACTGGATTGACTCTCAGCTGCCCTCTGACCAGAATCACTCCGTACCCATGGTCCCTGCCGACGAACTGTCGAACAGTCCCTGGCCATATGTCCAGCCTGGTCACACCGCAAGCAAATAGGCCGACCATCAGCTTCAAATCTGTAACGTCTGGATGGATTACTTGGTCTGCTATTTAGATTAGAATTTACTGGACCGGAAGACAAATGTTTCAAAATGGTGTCCAATTGAGTTTGTTGCCTACGCAAACAATCTTTAAGTTCAGCTAATTCATCGTTTGGTTTTGCAGCTACGGCCTGGGTTTCCGCTCCCCATTCCCCTACTACCCCCGAACTAACATCGCAAGAGAAAGCTCTAGCGCGCACGGGGCGGGCACTCTCCCCATCATCAGCCCAACGAAATGACTCTTTACGCACCTCCAAAAACTGCGAGTTAGGATTAAGGCGAATGAATTGTTTCAATTCTCTACTCAACGTTTTGTCTCGAACATTTTCCACAAACTGATCACGAAGAACTGAGTCAGGGTTTGAAATAGCAGTTGAATTTTTACGCTGACAACTTTCCATTAGGACCATTAAGGAATGGGAAAACTCACGCAACGATTCTCCCTCACGCTGGCGGCATTGGAAGAATTTTTGCTGGGCCTCAATATATGAGTGTGCACAGCCAAACGTCTCCAATAATATCGAAAAAATTCTCTCGGGGTCAGCCCTATCGGTAGCTGGACGAAGTTTAATCTCCAATTTAGCCTCCCCCTCCAGGAGATCATATACGAAGTATGCCTGTTCGCTAGGGGACATAGGTCTAGCCTGTAAACATTTACGAACCTCTTCAACCCATTCCTCCAGAGGAGGACATTCCGGACCTGGACTACCAGAAAATTTGGGATATTTGCGTTCTCTGGGCACATAGACATACCTCATACCGGATGGACCTGGCACTGCCCGACTCGGCTCTCCCTGATTTGTATCCACTGAGGGTACTACATTTCCCTGCCGAAGTCTTTCATTGTCTGCTTGAAGTTGTTGGATCTGCTCAGTTAAAAGTCTAACCTGATCCTCCATAGCCTATAGTATTTGGGCAGAATAGAAAAACACCAGAGAAACAATCAAACCCCAAACACAAACCGCTTTATATGTTTAGAGTGTCGTCGTCCCGGCACCTCTCCCCAGCCACTGTTTTTCCTGTAATCAATATAACCTTGGTTATTAACACAAAAAAAACAACCACAACAAAAAAAAAAGTACATAAACAAAAACAAAATTCACAGATATTACACCAGTCCCAATTACCCTGCCGACTACGCCAAATGTAACCCCCAGGGGGCGCTCACACCCAAATTTGTATAGATAAACTAGAAACCCCAAAAACCCACACTCCCTTCTTAGATATTGAGGCAGGTGGTATCCAGTGAAGGAAGGGACATGGGACTGATGTACTCAATTATAAATTTATTAAACAATCAATATAATAATTGGCAGTAAAAATAGACAAATATTCCCTCCAGGTAACAGTAAGCAATTTTACAATAAATAGATCACAGTGAGTTAAAGCATCATAGTGCATGGATACAGGATATAAAGTCTAACAATATCAAATCTACAGTGCATAAAGTCTACTAAATAAGTACTGCTCACAGAACACTCAAACACTGCAAGAAATACTCCAAACCAATACTACCATACAGACACACACAACACAGCATTTCACACTTCACTAGTGAACATTACATTACAAAATGGATACTGTTTCCAAGTGAAATATTGCACAATGCCCATAGGCCGAATGTTAGAATGGCTTAAGCCCAACTAGATCCAAGTCATCACTGGTAGTAGCCGCTCCTCAGGACGCACACATACACACACAAAAATAAAAAAATAAAACAATGATTAAGCTCAGGAAAAACAGTGGCTAGTGACCGACGTGGGCAATCCTCATTTTTCTTTGCATCAAAGTCGTATGCCCCATAGCAATTTAATTAAACGATGTGGATGACTGAAAGCTGTGCACACTCTCTATTGTTGCTTGTTGCTGCAACACCTGCGTAAGATCACTACGCTAGTTCTGTAAGCTCTTTACTGCTGGTACCATTTACTGGACACCATAAACACAGACCCCAGACCGAGGTTGAGCGCAACACCTGTGTAAGATCACTCCTTACTATGATGACCGCAAGTTTCTGTACGTGCTCTACTGCTGGTACCATTTACTGGACACCATAAATGCAGATACCAGCCCGAGGTTGCTGCAACACCTGCGTCCAATCACTTGCTATTGTGAAAGCAAGTCTCTATAAGATAGTCACTGCTGGTTCCATTTACTGAACACCATAAAAGCAGCTGTCAGACCGAGCTCCTCCCGTTTGCACAACTGATACACAATAAGACTCACCCTTCAACTCACACCGCATGTTTTTCCTGTTCATATCTCCCCACATTTAAAGGGACACGTCACTTACGCCACCTGATCCCAATAATCAGCAAACCTTAAAGGTACACTTCCCAAACTCACCACCTGACCCACTACATATATAATAAATTACTTGCACCTCAATACCACCTCAATAAACACAATGAATGTGGTTATTGTTTTCGGAGGTGGATGCTGCTGTAAGTATTAATACAGATATAAATCATTATGATGATTATTATTTTATTATTTTTTAAATATTTATAATTAGGCTATACATATATTAATACATAAATATATTCAACATAAATGTATTTAAATTAAAAAAACAACATTACATGAATAAACTGATTAAATCCTATAACAAGTAATTGTACAATTAATAATGTATAGGTTTTGAATTTCTTTTTTATTTGTACATATTTAATATATTCATCATCAATAATAATTGTATTATTATTCAAATATATTAGTAGCAGTAGTAGTAGAAGTGGTTTATATAGATAGTGGTTTCTATCTATCTATCTATCATCATCAATAATAATTGCATTATTATTCAAATATAGTAGTAGTAGTAGTAGAAGTGGTTTATATAGATAGTTGTTTCTATCTATCTATCTATCTATCTATCTATCTATCTATCTATCTATCTATCTATCTATCTATCTATCTAGTCTGACATTATCCAAAATTACAGATTGGTAATAATGAGGCCATTTCAAAATATAGGGTATAATCTAAGCATTTGCACATAATTTGTACAGATTGTCATTGTCAATATAGCAACGCCACCTGGAAAAAAGTTTGAGAAGCACTATTTTAGATTTATGGAGTGTGCCATGAGAAAAGAGCAAATGGACGTGAGGTGAGCAAGTGGGATGTGAACCGCTTTGGTACTGGTGCTCCATTACTATAATGTTACCGTAATATTAAAGTGCTACTCTGTGACGCTGTGTGACTAATGCCATGCTGTTAAATCCTGGTTGGTAGCCAAGATTCAGCGATTCCCCATTGATGGCCATATTGCTATCATTGGGTCTTCAAACATGTTGCGTTAACGATAAACACGTTAAAAGCCATGTTTAATCCCGAGCGTGAAAGCCCCTACTGATGCCGGCATCATTTGCATCCTTCCGTCCTGACGCCTCTCCATGTGTTCATTATCAGATTGCCTGCCAGCTCCGGAACACCTGAAATGATCTATGATTGCTCCTCATATGAATCACAGGAGAGTTTCCGGGGGCCGACATATATCCACAGTCACCCATCTACATTAATGTGTCTCAACCTGGAGCTGTGAAGACACCCGGCGAGATCATTAGTGCGCCTCCAGCAGCGCTCATCAGAAGCTATCAGTAAGACTCCTGCAAGGGATAAACACATTCATATTCAGTGTCATGGACATCCACCACTTCCAGGGGTGCGAGATCTTCCACCTAATTGTACTCAAGTTAAAGTATGAATATGGGGTCAATATTTGACTTAATTAAAAGTCAAACTATTTCAACTTTTTAATTGTACTCAAGCAAGTAAGCTATTTATTATTTATTTTCTATTATTCATTTTCAAATTGTCTGATGAAATCAAGATATTGAGTTAAGGCTTATTATAGTTAACTAAAACCTTATTTGTTTTTTTTAGACAGTTATGTTAAAATAGTTAGTTGTTTATTTTTATTGCTGTGTCAGGCTGTCTTCGTGACAAAAACTGAATTGAAATGTTACAAGATTTACAAACACAAAATAAAACCAAATAAGCACAAAAATACAACAGATACTGTAAAATGATATGAGATTTTTTACAACTAATCTAAATTAATATAAAATCTTTTCAGGATAAAATCCTACTAAACAAGTCCCATAGTGAGCATCAGTTACTTTAAATAAAATAAACATTAACTAAAATCAAAATCAGTGTGTGTGTGTATATATATATAAAACATATTTTATTTATATATATATATTATTTGACAAATATGAATAAACAGATTAATCTACTCAATAACAAAGGATTAACTAACTCAATACATGTACCAAAAATGTATTATTTGTATAAATGTGATATATTATGTGTGTGTGTGTGTGTGTGTGTGTGTGTGTGTGTGTGTGTGTGTGTGTGTGTGTGTGCGTGCGTGCGTGCGTGTGTGATATTATTATTATTATTATTAAAAATCATTATTAAATAAAATTAAAGGGAAATAAGCACTGTCTTTTACTGTAAAGGTCTAGATTAAATTTTATAAATTTGTAACATTTCATACTTTTACTAATTTTTTATTACATTTCTAAGGGGGAAATGTTTTCAATAGTTCTCAAGTCAAGTAATTATAATACCCAAAATAATATTTCACTGTAAATAAATAAAACTTCACTGATTCCTCCCCTCCTTGAGACATTTCTGAGATTTCAAGCTCCGGCTGCACATCAGCGCAGTTTAAGATGGAAGGAAAAGATGGTGCACAGATGGACACAACTTGGGAATGGTGGGTGACTGGCAATATCTGAAGGGCAGACAGAACAAATTATGGCAAAACCATTTCCTCAAGGTACTATATAGAGTCTCCTAATACACTCACAGGGGTTGTATTTGATTAAGGGAACATAATGGTAACCTACAGTGGTCTGGCTATATGGGAATTACAGTCCACAGTGAGACATAAGCCAAACGAACTCTCTGCTGAAGGAAAACAATGGTACATTTTGCCAGCAGAAGGTCAAGTTTGTTATTACAGATTTTATTTTCTCTGTGCAATATCTGAGAAAGACCCATGACCTATTACAGGACACAGCACCGGGTCGACAGTTCAACAGCGTGTGTAGATGGCAATGTAGTCTCATACTGAGCCTTACCACTGTTTTTAGTACTATTACTACATGAGAAAGAAAGAATTAAAGAAATTTTATTAAATAAAAGCACTTGAATAATTCTTAAATCATTTAATCATTGCAAAATTAAAGGTGGAATATATTTAATACGTTATCACCGTAATAGTCCAATAGCACACTTCTGGTCCACTTAATAAGTTGGAATGTATGGTTAATATTATGGATTGGAAATAAGAAAATATTTCCAAACCATAATATTGAAACATCTCAATATACGAGATATCTGTGGAAATATCTAATGTCAGAAATGCATTTGTTTGAAAAAGAATAGACTTACTTTGATATGATATGAAATTGTATATGATGAATTGAAATGGATCTCACTGTAATTTCCACTGCATTTTCAGCATATTAAAATTATTTCTGAAGGATCATGTGACAGCAAAGACAGGAGTTATGCTATCAACATTAAATTACTAAATTATA
The DNA here is from genome assembly GCF_963082965.1 of Carassius carassius. Lineage (NCBI taxonomy): Eukaryota > Metazoa > Chordata > Actinopteri > Cypriniformes > Cyprinidae > Carassius > Carassius carassius. Next base: position 9,710,164 of record NC_081790.1, read on the forward strand.
CATTAACATTAAATTAATTAAAGTTATAATAACAAGATTAAATTACACATTATTATGTAAGATACATTGTCTTGCATATTGTAATAATATTTCACAATATTCTTGATGAGCATAAGAGAAAAACCTTTCATATAAGATTGGCACATAACTTGCATTAAATGGACCAAATCAAAAGAAATGTGAAATGTTTTCCACATATGGGAGGAAGGAGTGGTCCAAACAAGATGTCCAAACATTAGATTTGATTAATTATAACTATTAAAATTGCTCTGTTTTGTTACTCAAAAATGCAATTCGGTAAAATCCTCTTCCTATCATTTTAAGTCGCCATCCTGTGATGTGCAGCACATTCAAATCAAATTCATACTCTGAACTAAACTGAGCCTACTCTTAAATTCCCCCAGCATTCCAATCAAGTTTGTCATATGATTTTCAAGGTCAGACCACATAGTTGTTTCTCAATGGCTTATGGCTTAAAACCCAATCTGTTAGCTGTCCACATTTTCTCAGTAGCTACAAAATTGATGTACAGAGGCAGCCATGTTCCTAAATGGCTGGGAGATGATAGAATGCCAACTAACGCTAACATGCTACATGCTCCTCCATCGCCGCAGAAATGATGTATACTCAAAATCCTGCAATCCAATTACTGTCACAGGGGCTCTTCTCAAGATGAATGTCCCCACAGTGGGCCATATCTCTCTCCCTCTCTCACACTTTTCCTTCACACACCTAAAGAGTGGGAAGGTTGATTTCATTGAGTTGTAATGTGACAGACAGACAGCTACGGAAGCCTTTAAGAGCTCTTAAGAGGTGAAGGCACAGGCTAAGAGAACAGCACCCAAGAGCCTAATAACGTAGCCTGAGGATGAGAGGCTAACTGATTGTCCCATTAACACTGCCTATTAGACAGCACCTTTGACATCCCGCCGCTCTAGAAGGCCTATTGCATGGGATTACGGCCTTCCTCAGTTGACTACATTAGCTTTGCACCAAAGGGACAGGTAGAACCAAAATCGTGCTGAAGGCGAAACATCATCTATTATTAGCCATCAATTATAATAAGACCATTGGACCTTCAGAATTCCCTGTACCCGTCCTTATCTACAGACTGAGTGAAGAGGCTATGTGTCAGCCCTTAATTTTAGCCAGTGCCCCATGAGAGCAGACACTGTCACCTCCTCGAATTTCCTGCTAGTTGCTTGGCAGCTATCTCATTCAGAGATGTAACCTCAGACCTTAGCGGTGGCTAAAAGTTATCTCAAGACAGAACACTAGTGACCCTACAGACCCAAAGGAAGTCATCAAGTCAATTCGAAGATTTACTCTGTCTTGTCTATCTGCCCAACTATCTATGAATGACACCTCTCTATCCAATAATTTATTTATTTATTTATTTATTTATTTATTTATTTATTTATTTTGACGTTTGATGATGCATTTTTACAAAAATGGCTTAAAGGTTAAGATTTTAAAAATAATTATACTATTAACAGCTCTCTGTTGCTATATGATTATTATTATATAATTTTTTTTTTCAGTTCAGTTGGTTCTACAATAAAACATTTAGATTTAACTTGAAATTAACTTGAAATTATCCTAATGTATTTTTAATGCATAATGTCATTTTTAATCATTTTTGAATGCTTTCTATGAAATAACCACGGAGCCACTGTGCCACATACCTTTTTATTATTATTATTGTTGTTGTCAATAAAACGTTTAGCTTTAGCTTCTTTAGGTATTTTGTTAATGCATAAAGTCATTAAAAATAAATAAATAAATAATGATAACAACAATAATAATATTAATAGTGCAATGCATTTTTCAACCTTTACTGGTTTATCTAACTGACTTTATCTAAAATGGCAGATTATTGTTATTATTATTTTACATATTATTATTTAATTATCATTATGTATTCATATATCTTAGAGGTGTACTTCATCCAAAATGGAAATTCTGTCATCATTTACTTATGTCATTGCAACCCCGTAAGGCTTCATCTTCATGGGTTCAAAAGGTTAATCTTCACAAAATTAAGATATTTAAGATATTAAATAAGATAAATTATGAAAATTAAGATATTTTTGATGAATCTTGATGGATCTGTCCCATAACCAAAACTTACAAGATCCAAAAAGGTTTTGAAGGCATTGTGTGTTAATATGCAATTAAGATTCATTATATGCCAATAAAAGCCTAAATTAAATATGTCTTCACATTCCGAATGCTCGGATCGTATGTATTCGTTTTATGACATATGACCTTCAGAAGTTTTGGTTACCGAACGTTCGATGGAAGGACAGAAACCCCTCAGGTTTTATTAAAAACATCTTAATTTGTGCTTTGAAGATTAATCAAAGTCTTGTGGGTTTGGAACGACAGTAAATCATGACAGAATGAACATTTTTGGGCGAACTATCCCTTCAACACTCTTTTAATCTATTTTCCATAAGCCAATTTGAGATCAAAGACAGTTGCAGGACCCCCACAGTACCAATCCACTGCTGGCAGTCTGGACCAGTTCGCAAAAGAAGATTTGTTCTCGAATCAGAAACTTGTCATTCAAGGTGATGGGAAACTGCCTGCACAGCCATTAGAAGACATAAGTGCCTTAACATTAATCACACTGAGATTAACACATTATTTACAACAGTGCTTAATTTTTTATATCACCAGCAGAATTATTGCAAACTTACTAGACTGTCTTGAGTCAAAGTAGGAAGCAGACAGGGAGAAACTAATTGAGAAATGATCCAAAAAAATATTACAGACAAAAAGACAGCAATAAGCAATGGAGGAAGTTTAGAAGAGGGAGAGATAAAAAAAAAGAAGAGAGGAGAGAGATCAGATGTTGGATCTTACAGTGGAAGCGTGCTGAGACAAAGGGAGAGAGAGATGGAGTGGATCTATACAGCCCAGATCAAATGATGCAGATTTGAGAGAAAGGGAATTCAAGTGGAGATAAAATGACAACACAAGCTTTTTCCATCGACCTTGGGCATGGAATCCAGGCCATGAGTGGGCAAAAGAAACTAACGTGTCACATAGTATGTGATAAGACATTTTGATTGTAATCGGACCTCACTCGCAAAGCACTCTGTAGGTCAAAAAGTAAGCCAGGCTTGGTTAAGACTATAAGAACTAGTGACAGACTAAAACCACCTAGAATTCAGCAGTAAATAGGCTTCAAATCTCCTTTTGCATGGTACACATATAAAGTGAATCACACATATGCATGTCCAAAGTGCTTTGTCACAGTACACTTTTTTTTATCTTAAAAAAAAACTTATACCATAGGTTTTTCTTGGTCCCAAAATATAAGATGATCAAAAATGTATTAAATATTCATGAAGCAATACAAATCATGTAAAGAGAACAAAAAGTAGTAACATTTAAGTAAATACTTAAACTGAAAATTGCTGTTCCATTAACGGAAGTAGTTATTTAATCACATTTGGTATTTTTCTTCAAATGAATCTTCATTGTGACTGGAGGTTTTGTCCTAAATACTGTCCTTTCACTTACTGACCAGTATAAATATATATATATATAAAACACATTTAATAAAAAAAATTGTGATCATTTTCAGGGATTCTCATTATATACATAAATCTGCAATGTTATTAGTATGTAAGATTTGTAATAATTCAAAGCACACCATCATTCAACGGATGATTTTTAATGTCTTTGTCTGCATTTACTTGATTTGACTTGAAAATAAGAATTTTGTAAAATATTACAAATTTATTTACATTTAAATATAAAGTATAACTGTCATTTTTGTTGCCATATAGTGTTTTGGGAAATTATAAAATATAATTTAACCCTCTTAGACACTGCTGTCAAAAGAAAGGGGTCACCCTTATGTGTTATAGACTACATAGTGAAAGTCGTGATTTTTCTTTAATAAGTGAAAGTGAAAGTGATTATTGCACTGACCTACATATACTGTAGGTCAGTGCAATAAACTCAAGGTAAGAAATCCTGTGCTAGCTCAGATTCGACAGGGGTTCTAGATCTGAGATGTTCTGAGAAGATCTGACTAGTTAATTGTTGACATCCACCCTTTCCATGCTACTGCAGGGAGGTTTGAGCTGGATTCCAAGCAGCAACAGTCTTGCAAATCCAATAGTTTTCATTTACAAGAAAATTACAGCTTTGTCTCAAACGATCCAATCTGTTTGATGCATGAAAAGCAGATTTTTTAACAGATCGAAAAAGTGTTGCTGGCAGGCATCACTCTCAAGACTCATGCAGTGTAATAAGAGACTGTACTGACAGCCGTCTAATGGAGGAACATCTCTGAATTGTAGCCATGGTATTTGGCACAATACGTTCTGAAGTGCAAACGGCATGATGCAAATATTAGTGTCCTTATCTAACAGCGATATACAGTACACAAACACTCTTTGTCATTTTAGTAAGAGTAGCATCCTTAAAATAAATGTTGGTACACCAAAAGCTAGTGTCTGCTGAGGTATAAAGGTCAGTCTCTGCCCTGAAAGCTGTTCTGTGAGTACATCGGTGAGCAAATTTAACTGCTACAGCTTCAGTAAAGTTTCTGACCTTTTTAAAACACCTCATCTGCAGCTTTTCCCTGCTCTCACTCAGAAATCGCTGAATTAATTCAGCAGTTAATTCATACTCTCTATTCAGCAGAGTCTTCTTGTGCAAAAAAAAATTAAATAAGTTATGGTATTTAATAATGGCAATTAAATGCAACAGACTGCTGTAGCACAATACTTAGGTGCTTAAAGTTTTAGGGGTTTTGACAAATGCCTTCGCCTGTTTAAATGGCCAAACTGATTGTCAAAGATAATAAGCACTGTATGTACTGCACATGCCAGACTCTCATTTGTCTGATTTATATGTAACTGCTTTGTTTTATGTTATGATCAACATAATGTAACATGTTGAATTAAAAAGTGCACAGACTGTCTTTAACTTTTTTTTTTTTGCTTTTATAACAGTATTACTTATATTGAGCTTCATAAAATCCACAATCCGATGATCATGTCATCCAGCATATGACATGATTCAAAGAGTTAATGGAAGCAAGAACATCTAAAAGTTTAACAATCAATGTCACGTATAAGTGACCTAAAAATGGCAGAATCTTACATACAGTGTTTCTTCATTTTACAGCATAGCATTTGTTTAAATGTTTAATAGTATAAAACTACCCCAGATTTTCAATGTGGTCTCAGACTTCAGGCTGTATGTGTGTGCATTTTTCCAAGCATCATTTTAAAAAAATAATAATAATAATAATTACAAATAAAATTGACTACAACTGTTCTGAAATAGAGGATGATTAATAACAACTGCACATGTCAATGCAACAATCACCAGTGCATTAAAAGCCACATCCTCACCAACATGAATTACCATTTTGCACCATTCTGTTGTGATTAAAAGTTCTCACCAGGGTTAATTTGCCTCTCTCAAACAAGACAAGCAGTGTGATATTGGCCAGCTGTGACCTAACTGCATCTAAGATTGCTTGAGAGGGTTCTACAAGCTGCTTCTAAAAAAAGAAAAGTACAGTAATGTTTCAGCAGATGGCAATTTTTATTAAAAAGCATGCATATAAATGAAATCCAATTGTCTGATTAGCATCTAGTTAATCCATATATCACTGTCTTCAGTGTCATATGATCCATCAGAAATTGTTCTAATTTGCTGCTCAAGAAACACTTCTTATTATTTGCAATGTTGAAAACAGCTGAAGCATTCAATTCACTACAGGACCGCCATGGACAGCTGACTCTGTCTGGTGGTCTGTTCACAGCAGTGACAAAAATTATTCTTTTCCAACAATTTTAAATTATTTTTACCCTTTATGGGCATTTTTAAAGCCTTTGTTTTTTTCACACTTTTTTTTTAAGTGTGTCAAATTCTTACATTCAGTCAGTAAAGTCAATTATAATAATAAGACATTTGGGGCTGTTACTAAACAAATAAAATCATTATGTACAAAATTCATGCAATGCAGAGGAAATACAGAAGCTGCATTTGAAGTGGCATTTAGATGTATACACTGTTTAATGCAAGGCATGAATGCTTTAACCTGCAGTTACATATCCATAAATAATGTTTTGATATTGTAGTCTTAAAACATTGAATAATGATATTTGAAATCATTTTAAAAATATATATATAAAGGTACTTTAAAATGTGAAATTAAAACCGCCAGTAGGTGGCAGCAAGTCACTGTTAATAAATAAATCATTGCGATTGAACAGAATCATTTAACGAAATCAGGAATGAAACACAGTCATGTTTTTCAGAGACATAAAACAGTGCTGTGGCTTTGTTTTGAACAATTTGTTGGCGAAATAGTGCAAAATAGGCAATATGGTGTCTAAAATGTAAGTCTTTTAATATTAGCTTCTTGTTTATTGAACTGTTGTATAAAATCAATATCACATTGGTGATTTTTGCAAAAGATAAAAAAAATTCACTCTTCATATGATATATATACATTTTCTGCCACCATATTTTAAATTTTGGGAACATTCTAAATGCATTGAATCATGCAGTGAAAGAACACACTGTAAATGAGCGTTCAGTCTAGCTAGTGTTTAAGGACTCATAACTCCTCTTATAATCAATGAGGCTGTCAATACACGGTCTGATAAATTAATCTCTAACTTAGATTGTACGTACATCGGCACTTTATTGGAGGGAATTCGCAAGTTTCAGTATGAACAAAGGTGGCAAAAAATTTGATCATGTGACACCTCTTTTGAGATCCCTTCACTGGTTACCTGTCCAATATAGAATCGACTATAAAAATTTATTATTAGTCTACAAATCCTTAAATAATCTTGCACCATCGTATTTATCGGATTTACTCCACCCATATACTTCAAAGCTAGAACTGAGATTAGGAAACAAATCCCTCCTTCGTATTCCTAGAACCCGCTTGAAAAAGAGGGGAAATAGAGCTTTTGAAGTGGTGGGCCCCACTTTATGGAATAATCTTCCTATTCATCTTAAAATGGCTTCCACTTTATCAGAGTTTAAAACAGGGCTAAAAACATATTTGTTTGGAGTGGCTTTCAATGTGTAATTTACTTGAACTTATCTTTTTATGCACTTTAATTGATTGTTGACAGTGACGTTGTTGGTACATTACGTATTTTATCGTGATTACTTTTAATGTGTATTTACTTGAACTAACTTTTAATGCACTATATTTGATTGCTGATAGTGACGTAGCTGGTTAGTATGTATTTTGTCGTGATTACTGTACAGCACTTTGGTCGGCTAAAAACATCATTACATCATCATTTACTTAACGGAAGTAAATGTGCTCTAGAAATAAACAAACTTGAACTTGAAACTTGAACTTGAACAAAACTCTGGGGTTTCAGCGATGACTAGTTTGAATGCCTCTTATTGGCTACTGCACTCCTAAGTTCAACAGAATCGGGTGTGATTGGTTATAACGAGCAATGGTATAAAAACGCGTAAAAATAAAATATGATGTAACATAATTAGGTCTGAATGTAAAACAGCAATCAAAACTTCATTTTAAGTATTAAAGTTTTATTGAAAAACCAGGGGGACCTCTGGGGGGTCCCTTACAGTTTTTTACAATCGCTATGACAGATTTTTCAATACATTTAACAAATTTCCTAAACTCTTAACACACCAACACACCTAAAACACACAATTGGCAAAACGGTTAATTTCATGCTCAAAATCACACATTGTAAACTAAACTCCAAATCTAATTTTCAAAATACAATAATACACTAACACAATACACTATGTCTACCAAAACACTGCAAACATGTTTCAAAATCAAATAATTATTCAAAACACTAACACATGTTCTCTTCCAACAGGAACATTTAGTCAATCATAACACAATGACAAAAAAAAACACTATCATCAGCTGAAATTACAGAAACTGCATTATTTTATGTGACAGGTCTGCCCTTATACAATGGACAGTACAGTATATTGTATTGATCAGAGATTGTGTTTTGCACTGTAGTTTCTTTTGAAGCCTCTCTACATTTTTGTTTTGTTGGGTTTAGTAAATGCATGCATTTTGTCACAAAAAATGAATGACCATCTCAGAGTAGCTTTATAGAATGTACAGTTACAGTTCTAAAAAAAAGACAGAGACAGAATTGCTGCAGTAAAGACTTTATTTGCAAAAGGACATTACTGCAAGATATACAAACAGAAAAAGCACCGGTAAACTTCTAATCTGCCCGGTCTTCTGCATTTGGCCACATGTTCTCATCCACATCACACCTGATATCTTCTCTGGCAAGGCATCGTGGGAAGAATCTTTTTGCATGCCTTATCCACCCCTGGCAGTGTTCAGCTGTGATGTCTTGGCATGCAGCATCCATTGCATCCAGGAGGGACATTTGGTCATGTGGGCGATGGTCAAAAACCTTCCATCTCCAGGATGAGAAAAACTCCTCAATGGGGTTGAGGAAAGGGGAGTAAGGAGCAAGGAAAAGGGACACCATCCTAGGATGGGCGTCAAACCATGCTGTGACTGCACGGGAATGGTGGAATGCCACATTGTCCCATGTGATCACATATATTGGCAAGTGGTCTCCCACCTGTCCCCTTTCTACCTCTGGCACCAATCTTTCGTGCAGGTCTTCTAAAAATAGGAGAAGGCGGTCGGTGTTGTAGGGGCCAATCTCACATTTATGCAGGAGTGCACCATTGTTGGAGATTGCGGCACACATGGTGATGTTGGCTCCTCTCTGGCCCGGCACGGTAACTGTGGCCCTTTTGCCAATTATGTTTCTCCCACGGCGACGCCTTTTCGCCAAGTTGAAGCCAGCCTCGTCAACATATGTAATAATGATAATTTCATGTGGGACTTGATTGGCCTCCAACTCCATGACTCTCTGAAAGTAATTAGACACAGTGTATGTACATGCTGTGCTGTACTGTATATCTACTGTATGTCCTAATGTACTCCAGGTTTATAGAGTAGTTTACTGCAAAACACACTGTGTATAGTACAGTAATGACTGTATTGCATAACCTTACCTGGACGTATTGGTGATGGAGTTCTTTGATGCGCTCACTGTTCCTTTCAAAAGGAACTTTGTATAGTTGTTTCATTAGGACTCTGTGTTTAGCTAGAGTCCGAGAAATGGATGTTATGCTGATTGCTGCAATGTTCCCAAAGACAAGGTTGTCCTCTACAACTCTGGACTGAATGTCCTTCAGTTTTATTTCATTGTCAGCAATCACCATGTTGACAATAGCAAGTTCCTGTTCTTCATTCAGGAGCTTTCCTCTGCCCCCTGAGGGAGGTAGACGTTGAATCCTTAGAGGAACAAAATACAGTTACATATTAGAGACCGGAGGCATACAGTCACTCTAATACTGTAAATGGTAATATTACAGTATTTACAGTACACTTTGCTGTAGGAGAAGCAATATCCTACCCGTTGGTTTCTCTGAAAATACGGACAATGGATGCCACTGTGTCCCGGCTGAGATTTGGTTGTACTCGTTCACCAGCCTCTCTATATGATAGCCCATGGTTTATGACATGGTCAATGATAGTTGCTCTTATTTGATCAGTTACCCTAGCTCTGGTCCTTCTTTGAGCGCCACCACGCATTCTAACTCCTCTCCCTCTCCCTCGCCCCACTCCTCTGTCTCGTCCTTGTCCTTGCCCCACTCCTCTCCCTTGCCCTTGTCCTTGCCCCACTCCTCTCCCTTGCCCTTGTCCTTGCCCCACTCCTCTCCCTTGCCCTTGTCCTTGCCCCACTCCTCTCCCTTGTCCTTGCCCCACTCCTCTCCCTTGTCCTTGCCCCACTCCTCTCCCTTGTCCTGGTACTCGTCTTCCTCTCCCTCTTGCAGGCATTCTTTCTTTCTTTCTTTCTTTCTTTGTGTTGCTCTATATTGTTTCTTTTCCACACAAGATCAGCCCAAAGAGTCCTCTTTTAGAACATATGATCATGTGATTGAAAGAACCTCAACACCTGAGTGTGCTTCCTAGATGGGAATCAGCTGTGATTTATATATTTGCATAACTTCAATAAGCTGTTTCTCATTAGCAATGGAATAAAATACAGGGAATATATTTGTGTTTCAATTCACAATATGAACAGCTGTTTACCTTGACTTTAGCCTGTAAGGTTAGGTTTAGAACATGGTGTTATCTGTTCTGACATACAGTGTTAAATCATTGGTAAATTTGGCAGTAAAAATCCATTGTTTTGGTCTTGTTTGAGCTTGTGTGTAAAAGAAGTTCAAGCATTTTAAATTTGTGTTAATTGTATGCATTTTGTGTTAAAGCAACAAGAAATGTGTTAATAGTATAGCTTACACAGGCGGATGTAGTGCTAACTGTGTTAAGAGTTTTGGAAAATTGTTAAAAGTATTGAAAAATCTGTCATAGCAATCGTAAAAAACTGTAATGCTTATGGGAGGTTTCCTTCTATTTTGTCTCTGATCACATGCCTGAAACATGCTATTTCTTTCCCAAGTTTATCTTACCTTCTACGGATATAACTGACTTTTTTGTACCTCGAGTGTTTTTAACATAAACATGTGTGTATGTGAAAGTTTAAGCGCGGATGTGTGTGCTCAGAAAACAGCATGTTTCTGCTTCATTTTCAAAATGATTTAAAATGATCTGTGAAGTATTTTGAGCTAAAACTTCACATACACATTCTTGTGACACCTGAGAATGGTTTTACATATTATAAAAAGGCACATAATAGGTTTCCTTTAAAGAGGTGTAAAATGATGTACACTTATTAGTGGTTTAATAAAAGTTGATCTATACTGTATGTATCTTTTTGTATGTATGTATGTTTTTTGTATTTTTTTCTGGCCAGAACTGATAAACCATGAATTACTGTATTTGTCTAGTGGCTAATAAAGTCCCAACAATAAAATAGTAAATATTAAAATCTGTTCCTCTGAGACAAATAAAATAATATTATAAAAGAAAATTAAAACACTAAAACATATTCGTATACATGCTGCAACTCACTACGACATTAATTATTAACAGGAAAGCACTCTTTAAGAAATAAAAACCCTCCTAAAAGATACATTTTATAAAATAAGAGACTGATTAAAAAATTAAGATGGAACGAGATAAGAATCAGATCAAATAGTTGTCATTTTTTAAATATAATGAACTACACTACATCAGTATTTACTACAGCTAGGATTTCATGTGATCTGTGATATTACATGCACTTAAATAACATCAGGACTATATGGTTAACCGCAAAAAAGGAAAGAAAAGTATAATCACTCCAGACAGAAATTAAGTGTAATTTGTTTGCAGACTGCGCAGCTGCTTTTTTGCTAAGCAATGGCATTCATATATATATATTTTAACTGTGCATGAAGTGTCCAAATATGTACAACTGGAGCACCACAACATGTTATTATCAGAAAAATAATAAAAATGGTATTTGTTTAGAGTCATGTTATAACTGTGACCAGCAAATAAACTGCATGGAGCAAGTTAAAAATCAAATGATGAATATGTTTCCATGGGAACACTCTTTTAACACTCTTTTCACAGTTCCATGTTGTCTCCTTGCACTCCTCTTCACTACCTCTCCCTCTGGCTTTCATGAAATGTGGAGACAAAGAGAATCACTAAGTAGATATAAAAATTAATATGCCCAATCTTTCCTATGCACTTTCAAATGTAGCGCGGTCTGAATTTAGCTCCTTTCAATCCCAAACTCAACCTAGTTCATATCTTCACAAGCTAGATCAGTCCCTTCAGCTCGTGTACCTTTAACATTGAGGCCTTTTGTGATCGTTATGAATGAAATTTATATCTAGAGACTAAAAAGTGTACTCACAAACAAATACAGACCCAAACAAACTCTGACTGGCAATCCATCTGTAAACTGTAATGAATTGTGGTTAGTCAGTAAGTTGGTTTTGGCTGAAGCGGTTTGTGTTAAGAGCTCAGGGAACATTATTAGGCTGGCAAGAACAAGAGATAGATTACATTTGTGTGTGAGAGAGAAAGAGAGAGAGAGAGAGAGTGCTGACCAAAGGTGCAGAACATCCCCTTTGATAGCAGTGGTTCCTCAGTTCCTGTATTGCTACAAAAGACAGATAAACAGTTTTGACAGCAAAGCTTCATGTTGTATTGCAGGATAATCATGAACTTGGATGCCTGTTTGCCTGCTGTCGCGACTTTGATACTCTGAAAATGCTCAGTTCAAATGTTTTATAAGCACTGCAGTGCATCAAATCAGGGTTGGACCAAAACACTGCAGAAGAAAACTGAGAGAGCATGAAGCATGAGAAAGAACAATTTTCAATCCTGATTAGGATCAAAGTAATTACATTTTCAATCTGAAGCATATGAAATAGTGCAGAATCTTATGTATTTTCTTTCGATTTTTACCCAACTAAAAATAAATTATATTTATAATACGTTTAAAATAAATGAGAATAAATTTTAATTTTGTTGCCGTGTGTAACTAAAAATGAATTCATTATTTATAATGAAAATACTTATGAATTAAGATAAATAAAATGTCCATTTTTAACCCGTATTTAACTTAACAAAATACATTTAAAATATGAGAAGAAATAATCGTCCCCTTATTTATTAACTGAAAAGAAATAACAAATTATATTTAAAATAAATAATAAGTTAATACCATCCAAATTCCAAATTTCAATTCTAAATTTAAAACAACTATAAACTTTCATTTAAAATAACAATACACTTTCAGTTTTAATCCCATATTTACTAATAAGTAAAATATTTATAATATAAATATAAAAAAAACAATTCAAATTTTGACCCAATATATCTAAAAATAAATAAATGCATTTAAAATAGCCCTCCTGTGGGCTCACCACCTGCAGGAGGGAGCGTAAGGGGCCGGTGCATAGTGGATCGGGCGACAGTCGTAGGCGAGACCCCCGATGACCCGATCTCTGGACACGGAATCTGGCTTTAGGGACGTGGAATGTCACCTCGTTGGCGGGGAAGGAGCCTGAGCTTGTGCGGGAGGTCGAGAGGTACCGACTAGAGATAGTCGGGCTCACCTCCACGCACAGCTTGGGCTCTGGAACCACACTTCTTGAGAGAGGTTGGACTCTCTACCACTCTGGAGTTGCCCATGGTGAGAGGCGGAGGGCTGGAGTGGGTTTGTTAATAGCCCCCCAGCTCAGCCGCCATGTGTTGGAGTTCACCCCGGTGAACGAGAGGGTCGCTTCCCTGCGCCTTCGAGTCGGGGATAGGTCTCTCACTGTCGTTTGTGCCTACGGGCCGAACGGCAGTGCGGACTACCCGGCCCTCTTGGAGTCTCTGGGAGGGGTGCTGGAAAGTGCTCCGACTGGAGACTCCGTCATGTTCTACTGGGGGACTTCAACGCTCATGTGGGCAGTGACAGTGACACCTGGAGGGGCGTGATTGGGAGGAACGGCCCCCCTGACCTGAACCCGAGTGGTGTTCTGTTATTGGATTTCTTTGCTAACCACGGTTTGTCCATAACAAACACCATGTTCAAGCATAAGGGTGTCCATCAGTGCACGTGGCACCAGGACACCCTAGGCCGGAGGTCGATGATCGACTTTGTAGTCGTGTCATCAGACCTTCGGCCATATGTCTTGGACACTCGGGTGAAGAGAGGGGCGGAGCTGTCAACTGATCACCACCTGGTGGTGAGTTGGATCCGATGGTGGGGGAGGAAGCTGGACAGACTCGGCAGACCCAAACGTACTGTGAGGGTCTGTTGGGAACGTTTGGCCGAGCCCCCTGTCAGAGAGATCTTCAACTCCCACCTCCGGCAGAGCTTCGACCAGATCCCGAAGGAGTCTGGAGATATTGAGTCCAAGTTGACCATGTTCTCCACCTCCATTGTCGCTGTGGCTGCTCGGAGCTGTGGCCGTAAGGTCTCCGGTGCCTGTCGAGGCGGCAATCCCCGAACCCGGTGGTGGACTCCGGAAGTAAGGAATGCTGTCAAGCTGAAGAAGGAGTCCTATCAGGCCTGGATGGCTTGTGGGACTCCGGAGGCAGCTGACAGGTACCGGCAGGCCAAGCGGACTGCAGCCCGGGTAGTCGTGGAGGCAAAAAATCGGGCCTGGGAGGAGTTCAGTGAGGCCATGGAGAAAGACTATCGGTTGGCCTCGAAGAGATTCTGGCAAACTGTTTGACGCCTCAGGAGGGGGAAGCAGTGCCCTTCCAACACTGTTTACAGTAGAGATGGGCACCTGTTGACCTCAACTGGGGATATCGTCGGGCGGTGGAAGGAATAGGTGGAAGGAATACTTCGAGGATCTCCTCAATCCCACCGACTTGTGTTCCGTTGAGGAAGCAGTGGCTGGGGACTCGGAGGAGCACTCGTCCATCACCCGGGCTGAAGTCATCGAGGTAGTTAAAAAGCTCCTCGGTGGCAAGGCACCGGGGGTGGATGAGATCCGCCCCGAGTACCTCAAGTCTCTGGATGTTGTGGGGCTGTCTTGGCTGACACGCCTCTGCAACATCGCATGGCAGTTGGGGACAGTACCTCTGGACTGGCAGACCGGGGTGGTGGTCCCTCTTTTCAAGAAGGGGGACCGGAGAGTGTGTTCCAACTATAGGGGGATCACACTTCTCAGCCTCCCCGGGAAAGTCTATGCCAGGTTACTGGAGAGGAGAATTCGGCCGATAGTGGAACCTCGGATTCAGGAGGAACAGTGTGGTTTTCGTCCCGGTCGTGGAACACTGGACCAGCACTATACCCTTTCCAGGGTGCTGGAGGGTTCATGGGAGTTTGCCCAACCAGTCCATATGTGTTTTGTGGATTTGGAGAAGGCATTCGACCGTGTTCCTCGCGACATCCTGTGGAGGGTGCTCTGGGAGTATGGGGTCGGCAGCCCCCTACTTAGGGCTGTTCGGTCCCTGAACGACCGGAGCAAGAGCTTGGTTCGCATTGCCGGCAGTAAGTCAGACCTGTTCCCGGTGCATGTTGGACTCCGGCAGGGCTGCCCTTTGTCACCGGTTCTGTTCATAATTTTTATGGACAGAATTTCTAGGCGCAGCCAAGGGCCGGAGAGTGTCCGGTTTGGAGACCATACGATTTCATCGCTGCTTTTTGCGGATGATGTTGTCGGGTTGGCCTCCTCAGACCAGGACCTCAGACCATGCACTGGGACGGTTTGCAGCCGAGTGTGAATCGGCTGGGATGAGAATCAGCACCGTCCAAGTCCGAGGCCATGGTTCTCAGTCGGAAAAGGGTGGATTGCCCACTTCAGGTTGGTGGAGAGTTCCTGCCTCAAGTGGAGGAGTTCAGGTATCTTGGGGTCTTGTTCACGAGTGAGGGAAGGATGGAACATGAGATTGACAGACGGATCGGTGCAGCTTCTGCAGTAATGCGGTCGCTGTACCGGTCTGTCGTGGTGAAGAAGGAGCTGAGCTGTAAGGCAAAGCTCTCGATTTACCGGTCAATCTACGTTCCTACTCTCACCTATGGTCATGAGCTGTGGGTCATGACCGAAAGGACAAGATCCCGGATACAGGCGGCCGAAATGAGCTTTCTCCGTCGGGTGGCTGGGCGCTCCCTTAGAGATAGGGTGAGAAGCACGGTCACTCGGGAGGAGCTCAGAGTAGAGCCGTTACTCCTCCACATCGAGAGGAGCCAGCTGAGGTGGCTCGGGCATCTATTTCGGATGCCTCCTGGACGCCTTCCCAGGGAGGTGTTCCAGGCACGTCTCACCAGGCCCCGGGGAAGACCTAGGACACGCTGGAGGGACTATGTCTCCCGGCTGGCCTGGGAACGCCTCAGGGTCCCCCCGGAAGAGCTGGAAGAAGTGGCTAGGGAGAGGGAAGTCTGGGCGTCTCTGCTTAGACTGTCACCCCCGCGACCCGGCCCCGGATAAGCGGAAGATGATGGATGGATGGATGGACATTTAAAATAAATAAGAATAAATAAAAAGTCAATTTTGATTCCATATTTATTAACTAAAAACTAAAATATTTCTAAAATTATATTTATATAATTAGATTTTAAAATGTTTTAAAATGTTTTTAAAATTTTTAAACAAAAACAAAAATTGGCTTTTTAAATTCTGGCATTGTTGTGTTGTTCAGACTTCACAGTTGAATAAAAAGAGCACTTAAATGCATGTGCATGTTTATGCATGTACTGATTTGTGAACTCTTGGGTGTATTTGATCACAGCATATTCTCCATTTTAGGTAGGAGGTTACATTCCCCCGTTTCTGAGTAAATCGGAATTCAACCTCTCTACATTTTGGCAAAATATAACCTTTTAAATTCCTAAAGAAGTCTTAAGCTTTGTAGATCTCCAGTGTAGCATGTGCTGGCAGTACAGAGAGCAGCTCTGTAAAGGTAAACCAGCAAGATACCTCACACACCCATCAATGAGCTTTCCTACCCATACAATAATTTCCATTTAGCAAACCTCCTTCAAGGTATCCTGAGGGGTAGAATCCATTACCTCGCTTACACTGTGCAACACCTGATCAGAAGTCAGAGTCAATGCAGAGTCCAACAGAATTCACCCGCTCATACAGAACAATGAGTGGGCCTGAGAAACGATGTGCTGCATCAGAAAAAGACTGCTTCTTGATCATGGTGCTTTTTTGTGTGTTGACAGCTTGAAGTTAACATCAGTCAGTCTCTTTGATATATAAATATACAAACTGATAATCTGTTTAGGTGTTTCTCGTGAAAAGATGACACGTTACTGAATCTTTTGTTCTGCTCTCGGAGGTGTAAGAGTCATTATGCCTCTTTGAAATACTGAAAGTGGGTCATATGCTGGGATGAACAGAAAAGGACCCATTTACACTTTGTTATTCCATGCATGTCGATCATTTGGATTGCCATCTAACTGCACTGTCAGTTTACAATCAGCCACATTAACATGGCTCTGCAAAATTGGATGCGATAATTATTTATGAAATTTACAAGTAATTTCTGAATGAAAATAGTTTCTAAACCCTTTTTTTCAGTTTACGTATTCATACATAAACTATCATATTTTATCTTCATACATAAAATTATATATTTGTTAAATCAATATTAAAATATAACTAAATTACATTAGACATTTATTCATAACATTTTTTAGCAATATATTTTAATTCAAGAGAAAAAAAACTGCAATATTAAATTTTTTATTGCAGAAATAGGCAACTGTTTACACAAAATTTCACATAGATATCTTAAAAAAAAAAAAAAAAAACTTAAAAACTTCTGCATTAAACATGCGTTCACAGATGTTCAAGCAAATATTCTGGCCTAAAAACTATAACCAACTGAGGTTCCACCCAGGCTTCAACTAGCAAGAGCTTTGTGGTCATACTGGTCTATAATTGGCTTTTCACCATCAGGTTAATTAAGTGGGTTGTAATTTTGGCTGCTTCTTATCAAGCAGAGTGGATGAAAAAAAGAAAAAAAAAACCTCTGTGACTTTACAGCACTGATCGATGATATGAGGAAGATGTGTCAACATGGATCCAGATACACATACAAGCTAATTCATCTGCTCGAGAATTACAGAACACCAGACACACTCATGCACAAGCACATACAGTACATACTAAGCAGGGATTCTATAGACCAGGGGTTTTCAAACTGTGGGTCGCGACCCACTCGTGGGTCACGGAATGGAACAAGGTGGGTCGCACAAAGTCACTTGGCTGCAGCTAATTTTGCGTTTCAATGACACACAGACACTAACACAGTTCAGTCTAGGGCTGCACGAATGTGACGAGTGGGGCGGGGCCTAGTGCCATGGGAACAGAGCTAGGCCGGTGGAGTGATTGGGAAATGAGCAACACTCACCGGTCTCAAGAACCACGGAGGAGATCGGAAAGATACAAAAGAGGAGCGATGACAGTGAAGGACGAGAGAGGACCAGGCCTGGGTTTTATTTTGTGTTTGTTTTTTATTTGTGCACGGCAGTCATCCGAGAGGGGCTGTCGCGCTGTTTTGTGTTTATTTGGTTATTAAAACTTTGTTTGATTGTCCGCCGGTTCCCACCTCTTTCCACGAAGGAGTCATCGAGGCGGTGGGCTGGAGTGAGTTCGCCCCCCCCCCCCCCCCCGGCAACTCACTCCAGCCCACCACATCGAGCACCCTCGGCGGCAGACTCCTTCGCCCTGCTCGATGGCACTGCGGATTCACCCCAGCGGCGAAGGATCTTCGGCAGCGCGCCCCTCCTTCCTCCCTGGCTTCGGCACCAGTGTAAAACATTAAAATCTTCACAATCACAGGAAGAAGGAGGCGGGAACTGGGAACCCACTCATCACAACGATATAGCCCACCAACATTAATAATGAACTGCAATATCCTTAGTGTGATTTTCAAATTGCAATTAAGTCCGTGTGCGTTGCGTGTTTTGAAGGTCTCAGAGCAATGTCATTAAAAGGTTCAATCGGTCTTTTTTTACCTATTTCACAATTATTTTAATCTCCAAACTGTTTTAGATAGTTCTGCTTTGCTTCTTATGCTTTTCTAAAAAAGTGTTGGATTGTGCTCCGTTCTCGCCGACACACACGGAAGGATCATGAATGCAACAAAACACAGCAGCGCAGATCACACTTCACTGGAGTGAGCCTGCTTCACGTTTTTATGGACACTACATATTTTAACGCCAGTAAACAAAAATTAAAACTTGTAAATTTGTAGTGAAATTTTCAGTTGTACTCTAAAATAAAATGGTTATTTTTCTTAAATACTTAATTTCTGTCATAAAAATTTTAAGTAAGATTAGGTTTAAAGTAATTTCACTCGTTGTTTTTTTTTTTTTTTTAATATTTTGGTGGGTCGTGAAATATATTACACTTGTCTAGGTGGGTCGTGGAATGGAAAAGTTTGGGAACCACTGCTATAGACCATTCCAAGCATCCTTAATGATCAACTTTATAGTGCGAATGAGCTCCAGCTGAGACCTTGTTAACATTCACTGACTATTCAAATATTTAGGCAAAATAAAAAGGCAAATAAAAAGTGATTCAACGTCAAAAAATTTGTGGTTTGCAGCAGATGTAGGCCCAAGTCTCAATTTTTATTTTCTGCACAGCTGATCAGTTAAACAGGATTCAATAATATTGACTCGTGTTACATACGAAATGTTGGATACATCCACAGTGACAGGCAAACTTTAACATATTTATTAACTAAAAACTAAAATATTTCTAAAATTATATTTATATAATTAGATTTTAAAATGTTTTAAAATGTTTTTAAAATTTTTAAACAAAAACAAAAATTGGCTTTTTAAATTCTGGCATTGTTGTGTTGTTCAGACTTCACAGTTGAATAAAAAGAGCACTTAAATGCATGTGCATGTTTATACTCGCACTATAAAGTTGATCATTAAGGATGCTTGGAATGGTCTATAGAATCCCTGCTTAGTAGGTACTGTATGTGCTTGTGCATGAGTGTGTCTGGTGTTCTGTAATTCTCGAAAAGTATAAACAAGTATATTTTGAGAATTTTTTATCAATTGGTATAACCAAGGGCAGCTGTGGCCTATTGGTTAGAGAGCTGGACTAGTTACCCGAAGGTCGCCGGTTTGAGTCTCTGTGCTGGTAGGAGTTGGAGGTGGGAGGGAGTGAATGAACAGCGTTCTCTTCCACCCTCAATACCCAGTTGCTCCCTGGGCGCTGGATATATAGCTGCCCACTGCTCCGGGTGTGTGTTCAAGGTGTGTTCACTTCTCACTGCTGTGTGTGTGCACTTGGATGGGTTAAATGCAGAGCATCTTTGAAAAGAACCGAGATGGATTTTCCATCTATACATCACATAGTTTAAAACGGAATAATTTGGTTTTCCCTCGCCATGAAAAGTAGAAGTTGCGTTTAGAGCTATATATTATGGAAACGTCATTCTGGTATCCATGGAAACAATACCTGATAATATAAAAAATAAAAATAAAAAAAGTTGATGAAGATTCACCTTAATGTGTATGTGGAGCATTTACAACGAAGCCCTTTTGATTACTTTAGTTAAATTCCAGCACAGCTCAAAGCCCTTTTGAGACTCATTTTGGTGTGAAACAAGCAATCTTCAAATCTGTTGCAGCATCACTGCAGACAGCACAAGCCCTGCTCGTTCATGCCTGGCTGATTTCATTCGTGACTCAGGTAAGAGTCGCCCTGGACTTGAGGCTACTTGCTGCCCGAGGACAAACCCGTCGCCAGATGGTCATCTCGTGTCTGCCTTGCTGTTCTCGGCAGGTTTCCTTTCACGTCTCATCAGCTCAGCATACGGTTCCGGGAAAGCTGAATTGAACGATGCACTGCTGCCGCCTAGCGGTAAAAGCGGCGTGTGCGCTGAGCGCTTTTAGGGGATACCAGGGAGTGTTCTTCCACATTTTCGACTGTAACTCAGTATTATACGGAAGTATGTGTCTCAAACTTTGATATAATAGTCTTATATTTGATTTCTTCTTATTTAGCTTGATTAAAATTCTACAACTCAATTCATTCTGTAAATTACTGTCAAGCACATAGACTTTTGTAACAACCTGAGCGGATGTAACTCTAAAGGAAACATGATTTAAAATGTTGTGCATTAAGTAAAAACCAAATTTACTGATTGTAATAAAATTATATAAATGATAAAATAACATGAAATAACAATAATTACAAATAATGATCATTTTATTGTTGTTGTTTTGTTGTTAAAATAATCGTTATAATCTTAGTAATAAATATTATATGATTTATGTATTAGTAGTATTAATATTATATTGCATTGCAACAAATAAAAGTGGATTTTAAATTAATGCACATTTTAAATATCTACGTTTTCAATCATGGTTACAACTGAAAAATAAACTATAATTATGAATTAGTTGTTATTATTATTATTATTATTATTGT
This sequence comes from Carassius carassius, assembly GCF_963082965.1. Lineage (NCBI taxonomy): Eukaryota > Metazoa > Chordata > Actinopteri > Cypriniformes > Cyprinidae > Carassius > Carassius carassius. The sequence continues at coordinate 9,731,011 of NC_081790.1, forward strand.
CATAATAATCATTTTTTCTATAAATCTGGTTTAAATATCCATGATTTACAGTTTTGTTGATTGCTAAACGACAGTGGGCACAAATGGAGTCACATGTGCAAAACTCTAACTAAAGTCTGCACAGCAGCAGTTCATGTGGACCAAACTCTAGTTCGTTTTTCATTGCTTGAACACAGTTTTCAAAACTCTACACACTTATCCCACGACTTTAACCACAACCTGCACAACACTGTGGATTTACAGCACTTTGTTCAAATGCTAACACACTGCTGTCAAAACTGTGAACCACACATTCAAAATAGGAATAGATTTCAGCCTTGTGCCTTTCAAACACTGCTGATTGCAATTTCAGGATTAGGCCCTCAATTATTTGTTCGAACTACAGTATGTACTTTTAGTTTCTACCTTTTTTCCTCATTACTGTAATTCCGTAAATTACTAAAGAATATTGAAGCAAACTGCTAATTTTCATTTACCTTAAAGAATTGTTATGTTCTAAAAATGTAAATAAATCATGTGAAAGAATGTCACTGTTTTCTTTGAAGAAAATATGACTTTATATGAAGTCACTGAAATTGTTTAAACTGTAAAGATGAGAAGTGAGTATTTTCTGTATTGGTGATGCTAGTGTTTTTCCTCTCAGTGTGTTCTGAGTGACAGTGTGTGTTATCTCAGTGATGGTTGTGTGTAGTGTTTGGCTGCACTGAGCCTGTTTTGAGCCATGTGTTAAGAGTTGTGTTGCTTGGAATGAGTTTTGCAGGTGATGTGAACTGTTTAGCTCAGGTGACTGTTGCTAGTGCAGACTGTAGTTAGAGTTTTACACATGTAGCTCCAGTTGTGCTCACTGTCGTTTAGCAATCGAAAAAAAACTGTAATTGCTGTTAGAATAGAATAAGATAATATAATAAATTAAATAAATAATAATGTATCATTAAAGTTTATTAAATAAATATATTTTGTTGTTGTTGTTGTAATAGGGAAAATTTGGTTTTAGCATTAAATATTTTAAATTTTTCCTGTGTGTGTGTGTGTGTGTGTGTGTGTGTGTGTGTGTGTGTGTGTGTGTGTGTGTGTGTGAATTTTTAACTAAGATATGCAAAGATTATATAAAACATGCAAATAAAATAGAAAAGTTAAACTAAACATAATTGCAAATCACATTAAGATCTTTAAATTTATTATATTTTTATACAGAAACTACTGTCAGGTTAGGAAGGTGGTGGTCATCTATGACCCTGTAAGCTCACTTTTAGTAAAAATGACATTCTTATAACTCACCCTGTGCTGACTACAGAACATTTGTTGCCATGGAGAGCTCTAAATAAAAATGATTTCTCTAAATTTCTCACAGTCATTTCCTTTAGAATCCTTTTAGAATGTGCTGGCAAGTGCTGCTTATTAAAAACACTTCTTTTGTGTAAAAAACAAGTGCAGAAAAAAAACCTTTAGGCCAAAACCACTGTTAGTAGGTTTTTATATTTTGAAGGTTTAAAACACTTGAGTTCTCAGGAATGCATAATGGAAATGGTTTCAATGTATTCAAAGCCAGCAGTGATGAATCTGACTGCAAGAATAGGTCATAATATGATTTTATACAAAGGAAAAGCTTAATTAACATATTCACTCTCATTAAAGCAGAAGGAAATAGAAAATGCAATTGTCCTATGCTATCCGCATATCTATTCATTGAAAGTGTATGCCTTTCATTTTTAATATTTAATCAAAACAGACAAAAACACTAGTCCCTGTAAGCATGTGCCTAAGACAGCAAAGGAGGCCTATGCAATGTATCATGGTTGACTGTTTGCTTTATTTGTACCCTTTCTCCATAACTGTCAATGCAATAACAGAGTGAAGAAAATATAGATATATAGACAGTCGTGCAGGTGTGAACAAACATTCTCAATGTATCTCACCACAGGTCGTAACTTTTCCCAGTTCTTTTCTATAAGACACTTCACATTACATTCCCATACTTTTTAAATAGCCTGCCATTTAAATGTTACCTCAAATACCACTTCATATTGCCTCTATAGTTAAAAAAGCTCTGTCAAATTTGTATTGACATTCAGTCAGTCAGGTTGTTCTTTCAGAGCCTAGTGCAGTACTTATCAAAGACCTCATATGGATGGGTTTCATAGGCTGAATTAATTCCAGAGCATGTCCCAGGAGCAGCCCAAGGCGGGGAGATGAGGTATAATCACTGTAATCTTTGAACTACTAACAGATCTAATTTGCCACACTTCAGTTCTTTAATGCAATATATATCTGGAACTTAACCTTGCGTTTTGTGCCATAACATATTTACACATTAAAGGGTTGGTGAATGAAGGCAAGTACATGATTTTTGGGCAAACTCCTTTTGTAAGACAGTGAGTCCCAACCCTGTTCCTGGAGGCCCCCCAAAATTGTGCATGTCTCTTTGATTAAACGCAACTGATTCAGCTCATTAGTAGTGGCTCTTGAAATTTGTGCGTCATAGCAGAAAGATATAAAATGTTCTCTTGGGGGGCCTCCAGGAACAGGGTTGCAATGCATTCTTTACTTTCATGTTTGTTAACACAATCAATACACTTGGATGCAAGTCAACAGGAGGGAGGTCACAGAAGCCATACTCAATATAGGAGAGGCTACAAACTATAAAGTTAACTTAAGAGTGAATGCATTAAGAGATGATTGTAGTTCTTGAATGGAACACTGAGGTTTTGTATTCAGTTAAAGCTCACTAAAAGTGCACTTATATTTCAAGCATATACTTTTACTCAAGGTGTTTAATCTTAAGAGGAAGGACTATGTCTCTAATGTCAGACAGCTATTAGATTTTAGTAGAACATTGTTGGCACAAAGAACTTTAAGGACCGGATTTGGGCAGGCATTTAAATGAACCCACAAATCGTTTTATATAATGATGAGAAGATCATTATGTTGTAAAAATGGCAAATAGCAAACAATTAAAGAAAGTGTCATATACTATGTGAGATACTTTGAGATTTGGAATTTGGAAAAAAAAAAAATATTGAGAAAATCACCTTTAAAGTTGTCAAAATGAGGTTCTTAGCAATGCAATGCTTACAGTAAAGCTTAAGATTTTATATATTTACAGTAGGAAATTTACAAAATATCTTTATGGAACATGATCTTTACTTAATATCCTGATGATTTTTGGCATAAAAAAAAAATCAATAATTTTGACCCATTCAGTGTATTGTTGGCTATAGATATACCTGTTTGACTTAAAACTGGTTTTGTGGTCCAGGGTCTCATATGTGAGAGATAATGTACAGCCAGCAATCATTACTGTAAAATGAACACCAGCAGGGTGATCGGGTCTTGTTTTAACCCAAAGATTTTTACAGGGTTTTTATTTTTTTAATAACATGTGGACATGAAAAATAGTAAGTTCAATTAAAAATAATAATAAGCTAAAAATAACGCAACCAAATATCTGCGCAAATATGACTCATACTATATAAAAACACACACACACACACACACACACACACACACATCAACAACAAAACTAAACCTAATATTAATTTTTTTAAAAAGCACCCAAAACATTTGAAAACAACCAGGCCTAAATTCAATAATCAAGGGAAGTACCAGTGGAGGCCATTATTGAGCGGAAGCAGTAAACATTCAAGCATAGCCTACCGACAAACACAGAGAACAAGATGAACACAATAAATTTCATATTTTGAAAGACTGCAATAAAACATATCACCTAATTTCCGGATGGGGATTGTTCATATATGGATGAGTGAACTGTTCCAATAGTTACCAAGAAGAGCATATTGATATGAAAATAAAATACAGTTACTAGAATAGCTGGATCACCATAACAGGTGGAAGTGTTGAAGATGCTTGTTATCCATGTGTGGGTCACAGCTTATTAATTAAAAGAGGACTAAAAACAGCTCTGACAAGCGTCGAAATAGTATCGGTTGATGAAATGAGTCACCTGACTGCTCAGCTTCACTTGACTGTACTAACTAGACACACATAATGGCGTGAATATAAACTATTGTTCGATAATTTGGAGTTGGTAAGATTTTTTTATGTTTTGAAAGTTTCTCCTCAATGCTGTAATTAGGCTATTTGATCAAAAATACAGTAAAACTAAAAATGTTCCATATTTATATATTATAACAGTGTTTAAATCTGTTTTAAAATAAAATATTTTATTATATTTGAATGTATTCCTCTGGTGGGAAAGCAGAATTTTCTGCACCCATTACTCCAGTCTTCAGTGTCACATGATCCTTCAAAAATAATGATATGCTTAAGAAACAAAAAGTGTATTATCAGTGTTAAAAATAGTTGTGCTGCTTAATATTTTTGTAAAAATCTTGATATATTATTTTCAGGATTCTTTAATGAACAAAAGGTCCAAAAGATAAGTCCTACCAGCGATATTGCTAAGAAGAGCATTTTCTTATCTTAGATGTTGATTTTGCTTTACTGAAGCAAGCTGCAACTGCTACGGTATATTTTAATGCTGAGCATCAAGCTCATTGGCTACCGATACAGGAGGGGACCAGTCAGCTGTGATAATGCCATTAGGTCAGATTGAGTTAGACCTATCGGACTGTGCCATCTTTGTGCCAGTTTCATGCCGGAACTCTTTATTGGCGAGCCTAGAATACCACAGGAAGAGATTTAATGCACCGGGACTTGTTACCCACCACTCTATTCACCCTATTTTTGGACAGATATAACTCAGATTAAGTAACATTAATATTAAGCACATTAAATAGTGGGTTAAATATCGAGAGCTTGTGTTTTGGCAAACATCCAAAATGTCATAATGCTGGAAATTGGTGCCACAAGTCATTGTGTTTCTTGGACAAAAAGATGAATTATTTAACGTTATTACAAAAGAATTTCAGACACTTCAAGCTTGTGACCATCATGTGGCGCAAATACTTTCCAGAATAAAAAACATCTGCCCTGTGTTTCAGACACTTGCCAAGCTTCTCCACTGGTTAAATACCCATACATTTCCACAAACCTAAAATATTCATTTAAAACAAAAAACAGAGTCTCGCCATGGACTCTGTATGTTCCATTCACTGCCTATTAGGCTACAATCCACATGGGGAGGAAATAGTACTAGCGGAAACAATACTGATTCTTATGCAACAAACCCAAGAGGGCCATTCAGAAACAGATTTATATATATATGAAGTGGAAGAATCCCTTCTATCCCAGTCCTCGGACACACATTCATAACAAAGTCAGAAATAAAAAAACAAAAAAAGATGGAGGGAGGGAAAAAGTTGTAGGAATGCTGTTTTATAGTGAGTGAGGGCGGGACATTCAGAAGCACATATAGGGCCCAAACTCAACAGGACAAGTAGTACAGGAACACTTACCCAGTAGCGGCAGTCTGCGCTTCATCATCATCATCATCATCATCACAATTAAAACACCCTTTAACCATCATCTTTAAACTATCCTAAGACATTATGGGAAGACAGAAGGTGATCCTGGAAAAGATGGCTCGGATGTTTCATGTTCGGAATGAGCTGATACGACAGGCACTGGCCGAATGCCTGGGCACTCTCATTCTAGTGGTGAGACATTTCTGTTGTTTTTGTCATCGATGAGTTAGTGATGAGACAAATCGTTTTCATCTATGATGAAAATACCATGCAGTCAGATTTAGTTTAGTTTATTCATTTTGAAGTGAGTACTCATTACAAGGTGTTACCATCCAGAATTTGCAGCACATTTTTGTTTTGTTTTTTATTTTATTTAAAACATTTCTGTAACTTAAGTATATACAGTAGGCTATTCCATGTTTAAAAAATCAGAGATGTCAGTTTAGTTCATTGGTTTGTGAAAAAATAAAATAGCAGTACATTGATTGTACTTAGCTTGATATATGGATGATAAATAACTAATGATGCAAAGATTGATTTGCTCTCTATCTTTGATGAAAATGTGGAATGGATGCAAGCGTACAAGATATCAAACATAACCTAGATGCTTTCATCTGCTGAAAAGTCTACAATTTCATTTCAGCTACACCTGAGTGATGTTTTCCTCTTATTTTGCAAATGAGTTTTTGTTTTAGGAAAAGTATATATTTTTTATACTTCATACTTTCACTTTGCATCTATACTTTATACTATTATAATGTTTCCCACTTTTAATAAGAACATGTTTTTCTCGGCTGTTGCTAATAATAGCTATTAAAACATGGAATTAAATGTTCAAAGCTAAAATAAGTTACGTTTGTAACTTAATTTGAAGTCAAATGTCTGTTTTGCTGAACACACTGTGAGATGACATAATTGAACTTGAATCTTGAGTAGCTGCTTTACACAAGTTTCTGACACTGTAGAGTGGGCCATTTCATATTTTTCGTGTATTGTTCTCAGTAAAATGAAGACACTGGAACTGTGTTCATGTTACTAACATACTTTATCACTGAAACTGTTTAAACACAAGCAAACAGACTCTAAACAATAGGAATTCAAATGAAATATTAATTGGTCAACCAGGATGGTCACAACAAAGATGAACACAAATAATAATTAATGATAGAAAATATTGTTTTGTTAGCATTAGACGCCTCTGATTATAGCTATTAATTTAACCTCAACCTGCTAAACCTCAAGAGAAAGTTTTTTGCTACTGAGACTTCAACAGAACACCGCAAACATTACTAGAAGATATCTTTGAATTAATGACATATTCCGTGTCATAACACATCTTGTATTGATGTACTTTGTATTTTGACCATTTGTAAAGTCTAAAGAAGCTTATACAACGCAATTAGTAGGTAAGCACAAACAACAGGCACTGGGCACAACAGGGTCTATAATTCAGAATTCAAGACAGCACATATCCAGAATAAATTTGATACACCACAGGGGGATCACAGGTTAAACCATATCTCATCATCTGTTTTCAATGGAAACTAAGACTCCAGCAGCAATATCTGGAGAAAAATAGAGCTTCACCAATGCCCATCTGTTGTTTTGTGATGGTACTGTGCGGTCTACGAACCCCCCATCCAGAGGCTCAATAACGGCTGGCAAACACAGACAGGCTAGAGGGCATCACACAATGGGAGAGAGAGCAAGTACACACACACAGTCATACTCATACTATCTATCAAATCCACATGATGCCCATAATGTTTCACATACTTCAAATGCAGTCCTCAAACAAAAAACTGTTACATGAAGCCAAGGATGTCTAGCTCTGAAAATCATAATCTGTCAAACTAAAACCACAATCATTCAATGAGATTTATTTGATGAAAATGCCAGTTATTAAGTCTCAGAGTTAAGCAGTTGGTTAATTGGATTTGTATTCTTAATTTCTCTATTTCTAGATGTTTGGATGTGGTGCTGTCGCCCAGATGATTCTAAGCAGAGGCTCTCATGGAATGTTTCTGACGGTGAATTTTGCTTTTGGGTTCGCTGCTACACTGGGAATCCTAGTTTGTGGGCAAGTCTCAGGTAACTCAGATCATAAGCTTCTTAAAACTGTCTTTTTTTTCTTTTCTTGAGAGAAGACAGGAAATTTCAGATTTCAGATGTGCCATTTCACTTCAGTGAGTCACATACAGATCAGAACCAGATATTAAAATGTTTGCCCAAACATTCACCAGATGGGTTTAAACTGGTAAAATTACACTACATTCTTTCCTACTTTTAGAACATTTTATTTTCAGATATTATTGACTGGAATTTAGGGTTGCCTCATGGATAAAGTTCACTCGATGGATGTACTGTACCTGAAGGCTTTTGATGAAAAACCATATCAGACAACATCAAATGGCAGTTTTGACTTTAACATTTAAAACAGAGGAATACTGCAAATAAATGACTGTTTGGGCTATAAGTAAAGTCTTGGACAAGAAGAAAGTGTCAAAAGAAAGTGAAAAACAAAGTTTCCAGACATAGCTAATCCATGGGTAAAAAGGTTATGAAAAAGTTGAAGTTGAAATTTTTTAAAGTTGAATCGTAATTTAGAACCAGCCCAAAAAGTGTAAACTGAATGTTTATGGTACATACTTTCATTTTAATTGTGTTCTGTAAAGATCTCATTTCAAATGCAACATTCAACAAATTAAAAAATAAACGTGTGTTACAGGAGGACATATAAACCCTACTGTGACCTTTTCCCTTTGTTTGTTGGGGAGAGAACCCTGGAGGAAATTTCCCGTGTACTTCCTGGCCCAGACTTTGGGGGCTTTTCTTGGCTCAGGAATAATATTTGGCATGTATATTGGTAAGTTTTAGAACTTAATTTCAGTTGTCAATAATCCACAATTTTCTCAGGTGACATCCTGGGTCAGTCTGTTGAAGGCAAAAATGAAACATTTGACTTTTTTGAAGATCTAAAAGAGTGTTTCCCCACTTTAAGTTCAGTTGATGTTTTGCAGATGCAATTTGGGACTATGGACAAGGTTCTCTACTTGTTGTAGGGGACAATGCAACGGCTGGAATCTTTGCTACATACCCTTCTAAACACCTTACTTTGCTCAATGGCTTCTTTGATCAGGTAAGACAACAAAATTTAGCATTCATTGAAGTCCCAGTGTTTTGTTTGAGCATACAGTGAAAGTGTTGTTTTGGACCCCATTGAATTTCTTGTTATGGACAAAAACTGTTGAAACGTCTTCAGAATATCAGCATTTTAGAACAACATGAGGGTGAGTCATTGTTGGGTGAACTAACCAATATTTTTCACAGATGATTGGCACGGCAGCTCTCATAGTTTGTATCCTCACCATTGTCGACCCTTACAATAACCCCATTCCACAAGGACTGGAGGCCTTCACTGTGGGCTTTGTAGTTCTAGTGATTGGTCAGTCTATGGGTTTTAACTCGGGTTATGCTGTAAACCCAGCCAGAGACTTGGGACCTCGGATCTTCACCGCAATTGCTGGATGGGGCTCAGAGGTGTTCTCGTAAGTCACATTTGCTTTATTGTATGTATTTTTTCCATCCATTTCACTATTGATACCATTAGTTTGTGTTCCATCTACCACAGAGCAAACTCTTACTGGTCCTTTGTACCCATCTTTGCCCCATTCATTGGTGCCATGTTGGGTGTGATGGTGTATCAGCTGATGGTGGGATACCATGTGGAAGGAGAAGCAAGAGATAAAAGGGAAACAGAGGACAAAGAAGAGAAGGAAAGACTCAAACTCTCTGCTGTTTCTGAGAAGGAGACAGCGTAAGTCTGGGATCAAATGGAGTTGTTTTCCCACAGTTCTGTTAAGCTTCTAAAATTACATTTAGCTCTCATGACAGTATAGTAGTAAATATCGTACCCACATTAAATCAAAGCTTTTGACAGTTACCCTTGACATCATGATTTGACTCAAACTAATTAGTTGTATTTTTTCTAGTGTGTGCAATTATTTGATGTCCAAACAATTTGATTTGATGAATCATAATTTGCATGCCACTTTAATTATCCTGACCAAAACCTCTGTGTTTTATACATAAACTTACTAGTTATCCGTTAAATTTATTTAAAAAGTCATAGTCATAGCCAAATTAATTGATCCAGTCTGCTAACAAATCAGTTGTTGTCACCCGTTTATTTATCTCCAATAGATTTATCTGCATAATGAATAATTATGAATAAGGGATATGATTTATGAAAACCTTCACCCTTATGAATACTGCATCAAAGTCATAAAAGTACCTGTTCCACTAATATTCTAACATTATTATACGTGAATATTAATGAGTGCTGTAATTATGCAGTGAGAAATCCAGTTCTATTTACATTGTCGCTTTTTGCCTTTTTGGAAAGTATTTGTTGTCCAAGTATATGTTTTGCTGTATTACATGCCTGTTTCTGTTCTGGTTTACACTGTTCAGAGTTTACACTGACTATGCATATAATATACTGTGTTCATTTATACTGTGCTCTTTAAAAATAAACTGCATTTTTGGTAAGGCATTAGGATTCTGATGGATCTGTAGTATTTTTAATATATGAGAAACACCATGCACAAAATGTATTTTTGAAATGATTTGGTCGTTTAACTGCAGGGAATGCCTTTGATGTCCATTCATGTACTTGCTCAGTATATATTAACATCATTCAGTCCAGTAAAACACCGGGGTTTTAAAAGGAGAATCATGTTTCCTTTGATATTAACATTGCAGATTAATGCAAATATGTGTACAGATGTATACAAATTCATCTGTGCAAAGTTTTCAGTCACATTTTGGAACGAATCAAGAAGCGTCTGTCCACAAATAGGCGTAAACCAAACCTCTGTTCTGTTTTCTTCGATCTGCAGTAAGAGCTGAGTGGGCAGGTAAAGTGAATTGTCACAAAACCACTGCTAGGATTCATGGCAATAAACAATAGAGCCATAATTTAGTTTAAAACTGCTGACACAATTTATACTTGCTTGAAATCACACTGTCGACTAACAAACTTTATACAGACCCAGACTTACAGGCATTACAGAGCATAACACTATAAAGCCATTTTAAATTAATTAAATTCAAATTTTACATATTGGGGAAAAATGTTATTTCTTGATGTACATTAATTGAAATATTTTTAAGCCTGCAGAGGAGGGATCTGCCATATCCCTAAACAAAAATATAAATTCTTAGGTATATCACGCAAAATAATGCAAATTGTAAAATCTTATATGCATTGATCACAACTCACTCTCATATAAATCTTTCAAATGGAAAGGAAAGATTGAAGTGCCTGTTTAGCTCAGTGAAGGGGAAAATAGAGAATGAAAATAAGAGACGTGTTTATTGGCATGAGATGGACGGAGATAACCCAGACCATGAATCTTGAGCACACACAGAGTCAGTTTGTAGGTTTGAAGAAAATGAATGCAGACGTTAAGAAGAATGTTTGTGGAATTGAGTTTGGGAATTTAGGATGAGATTTGAGGCAAGCTAATCGAGGCTTTTGAAACCATTAAACCAATTTTCTTGTCGTCTTTGGATTTCTGGGTTCGGAACAGCAATAGGCTCCATCCACAAGTGTACAAAATTCTTGAGGGTTTTTCATGTCAAAGCACGATTTAAATATAATTATGTCATTTTTCCACATACCACATATACCTTTCACCACATGTCCTAAATGGGGCTTTAGAATGTCCACACAGTATATGAGAATTTAATAAATATGACTTTGTTTACAGATTAAAATACATCAGTCATTTTTTATCATTCTATTGTCTGTATATCAAAACACATGATATCTCTGACATTTATCTTTCTTGAGTTTGAATGAGGTTCCCATGACAACTGTTATTCCTATTGAATGTATTACTCGTCCATCTCAATAGCTCAAATAACTTATCTGTATATATTAAAGCATACAAAGGTAAGTACAAAGGTCCAAAGGCTTATGGAGCATCATTTGTCTTATAGCTACTAACTTCAACCAACATTTATTGTTTAATAGGCTATACTGTGTTAACTGTAGGCCTATAAGATCCTATCATGTAGTGTATGTTTTTTTTCTTTTTTAGATTTATATTTGGTGTTTTTGCTTTTTTAGAAAATGACAGTATTGTAGACAAGAAGAGAAGTGGTTAGAGGGGGGACGTCTTTTTTTTTTTTTTTTTACATTTATTACCTTTTTTTTATATGCCCCTGTTGTGGACCAAATAAATGTTATGAAGGAATGCTGCAATTACACACACAACGATTATTTGAGGTGTAAAATCTAAGAACATTCTGATCATATTAGGAAAAAATCACTGTTTCTTATGCAAACACGGTGTTTCAGAAAGTCCTGGGCTTGACTAACAATTTTATGTCATTCACTTAAGCAATCAGGAAACTACTTGTGGGTGCTTATAGCTCTTACGACAGTGAAAAAATCGGAGAAATTGTAACCACATTTTTTAAAATATATATTTACAGTTGAATCCATATTGTAAATCCTTCACAACCACCATTAGTCAGAATCATTCCTATTCTTTTCACCACAAACTGTGCTAGAAAAAACTAAATGTCGGTTGTGACATAAATTGTAGATGAGAAACTGCTTTTCTGGTCCCCACCCACTGCTCAAACTTCCGAGATGCGCTTGACATTTGGAATTCCTAAACGACATGGCCTTTCAGCGACGTGGATTCCAAACAGATCTAATGTCAATCAAACACCCAGCATCCCAGACCCCCAACCATGGCATTCTGAAAGGGTATATGCCTACTGAGGAAGCATGGCTGTAACCTGACAATAGGCACACATTAAAAAATAATTAATCAATCCCCATGTAAACCAATTCATGCTGAAATGTGATCTGTAATGCAGTGACTCCCTGTACGTACATGTATTGCAGGGGGTACACTCATTTTGATTTTGCTTTGTTAAACATAGCATATCAAATAAAATGTATGGCTTTAAAATTCACAGTTGAGATTAACTAGATGATTTGCAGTTCCTTTTAGAAAACATAATGTGAGGAGTTAACCCAAGAAGAACATTCTTTTAACATTTGTTCAACATCGTGTCATTATAAAGCCAAATGACTCAGCTGATCTAGTTATATGGTCTAAATGATTTGTTCGTGAATGAATGAATGATCCGGGTATAGCAGAAACAGTTCATTGAAGTGGAGCATTTTTAGTCAGTAATGTGGTCTGTTGGCCACACAAAGCTATCACGTCAATTTTGAAAATTTAAATATAGCTCAAAAGTCCCATTTACTTTTATAGCACTTTTTATAACACATCCTTCAGTTCCCATTAAAGGAATAAAAATTTACATTTAGGAAACTTTTTTTTTTTTTTGCAAAGAAGACAGTGATCTATAAAAGAAATCTATTTGAAAATTCATAAATATGTATGATGAGGCAAATGGGGGTCACATGTCAGTCAATGCCAAAGTGATGGTGGGCTCGAACAAAACCTAAGAACTTCACACAAAAATTACAATAAGCATACATGAAAAAATAACTGTGTGTCATGGAGCCACAGACACACACACTGAATCCAGAGAGAGGCCTTGAATCTCTTTGTGAATTAAAGAGCTGAGAAAGCTGAACAAATGTAAATATTAAAAAACAATTATATTGTAATTTTGTATATACCAAGCCATTTAAGAGATTTTATAAAGGAGAGAGATATATGGAAGCATATATTCATAAGCATATATGGGTAGCAATATTCAATTTGGGATGTAATATGCAAAATGACAATGCAATATGTAAGATGGCAATGCATTTCTGTATTAACATTTACATTTTCCAATACATTTGTGCAACGTTTGGTGCAAAATGAAAATGAAAATTAAATTACATAATTTTCATTTGCCATTTCATACACCAGTTTTAATATGTAAAATGAATACTAATTTTCAGAGGTGGAAAGTAACGAATTACATTTACTCGCGTTACTGTAATTGAGTAGCTTTTTTGTGTACTAATACTTTTTAAAGTAATTTTTTAAATCTGTAATTTTACTTTTACTTAAGTATATTTTGTTTGAAGTATTGTACTTCGCTACATTTTAAAACACATTAATTACTGAGTAAAAAAAAATATAAATAAATAAATCGCTCCCTGGAAACTACGGCATAATGGGCAGGAGGGCAAACTGGCGCTAAAATCACAAGAAAGATACAGACGGACAAAACAGGCGTTATTGGTGCAGACACCGCTGAAAACGAAACCCCGTCATATTCTGAAGTTGAACTCGAAGGAAATGAAGTGAACCCCTGGCCATATGTATGCTCTATAATGCAGTGTAAGCTGTACTTGCCTAGGAAGACCAAACTCGCAGCTTATAAAATCTCGACAAGACATCAACCCTTCGCAAGAATGTAGAGGTAAGCTAAATAATTGCATCGTTGCATTGGTGGTTAAAATGAAGCTTTGACATTTTAGCAAGAGGTTTTGCACAAATTATCTAAAAAGACCGTGGTGAGGAGTGTGCTATTTTTGTTTTAATGATGTGCGCGCGCATTTATAGTGCGTTCTTTCACTGTGTGATTCAGTCTCCTAAAGTGCATTTAGAATGATCACAAAATTGAAGATATAGGGGCAGAAAATTCACATATTTATATAATTTCATATATTAAATCAAAATCACACAAAGAATGCCATCGTTTCCTCCAAAAATCATCATGAATATATACATACATATATATAACAGTTCAGTAAACAAGTTAATTAAGAGACTTGCGTTTTAGACACCATATTGCCTTTTTAGCTCTATTTCTACAACAGAAAATAATTCCAAACACAGCCACCAAAGCACAGTTTTGCGTCTCTGAGCAACGTGACAGTGTTTCGTTCCTGAATTAATAAACAGTTTAAATGATTCGGTTCAATCGCAATGACTCACTTATTAACAGTGACTTGCTGACACATACTGGCCATTTTAATTTCACATTTAAAGCCTATCTTTCAAGTTGAAGATCCCTGTGAATGAACGTGTAGATAAATAGTGTAGTAATTCGACTTGCGTGAAGAAATTAATCATAATGTGCATTAAAACAGTTTTTTAAAAGAAATTGTGAGTAAAATTACTTCCGTTGTGAAAAACGCTCTGATCGGAAGTGACGCAACGGCCGGTAAACATCGTTTCTTCGTAATGGAGTCAGACCGTGAAGAGGTTGCAGTAGGGATAAATGTCAACTCTTACGATGGGCCATTGCCGTATAATTACGAGCCGCCTAGGCTAGAGAGGGGTCAGGCAGAGTTAAGGGGAAGGGTAAATGGACAGAGGAGAGAGAGAGTTGTGGTGTGAGGAGAATCGGTTGAGAATTGGGCAGGTGTCTTGGTGAGTGACCACAGGCTAAAGCCAATTGTGGCTAACGTCTCCATGTTTAACACATTGCAGTATCTTTAATAAATCATATTTAGCAATATTGCTGTCGACTTTGTTGTTTTTCAAGCATCCATGTAGATTGTCACCATTTATGCCAGCAACATGTGTCTTAAAATAATTAATTTAGATCCCAGATTTTAAATGAATGTTGTAGGATGTAGGCTATAGCTTACATATGTGACGGTCAGCTAGTCTGGATAGGGATAGAAATTCTGTGCATTTCTACACAACAGTTTATCGTGAAATTTTGTAGAAATTGCTAGCTGATTTTTAATCAGTAACTGCTTTTAGACCTAGGTGTCCGCATGTTCTGCTTCTGCAGATGTCAAGCGTTTGGGCGTATATCTAAACAACATAACCGGACAGCTGGAATTCCGAACTTAGTCGGCTGTTATACTACTCACCTTAGTATTTCCGACGGACATTATGTAAATGAGCTCACATGTACTGTGGAGTACGTGTATGAAAGCGGTTAGTCTTCCGGCTAGGACGGGAATATGCGGTTCATGTAAATACAGTCATTGTAACAAGGATCTTTTATTGTCATGTGAAGGGATACTGGTTGTAAGGCATGCAGATAAATGCATCTAATTGACAGCCTATACTGTACAGGGGGTGTGTCTTTTTACAGTGCATATTTACCCATGCATATAAGTTTTAGGAAGTAAGTAGTCTACATGTCGTTTCTTACAAGGTCTTACACCAACCATTAGAGCTACAAGGAGGGAAGGAGAGTGAGTTTATCTTAGCACATTTGTTTAACAGGTGCTTGTGTGGTAGATGTGAGGCTATGCCATCAGCAGTGGAGTGTGCTGTAGGGAGGTCGACGCCTATTGGTCCCTTGTCCAAAACCTAGATCCCCCAGAAGACATTACCTGCCTCACACTCCATCCAGGGTTTGAAGCATCCTGTCTGAATCCTTTTGTGCTGCAGATAGCATACATGAACTCCAGACAGGAGCATGGCCCTCTTCAAGCCAGCAGACCAGAGTAGGTTTTGAGCAAAAATTATTTCACACTGCAATTCAAAGAAACGGCTTTTCTACACCAAAATAGTAAATCCTGTTAAGCAGGTTTTTAAACTCAGTGGTTTCCATATACTTCCTATAAAAACAACTTTGGTGTTGTGTAGTACAGTAGAATATCAGCCAACAGGACATGCAATATTTACCATTGGAATTGTTTACTATGAAAACATGGTATGATCAAAATGTAATTATGTCCCAATCTACACCACAGGCAGTTCCGATACACAGCATACAGGTAGGTTGTCCGCTGGGCGTACGGAATAATAGGCGGAAACATTAGGAAAGCCATACCTTCATGTGTTGTGTCAGCAATAAGGAGGCAGTTTGCAGAGGAGGGACAAACATAAAAAGGTTTCCAGTGGCCCCGCTTGGAAGACGATTAATAAATACATAGTGAAACAAACTGTACTGGTAAAATTGATCTTTTATTACATGTTAAAACGTGAGTGTCGTGCGAGATGGAGGCTGACTGCCTCATCCTTGGCAACCTTCTGGACGGAAGAGGTGAGGGGGGGCGGTGCAGCAGAGGACAAGACGGCACTGCTTTCTTGTAGGGCCTGTGGTGACTTGCAGTATTCCTCTACCAGAGAGACCATAAGATTTGTTGCGTATCCTTGAGGAGAGAAATGTTTAGAAAACATTTAGTAACATGGATGACTCGCATAAAGATAGATTCACACAAAAAAGATATTGAAAAACTAAGTGAAACTACTAACCGTAAGATGGTTTCTCCTTGGTGGGGTGGACTACCCAGCCACCTTTCCGAAACCGTGGGTAGCGAACAGCGTAGCGTACCTCACCCTCACTAGTTCGCGCTACATCTCTGTTGCCATTACTATTGAAATGTAGGGCTGCCAAGAGAAGTCTCTACGAGATAAGTAGATAGAACATTAGGTCTCCAAAGCTAACCCAATGCAGTGAAATGCAACAGAAATATGACATTAATGTTTTCAGTTCAAATGGGTATAAGACAATGACTCATCTTTGCAATTATTTTTTTGCAAACAATATGTAATGCTGTTATCAATCTATAACATTTTGGTCTGCTATACAAGACTGCATTAGTTTTTAGACATATTCATTCTGTCATAATTTCCTGAAATTGAAAAAAAAAAAAAAACACTAATTTTATTAGTATCGATACTTTTAAGTGATAACACTACCTGCTGTACATCCCAAGAAAAGAAAAGCCAATGTGTTTGGGAGCAAAGTGCAGAATAAGGGAATGGTAGGCCTCCAGGGAGAATGTCTAACGCTGAGGTGACAATTGTCGAATATCCTTTACCAGTGCTTTCCTGGCAGCTACACTCTCCAGTTTAGTGGCTGCTGGTGATCCTGAATAAAACGTATTCTGTCATATAATCTCTCGCATTTCATAACACAAGTAATTATTAGTACACATGGGGTTACGTATTGATAAAACCAAACTAAAATTTACAAGCACTGAAAAAAGTTTAGACTCAAAACATTTGACATCTTTTAACATAGGCTATTATGTTGTACCTGGTTCCAGCCACTCCTTGTTTCTTGCCTCTCCTTCCAACGGTGGATGTGCGCAGCTGGTAAATGCTGGAGAGCTGTGTTCATGTATGTCCTGTACATGATTTATCATACTCTGCCATTTTGCCTGCATCTCATCTGGATCTCCTGTAGGGGTGGAAGCTGCGGTCCAGTAGAGATGGTTGATAATGGCAGGCCTCCACAGCTTCAGATCCTCACAGTCCCTCTCTTTTGCAGCAGCATCCAGTGCTTTCTGTACACCTGTTCCAGAGCAGACAAACAGAGCAGAGCAAATTAATTATTAGGAAAGTGAATTTAACTACAAAAACAAGTCTGTTATATAGAACTACCAACATCACAATACATACTTTTCCCAATATGGCAGACGTCAAAGAAATGCTTTGTTCCTTCTGAACACATTTTCTCACGTACCCACTTAGCCACCTAAAACACAAATTGATTTTATAGAATTTATTTTGAGTGATACTGTGCCTGTCAATGCTGTTCAGCTTTAGATCTCTCCTAGCATCATTACCTGCCGATTTCTGTCTGTTATCAGAGCAGACACTTGCATGTCTTGGTCCATCAGGAACTGCATACTCCGCTTTAGACCCTCTAGCTCACACCAAGAGCTGCTTGGGACTTCTGAGCTCTGTAAAACCAACTGATTATTACTGAACAGTAACTGTAATATCAGTAACTAAATCAGACACAAGATTTCTGTGTGACATCAACTTACTTGGACAAGCTGAACATCCAAAACTTTGTTAATTCGATCCTCAATCAAGGAGTAGCTACCATACTTGGCACAGTGTCCAGGAGAATCTGATCTAAGAACGTCAAAAACAGTTACATTTATAGGTTAATGCAAAAACACATTGACCTGTTCTAAATCAGTTCTGGCTCAGGGTCCATTGTAGAGATGTCTCCATCTCCATCAGGATCTGAAGTGGCAGTTGCACCCGCCCCGTCTTTGCTGGCAGCACTCTCTCCCAAAATCTGAAAACAGACCGAGATCACAACTTTGAACTCTAAAAAATGTAGTCCTTTCATGAAAATCCCCCATTCATGCATTATTTAAAAGACTGTTAATCTTTTCAAAATCTTTTTAAAGTACGTTAGTCCCGAGCTGCATTCCCTCGCATGTGCCTTGTTGATACCAGCTTCGATTAGTCAAAGAAAACCAAGGCAAATCCGATTTAACTAAGAAAACTAATATTGTAAAGAATTACTTGGATGCGTTTTGGAGACGGTGAAAAGTGCGCGCTCTTTCTTTCAGTCAAACATGCGCCCTGTCACAAGGGCAGCAGTTCATCTACATTACTCACCGATCAAATAAGACTTTGGCGGGACAAAAAAAATCAATTTGGCGGGCGCTAAAACAAGTTAACTGCAGGAAAATTCAATGCGTGAATTTAACCGAGTAGTAATATGCGAATGCGACCACATAAAATTGTAATTAAAAAAAATAACATTTTCTGGAACCCTGTCTTAATAGCTCAATAAAATAAGTGACAGGAGGCTCATGTGCAGCCTCACGGGGTGTAACAAGAGTAAGCTGACGGCAGCTAGGCGGGCTTTCGTGCCATGCCAAGACTAATCCATTATAACGTTAAGAAAAATACATTTGCAGAAATTACATGCAGAGCTACATTTCGATGCAACAATTTGTATATGGTATTATAAGACTTACTGTGCAAAGCTCCCGTTTTCGACGCGCAGATTCTCTGCTAGTGCTAACATTAACGTTAGACTCTTCACTCCCACCAGATTTTGCAGGTGGACTTGCATGCACCGATGGCACAGCTCCATTTGCCAGCCTAACCCACTCTTTTCGTCGAAATCCCATGCGAAATTCCATAAGATCTCCTTGGTTGTAGCTGTCCGGTGTGAAGTGTTTTTCACATACCACCGTGTGTCTTGTCAACGAGGAGGCAGCGAAATTGCTTCTCTTTGCCTGGACGAAACATATCCAAGCACGGAAATCTTTGCGTTTCTTGTTTGGAAATCGGTGGACCCGATGGCCAGACAAGTTGGAGTTGTTGCATCCAAAACAAACACAAGAATTCACCATTGTGACAACTCAAACCTACTATAACTATAATAACGATAACGACAATCTCTATTTTCTGTTTCCACCTCTCAGACTACGTAAACCCACACTGAGAACCAGGGCTGCAGCGCCTATGTTTGCCTGTCGTTACGTCATATGACGCGTTCTCTGGGAAAGGCGGTTTTTTGGCGCGTAGCTTAGAATAGGCACTTTTTTTTCTTAATTTCTGCCCGTGGGTGTTGTAAAACATGTATTCTTATGTACGTCTTTTTAAATTTACATTTTCATACAATATTCTGTATAAATTAAGTTATAAAATTATATTGAAAGATGGCCTTTAAAGTATCTTTTGATTTTTTTAAATAATTAATTTCTTATCATTTCAAATGAGTATTCAACATTTTATGTCTTGTATATCAAAACATTATTCATGCATTTGTAACTGCAGGTTAAATGCATTCTTGTCCTGCACTAAACAGTGTAATACATCTAAATGCCACTTCCAATGAATCTTCTGCATTTCCTCTGCATTAAAAGATGAGTTTGTTGATACTGATTTGCCTGGTAACAGCCCAAATGTTATATTATTCTAAATAACTGATTCCTTTAATTAAAAACAACTAGTTTGAGATTAATAGACCTATCCCAGGGGTGTCAAACTCAGTTCCTGGAGGGCCGTAGCCCTGCAGAGTTTAGTTCTAACCCTGCTCCAGCACACATATCATGTAGTTTTCAAATAAACCTAAATGATTAGATTAGCTTGATCAGGTGTGTTTAATTAGGGTTATATCTAAACTGTGCAGGACTGTGGCCCTCCAGGAACTGAGTTTGACACCGTTGGCCTGTCCCATTTTGACTCCCTCCCACTGTTAAAATGTAACTAAGTAATTTTTACTCTGAGTAAAGTTTAAATGAGCTACTTTTTACTTTTACTTGAGTAGATTTTTAGACTGGTACTTTTACTTGTACTTAAGTAAAATTTCATTAATGTAATGGTACTTTTACTTGAGTAGAATATTTTTGTACTCTTTCCACCTCTGCTTATTTTAATGCTTTATAAGTTGCAAAATTAAAATGAAAATGTATTACAGAAATGATTAGATATGTATAACATGTTCAAGCGAAATCTGTGGCAAAATTATCATTTAAATGCTATTTTTCTTAAATGCATTAACACTCACAATCAAGACACTTACGATTGCATTTTCATTCAGTGTCCCGCAATGAATGTAGCAAAATTCAATGTGCACATTGAAAATGCATTCCGAGCCGATCACGTGTCCGCCCCCTCCCGCCATGTCAATCACTGCGTGAACAAGGCGGGGCTTGCAGAAGGTCAAGAGACTCAAGACTCAAGAAGAGGATTCAAGTGAAAAAACATGGACAAGACAGTTGGTCCGTGTATGTTTTGATCATTCCGGTTTATGGCTTCAATATTTCATTCGCACTTGTGGGCGGCGCAGAAGCGCTCCTATCATCTGATTGGTCGAATCGCTCCACCTTCAACTCGGTCTTTTCATTCTTTCAGGCAGAATAAGAGTCAGTGCGAGTGAAGCACTGTAATGTCCTAAACCACCGCTCACTGTTAATTAGCATAATATTTGAATCAGATGTAGCTGGGCACATAATTCGTGCTGCTGAGACCTGCAAGAGACCCTGTTAAATTATTTCTAGGTTATAGTATTGTATAAATATTGTCCCACTGATAAAAACAGTGCAAATAGTTCTGTCTCCTTGGATAACAGTGAAGTGGAAATAAATATAGTTAAATTTATGAAATAAAATTAAATAGGATTTTTTGGGAAGGTAAGTCTGGCCAGTTATACAGCAACACGAGTCAGACGAGTCTGAAGATCTGAGCTGAATTTGGTGAAACATTAAAGTTCTAGTCTGTGTCAATTACTCTCATAATAAATAATAATAATAATGTTACCCATATTTTTCGGTATAAGTTGCATCAGTCCAAAAATACGTCATGACGAGGAAAAAAACATTTATAAGTTCCACTGGACTATTACGTAAATCGCATTTATTCAGAACCAAGAGAAAACATTACCGTCTACAGCCGCGAGAGGGCGCTCTGGGGTAGGCTACAGGAGCACTGAGCAGCATAGAGCTAATTTTACTATTTTTATTTCAGAAATGTAAGTATATTAATTTTTATAATTATTTATGAATGTCACACACACATACCTAGTGCCTTATGACTTAAAAGATGAGAGTGGTAAATGTTACAGACATGGAACTGTTCAGTCTATTATTGATTTTTATTTCCACTTTTATCCAAAGAGACAGAACTATTTGCACTGTATTTATCAGTGGGACAATATTCATACAATACTACAACCTAGAAATAATTTGCAGGTCTCAGCAGCTCGAATTATGTGCCCAGCTACACCTGATTAAAATATTATGCTAATTAACAGTGAGCGGTGGTTTGGTTTCAGACATTACAGTGCTTCACTCGCACTGACTCTTATTCTGCCTGAAAGAATGAAAAGACCGAGCTGAAGGTGGAGCGATTAGACCAATCAGATGAAAGCATAGACAGTAAAAGAAATGGACACAGCGACCCCATTGGAACTCAACTGAGACAAGTGAAGCCCATTTTTAGCGATTTTTAGCACTTCCGTATCTGACGCGCAGACTCAAACTAAGCTTTATGACGTCAGCGACCTGTCTGACAGATGTAAATCTTCTAGTAGCTGTGCGTGCAAACTGCCATCATTAATCTTGCAGAGACGGCAAGCTTGAGCGGGGAGTTCTTTGGTGTGAGTGAGCAGGAGTAAGTATTCTGATTAATTATTTTGTATAGTATTTTAAAATGTAATGCCAGGGCTTTTATCGTTGGGCTTCTCTCTTGACGTCTCCCGATTGCCTGCGAGCTTCTCCTCCTGTCTGTACGGTAATTTCTCTACTGTGCGACAGACAGTCGAGTGGTTATGACGCAATCGTTAGCCTATTTTTACAAAAACTGTTTCTACAGGGCCATAATGTAACATAGAAGGTATAATGGAGCCCTTTATACATTGTTGTGTATCTTTAGAAATAAATAATGGACAAATGGAGTCTTTAAACGCCTCAGATGTAAAGTTATTCGCTGTCAAAGTGACGCCAAAATGAATGGGAGTCAATGTGATGCTAACGCAAGTGAAGTTCTGCTACAAGATGGCGGCACGTGGCCGACTTCAACTTCCGGTCGACTTCCTTCCCGCCTGGATGAAAGCAGCGTTTCAGCTCCGCCCACAAGTGAACCGAAATGATCAAAACGTACACGGACCAACTGTCTTGTCCATGTTCTCTCACTTGAATCCTCTTCTTGAGATTTGAGTCTCTGACCTTCTGCAAGCCCCGCCTTGTTCACGCAGTGATTGACCTGGTGGAAGGGGGCGGACACGTGATCAGCTCGGAATGCATTTTCAATGTGCACATTGAATTTTGCTACATTCATTGCGGGACACTGAATGAAAATGCAATCGTAAGTGTCTTTACTGTGAGTGTTAATGCATTTAAGAAAAATAGCATTTAAATGATAATTTTGCCACAGTTTTTGCTTGAACATGTTATACATATCTAATCATTTCTGTAATACATTTTCATTTTAATTTTGCAACTTATAAAGCGTTAAAATTAGTTTTCATTTTACATATTAAAACTGGTGTATGAAATGGCAAATGAAAATTATGTAATTTCATTTTCATTTTCATTTTGCACCAAACGTTGCACAAATGTATTGGAAAATGTAAATGTAAATACAGAAATGCATTGCCATTTTACATATTGCATTGTCATTTTGCATATTACATCCCAAATTGAATATTGCTACCCATATGCTTCCATAGGAGACAGTCCTAGCTGCTTATCTTTTTGTTTTCCTTGAGCAGTGACACTATGAGGTCAAAGAGTGAATAACTAAAGTGAGTCAATTTCATTTGAATGTATTATTTTTGTATTCATTTTGGTAAACAGAAATTAAATAAAAGAATAAAATCTATAAAAGTATATGAATTATAAATGTGAATAATAAATGATTGCATACATGTTTTTACAGAGATTTTATTTATATTTTAGAAAAAATAATAAAATAAATTAATGTTCTGATATTGTTATGCCAACCTTGGTTCACACTATTCTGTCTTTAACCACCTGTTTTGGGGTGACATGCAGTCTCTGTGGTTGATGAGTCAGTGTTCAGGTTGAGAGACTTAATGAAACTCTTTATTTTATTTTATTTTATTCAGCTCTTAATGGAATTAAGAGCTTGGCAAGCAACGAAAACAATAATACCCTTGCCAAAAGCCAATTATTTTTCCTTATGTTGCACTGACACCTAGCGGCAAAACACAAAGCAAACCAACAAACTTATATACAGTATAGTGAACATCTGTGAGGATCCTATGAAATCATAATGATAAAGACGACCCTCTTTATCCACTCTCTCTTGGAATAATTTAAAATTAATCCAGTCCAAATTCACTTCAACCAACCAGAAATAGCCTAACAGTGCTGCTTGAGCATCCATTCAATTACAGCTTGTTTTTGTTGTTCCTCTGTTATGTTCTTCTGACCTCTTTGTGTCAGAATCATCAGTTTGAATTGTTATTTGGTTGCCCCTGCTAATAGCCATGTGTTTTTCTCTCTTTTCTATCTTTTTAACAACTTGTCTTTTGCACCTGGCTGTATGCAACATCATCTTTTCACCCAAATATACCTGTTATATACCTTTCTGCTAAACTACTCATGTTCTAAGCTGGGACCGTCAGAAAGATGATCTTGGAATTCTGTAAAATGTTAATAATGTACATTCTTTAAGGCCACTTGTGATAAAGTAATTCACAATGAAAACTAGGCTACTACAGAAATGTGTACTAAATTAAACTTTTTTTACAGTCACTCATGGTATATGATGACAATAGTGTCACACTGTGTTGGTGAAATCTTGGATGTCTATAACGCACCCCAAACAAAATCTTTTTGTAGGACCTATAGGCGTATTATCATTTGCGCAAATGGCTCAAAAATGAAAAATAAATTAATAAAAAAAATTCCCGAAGAAAAGACCGCCAATAAAGCTTAGAATGGAAATCATGTGTACTTTATGGCATCAGACATATTTGTTATTATGATATTTCGATAATTCGTATAAACCTCTGTTCAGAAGCAACAAAACGACGTTCTCCAATGTTTCTGTTTTTTAATAATAAAGAATGAATGCATCGTAACTCGGGGTGAGTGTTTTTATTCTATTTTTATTTTTACTTAAAACCCGAAAGAAAACAAAGGCAAGCATAAACTCTGTAATGAATTACAACCTTTGTAATCTTCGGCAAGAAGGAGGCGGGAACCGGCGGACAATCAAATGAAACTTTAATAATCACAAAATAAACAAAACAGCGCACCAGCCCCTCACGGACGACTGGTGCACTCAAATAAAAACCAAAACACAACTAAAAGCCCAGGCCTGGTCCTCTCTCGTCCTTCACTGTCGTCGCTCCAGTTTTATATCCTTCCATCTCCTCCGTGCCGTGGGCCTCGAGACCGGCGGGTCGAACAGGTGTAGCTCATCTCCAATCACTCCACCGGCCTTGCTCCCATGTCCCTCGGCCCCGCCCCACTCGTCACAAACTCATTTTCCCTTTTAAAAAACGATTCTCATTTCTTTTTGCTGAACGCGAAAATAGAACGCTTCGTGTCGTCACTGATGATGTCACAATCGAGACCCCCAACTGATGAGACCGTTTGCCCCAACCCACTGATAATAGGGGATGTCATTATACAGATCAGTGCCCCATCCCCACATGTGGTTTTTAAATTCTGATTCTGCAGAAGATAAAATTGTTGAAGGACTTGGCTATAGTCTTCGACTTTCACCCTTTTTAGATTACAGTTTTGTTCTAAACTGTAGAAAAAAACTGTAAACTGTAAAATCTAGAAAAGTCTGTTAAAAGCTGAAATCTTGAACACTCAGTCATTTAAACAACTTTTCTGACCAGATGGATCCTGCAAAAAGTAGGCTATGTTCACATTCATTCTGTATAAATTTTTATATTTAAAGCACCATATAATCTACATGTAATTGGCCTTGATAAGATTCATCTTTATATTAATGAATTAACTGATTGACAAGAATCAACCATCCCCATTGTGCGCCCCCGTTCACAGGTTTGACACCAACGCCTGACCCTGAGCCTATCCCAGGTCCATCAGGGATGAAAACAACATGGGGTTCATGTAGAATCGGTCCATCATCTGGCTCAGGTACAATTGAAACTGCTTTTTGCTCCATGTTTAAAAATATATATATAGCTTATATACTGACCTAACCATATAGGCCTATGTGCAATGTGCAGAGTAAGTATACAAAGCAATGTGGGTTCTAATTTCAGATTACTTTAATATTAACTTAATTCCATCGCTCATATAACTCTCTTTAAAACCTACCCATATTTTTAACATGCATTTTTATTCTTTCTATTCAGAAACAATAAAAACTTTAATGAAATTAACATGTTATTATATCTTTCAGTACATTTGAAATACCATATGCTTGATGATCTGGGAAAGGGATCCTATGGCTTCGTCAGGTTAGCAATTCATAAATCGGATCGCCGAAAGGTACCACAATTCTCTCTTTGCTTTTTCTTTCTTTGTGTGTGTGTGTGTGTGTGTGTGTGTGAGAGAGAGAGAGAGAGAGAGAGAGAGAGAGAGAGAGAGTACAGATGAGTGAAGATCTGTGTCAACTGTTTTGATTAAGTTGAAAATCTGAATGTTTGTTTGTTGTATACAACAATTTTACCTATGCTTTCCATCTTTTAAACTACAGGTCGCCATCAAATTTGCTCCTAAACCTGAAACTGAAGACACAGGTTATCTTGTAAGTTTAAAAAAACCATAATGAATGTGTATTTAGAATATTTGAAGCACCAAAAAAATTTTTTTAAAGATGAATTCACCAAAATGTTGATAATATTTACATATATTATATTGAAATAACGAGATGCTTTCAAACTATTCTACTGTTTATAACTTTTTCTTTTAGCCTGGATATCTCTACAGTGGCAATTCAGAAGTGGATCTGATGAATATGATGAAGGAACCTCACAGCCCTCACATTATAGAGTTGCTCGAGTGGTTTGAGGACCAAGATAATGTGATTTTGGTTATGGAGTATCCAGAGCCATGTGAAACACTGTATTGTTTCATTAAGCATAACACTGGACATCTAGAACACAGTGCTGTGCGGATGATAATTGTTCAGATTGTCCAGGCTGCAAAGGACTGTATAGACCATGGAGTTTGCCATGGAGACATCCATTCTGGAAACATTCTGGTGAATACAGCATCTTTGAACATCAAGCTGATTGACTTCGGATGTGGACTACGAATCGGTGGCAAGTGTCTTTGTCGGTCTTTTATTATTTCCTTAGTGTTTTTGCATAATTAACAGATTCCTTAGTAGACAAACTCTGTAAATTTATAAGTAAATGTATGGAATGTAAATGTGATTCACTGTTGTTAACTCTAAATATCTCTTGCTTACATAACCAGAAGAGTACCCAAACACTGAAATGACGATATCCTTACGAACGGCCCTTAAAATCACGATCCAATCTGTGGGCCATGTTCTGAGAGAGGTGGTAAATTTAGCCCACACCAGTGTACCCGAAGGTGAGATAAAGGCTCTAACAACACAATGAAACTAACATTGTTTGAACACATACATGTATGTTTTTTTTTCTGTATGATTAACCTATATTTTCCTACATAGTATTTTCAACTATGACTAGCTTTTTCAAAACAATTCATACAGAATTCCGGGAACTTATTAGTTGGTGCCAACATTATGAAAGACAGCTTCGTCCCAGAGATATTTTAATGCACCCGTGGCTAAGAAAACACTCAGTCTCAGACACAGAAGAAGGAAAAACAGCACAGGCGAAGTCACGGGGACAGTGACACAAGCAATGGTTTAGAGACCAGCTAGGAGCTGAAACCAATGAGGGAAGCTGTCAGTGAAAGCCAGGTGAAAAGAGCGCACAGAACACCAAGACAGACACAACCTGACAGCGTAGGATGAGAATCTAGCTTAGAATCTAGCAGAGAATTTTTTTTTTATGTATTTATTAATTAATAAAAAAATAAATGCATAGAAAAGCACGGGGTCAGTCACATGGGCTGGTGAGAAAAACTCATATTAAATACTGAATGCATATTGAATGCATGCAAAGGCCCCCATTATAGATAGTTTAAGTATTTCCTAATTGTACGTCGCTTTGGATAAAAGCATCTGCAAAATGAAAAAATGAATAAATGTAAATGTAAATATATAGCCCTAGCCTGCCAGCGTATATCCTTGCAAAGTCTTGTTCATTGTTTTCCGTTGGCAGTTCACCATTTCCTCAGATACCTGGCATTGTACTTGGTGATATTTTGCTCACATGCAGTTGCTCATCCATTCCATGAAGTTTTGGCCACATAGTTTTTGTAATGATATTAATGCAAGAGGAAGTTTGGAAATCTTCATCTATTGAATCAGCAGAGAATTGGCAACTTTAATGCCGCATACGCTTCAGCAATCTGACTTCATGTGGTCTTCCACTTCGTGGCTGAGTTGCTGCTGTTCCTAAATGCTTCTACTTTCCAATAATAACACTTACATTTGATTCAGGGATTACATTTTATGAACTTACGTGCAAAGGTGGCATCCTATCACATAACACGCTTGAATTCAAAAGCTCAGTTATCAATGCTTTTTGTGGGGCAATGGGTCTGCCTGAAAAAAAACTGAATTCAATCGTGGATTTTTTTATTCTTTCTATTTCTATTTCTACACACCAACTTTATTAAATGAACATGTTGTAATATATATATTTCAGTTATTTTGAAATATGATGTGCATTGTGAGCTAGGACCATATACTGTATAAAAACAGGTTAGGACAGGTATCCTTTGGCTTGGCAATTTGGCAATTCAGAAATCTGGCCGCCTAATAGACCACTTTCTTCTTCTTCTTCTTTTTTTCAGTGTGTGCATCAGTGTCAGTGTAGTTTTGACCAAGTTCAGCTGAAACCATGTTTGGTTGTTAAATTTAAAAAGTTTACCTGTTACCTCTCCCTCTTATACAGTACAGGTCACCATCAGATTTGTTTGTAAAACTGGAACTGAAGACATGGATTGTCTGAAAGTTTGAAAAACAAAGTGAATGTGTATTTAGAATATTTGAGGCACCAAAAACTCATATAATTTCATGAGGTGTACACTAAGTACAGTCCTCAAATGTTCATCAGGGACATGTTATGAGATTAGAAAGTTCAAATATATATATATCTTACTTTCGATTAACTATTTTCATGCATGGTATTTCCAACTATTTTCAACAGTAACCAGCATTCTCATTTAAATTCATTCCGAATTCTATGACATTATTATCTGGTGCAAAGCCATTGTCATCTTAATGCACACATGGCCGTGAAGACTCAGACACAACAGAAGGACATACAAAACAGACAGATGTTGTGAATCTGAACTCAGGCAATGGTTTAGAGACAAGCTTGGAACTTGAGCCAACGAGAATTGGTGAGCCACGCAAGGAGCGCACACAGAATGTTAAGAAAGAGAGTCCCGACTTAGAATCTACCTGAGAAGAGAACATTTAAAGTATATTTAAAATAAATAAATAAAGACAAGAGCACAAACTGAGTCACAGGGGCTGGTAAGGAAAAGTCAGGCATTGGAACATACAGGCAAGAGCACTGAATGCTAAGACAGATAATGATGCAAAAAGGATGATACCAATGGTGGTTAGAACAGTGGTTCTCAACCTTTTGACTCGAAAGCCCCCATTTTAGTATTTCTGCAGTAATTAACCTATGACAAAGCTGCTTGTTTTCAAACTTAAGTGTTGATATATTCAGTTAATAAACCATGATTCGCTTAATTCCAGAAGTTTTAGGAACAATATGTTCTTCAATTAAAAAAAACAACAAAACAAGAATAGCTTTTAATATTCATTCTTTGGCACTACAAATTAGTTGAACTATACTATATGGATAAAAGTATTGGGACACCTGACCTTACCAGGACTTTAATGACATCACATTCTAAATACATTTATGACTGATAAATAAACAGAACCAAGAATAAACAGAAGTGCAGGGAAGAATTAAAGAACAGTGAAAACACAGAGGAAGAATTTTTTTAAGCAGAATGCAGTTAAGTGCTGTTGGAAGAGACGAGTTTTAGCTCTCTTTGAATTCATTTTGCAGGTAGGCCTATATTTCACTGGAGTCAGCATGTAGGATTGCAACCACCACAGTGAGATTTGCGTTCCAAATACACCATTATAAACGACATACACAGTGGCTATCAGAAACGCTCTTCAAATTCATACTGAAGTGGTTCATCGGAATTGTAAAAATGAAAACATTAAATTACAGACATACACATTTATATACGTAGGTAAACAACCGAACATCTAAGTGAGTATTTTTTTAGATTGGCGCCAGATGGCGCTGGCGTTCTTTCGCCTCACTGAAGTGTGTTGCCAGGCGCTCTTTTTATAAGTCAATTTGAGCTTCGAGCTTGTTTAACCAGCTTGTTGATTTTTCTAGCGTGATTTGGCAACATTGAGTTTCTGGCCTTGCGAATCAACATCAGTTTTCTGAGCTCCATTTCAAACACGCAGCTGGACAAAAATGGTACGTGTTCATTTATCAGAACCGGTTTCCTTATCCGAAAATACTTATCCGTTTTAACTTATTATTAAAACCATACGTCCGAGTAGATATTTAAGCTGCTTTCCCAAAAATCTGGCATTTTAGAAAAGAAGGGTCACATGACAGCAGCGAGCTAGCGCTGCCCGAGTGATTCAGCCCATGCTCACAACACTGTTGAGTCAGGATGTAGTCAGCCAGTATCTTTTAAATAAATTAAATCAATGACACTCGAAGTATATACTTTGATAAATGAACTAATTATACTTTTCAGTGTTGCGATACTTGGTATAATGTCTTAATACTAAATGCTTAGTCCAGTAACAGTTTGCTAGGCTACAGTGGCTAACATAAAACTGTTATTCTAGTATATGTTATATTACAAGAATATGTTTATTAAATTAAATGTTTGTATTGGCAGTGCAGCCAAAACAATTTTGTTTAAAATATTAAGTTATTTTGTATTCATTTCACAGTGTCTTGTTTGTGTTAGCTGTTTAAACCTGAAGAGGCACGTCTTAAAATACTGTACTGCAATAAATATCGGTCCAAATCAGTTTTACATTGAATAGTGCTTCCATATCGAATCGTTGACATTGAAATGCTTTTGAAAGTGATATTGTGTTCTTATGGGAAGCCTCAGCAGCTCTTACCCCAAGCTTCTCACTAACTGCATGCAAGTGCCAACCATTCACCAACAACAATCAACTAACATTCAATCCAATTTATGTTGATATTATTTATCCATTTTAAGTTTTTTTTTTCTGTCTTTCATCTTTTGTTGTTATCATGCATCCACATCCCCTCCCTCACCCTCTTCCTCACCCACTGTTCCCCATCCTGACCTCTGCATCGTATTCAGGCTGGTCACAGAGTAAGTGCCTCTCGTGCTCACAGTTTTCTCAATTTTAGACTAACGCTGCTGTTTCCTCTGGGCTGCTGGATCCTCTCACCCTCAGTCTTGCTTTCTGTTTGCATTGCTCTGGGTTTACAATGATCTCCATCAAGTGAAACTACTTTCTGTTATCATCAAGTAGTTAATAATAATCAAATTATCGGTTTGAAGAATGATTGAGAATTGGAGACCATGTTGAGAATATAAAGTCCTGTTTTCTAAACTTTTTTTGTGTGTGTTTTGCCTAATGCATATTTTATAAACATTGTGAGGTATATATTAAACACTAGGGAAATGGAGTATCGAGACTTGGTCAAAAATACTGGTCTCATAAGAATATTGGCTTATGTTTGGAATGGGATACTACTAATGTACTGCATTTATTCTGAGTCCCATTAATATCAATGATATTAAGGTGTCTTTACAAAGCCTCAAATGCAGTGAAAAAGGTGGCATGCCACATAAAATCCTGACTAAATTATGCTTGCTCAGCCAATAATGTACAGTTGTAATGCATGTGTTATCTCTGAGGAGCATTAAACAGTCTGTATAAAGACACCTACATAGCATTTCAGAAGCTCTTATGTGCCACCTTTATAGTGTAAATTTGGTATTAGAAATAAAAACGGTCAATATCCATCCAGTTTTGTGTCCAAATGTCGTAACTTAAGTCAAATAACAAAATATTGCATACTGCATGCATAAAATGTTATACATCTCATATTGCTACATTTTGCAGAAATAATGAGACCGCGTCTGAAATGGCACATTCTCGGAGTAGGTGCTTCCTTTGAATTATTTTTAATGCGTAATGCAAGCTTTAAAAAAAGCATGTTGTATATATTATGAACGTGTGTTGTATGAATTTAATCCAGACATTCTGAGTTTTCCATTTTGGCATTGTCATTTGGGTACTTTAGGCTTTTTGTTTTATGAATACTGCTGACACACCACTCTTTTTACATACTGTTTTTTGCCTGCTATATTGTAGGGAAACGTGATTACTGATGCAGTCACAGTGTAGGATGCTAATATGCTATTCCAAACATAGCCTTGTTGTCTTCAAATATTCAGCAGTGTTTTTATTGAAAAAACTTTTTTAAGTGCATTGTGTAAGATCTCCATATTCTCTAGTACCAAAGATCTGATTTTACTGAACATTTTTAGGCATGTATGTGAATGGTTTGATCTCAGCCTGTTTTAGGTCCAGCAAGTTCAACAGAGCTTCAAATCAGCTCTCTTGCGCTCAGCTTTGACTTGATTGCTGTCTGAAGAAAATTTGACACATTAATGCTTCCAAATAGATCGGCAAAACATTCCTTCCCAAATATATAATTCAGACAGCAATTCTTTGCTTACGACTCCACTATTCCTTCACTCTCAGTGTCCAACAACTAAGATTTGAAAACTAACAAGTTTTATTTCGCCATTAGCTGGTCCTTGTGTTAGGTGACCTTCACATTCCCCACCGATGCAACACCCTGCCTGCCAAATTCAAGAAGTTGCTAGTGCCTGGCAAAATTCAGCACATCCTCTGCACGGGAAACCTTTGTACAAAAGAGAGCTATGACTACCTGAAAACACTCGCTGGAGACGTGCACATTGTCAGAGGAGACTTCGATGAGGTTGGCTTTTAGTTCCTATTTCTGTTTTTCGTAGTTGTTCATGCACTCTTTTAACCATTCATATTGCTTGTTTTAATTTACAGAACTTGAATTATCCAGAGCAGAAGGTGGTGACAGTGGGGCAGTTCAAAATCGGTCTGATCCACGGACACCAAGTGATCCCGTGGGGTGACATGGCGAGCTTGGCACTGCTTCAAAGGCAGCTGGATGTGGATATCCTCATTTCTGGTCACACACACAAATTTGAGGCTTTTGAGAATGAAAATAAGTTTTATATTAACCCTGGCTCTGCCACAGGGGCCTATTGTGCACTGGAAAGGTATAACATTTTTTTTTATGTCCTCCACTTCATATTATATGCAGTTAATTACATGATTTGTGATTGTCTCTTTACAGCAACATCACACCATCTTTTGTTTTGATGGACATTCAAGCATCTACAGTGGTAACGTATGTCTATCAGCTCATTGGAGACGACGTCAAAGTCGAGAGAATTGAGTACAAAAAGTCTTAAAGAGTGCGGATGCTGTCAGCTACCTTCTTTCAGGATGCTAATCTTGTCATTCCCTCTAACCTGAAAGTCACAAATGCTGTATCATAACATTACGCTATATTTTAATGTAATATATAATACTGTTTATGTCACCAGAATGTCAGCATTGTGATGGTTGTTGAGGATGCAATAATGCTTCATTATTTGCATAATGTTAGTGCGAGTTAGTCTTCTAAATATGTTATGTCCCCTATTAATTTTTCAAGGCCCATGTTAAGTCATCTTTCATATAATAAAACCCCACATCACATAAGCAGTGTAATTTGTTTTTTATTTTAGAGGAAAACACAGAATGCATATTATTAAAATGACTTTTGAAATGTCTGGAACAGCTTTTTACTTCAAACTGGATTGTTTTGGGTATGTTTTAAGAATGATCTTGTTAGGTATTTTTCACAAATGACAAATAAAAGATAGATTTATGTGTTAGCTGAGGAATAGAAAGTCCTCGTCATCTTCTTCCGATTCATTAAAAGACAGGCCACTCATGTGTCCAGCAGTCCATTTCAGCCGCCTCCCATTCAAAGTCATCTTCCCATGGATGTGATTCTGGAAATGTAAGTCCATTTTGAATAATGTTTAGCACAATACAGGAAGCTGACTTGTTCATTATACCAGGATTGTGAAGAATCCTGTATATCACACTATTTGTTGTCTGTAAAGTAACAAACCCTGTGACGAAGCATGTTTTGCAATGGTAGTCCTTCTCTTTCTTGAATGTATCTTGTTTTTTTTTTTGCAAATCCAGAGGACGTACTGTGTAGTAGGTAAATCCTAGGATCACAGCTATTTCTTTCAACAATGTTTTAAGATATTTACAGGTGGCATCATGTTCTTACCTTTGATGCTTGACAATTTTAGGTAAAGTTGTTTTTTTGACTTTCTCTGAAGATCGTTTTCCACTTTCTTTCGTCTTGCTCGTAGATGCACTTTGAGAGTTTGTCTTGGGCTCCTCTTGTGGGGTGTATGTTGACACCTGCAGCTTCACGTTTATATTCACATTCGCATCTGGCACTGAATATTAATTATATTAAATTATAGATTACATATTTTATTGTAATGAAAGGTCTTGCTATTACAGGTAAATATGCTTATGTTATAAGAGGCGATGGTTCACCTGTCCTGATACAGCGGTGTAATACATTCATATAGTGTTGACATATTAACTGCCGCATGTGATCTTTACTGTAGGCCTCTGCGATACTATACAGAAAACGCTTCTGTCCGGGTGTCAGGCCTGGGTGCTGAAAATAAAGTTCAAATAAAACTTTTCATAGATTTTGAGTTACTTGGCATAAGTATCTTAATGGCTGCTGAACCAGTCCTATATCAGATATATTTATCATTTTATTGCAAAAAATTTCAATTCCAAAGGTTTTTAAATTGTTGTAATAAGTCTCTAATGCTCACCAAGGCTGTATTTTTTTTATTAAAAAAAATGTTTTGTAACTTTTCTATTTTAAAATATAATTTATTAAAGTGATGGCAAAGCTAAATGGCAAAGCTAAATCGATAAACAACCTTTAAAAATGTTGTAAAAAAAAATTTTTATTATAATAATATTTCACAATTACTTTCATTTTAATAAAACAAACCCATAGGAGACACTCTATTTGTTGCAGACTTTTGACCAGTAGTGTATATTTTCATGAAATACCTGTAAAAATGGAGCAGCAGTTATGGTTTTAGGGATATGAATAGTTTTAATGCCCCGATCTTGTTCTGGAACTTGTTCAGTTGCAGGTCTTTGTATTTTGTGTCCAAATACTGAGTTTGTTTTGCCTGGTTAAAGAGAAAAATTAAGTCCTTAAATGAAATATTAGTTAGAGTTCGCCTGACGAATATTAATAAAGTATTAATAATCTGCTGTAGATATGAAAGCCGTTTGTCTTCAGAGGATTTTTTGGAATGCCTGTTTGGTCCCGCTCAATTGGGTCAGAGACTCTGGTTACTCTGTCCAAATTATACAGGTGTAATGTTTCTGTAACTTACACAGATTAAGCTTGCTACTGTAGCTGTGTGGAAAAAAACTGTCAGGTTGCTAGAGAGATGAAATGGTTGTGTTTTGAGTTCAGACTTACTGTACATGCTATTGCAGATGTATATAACAGAAGAGTGCTGTAGAAATGCAGTGATGTGATTCAAGAACTAACAATTTTAGGATAGTACAACATGTCAAATAATACACTGTAAGTTATGTAATTTATACTAAATTTCTTTAAAGCATGAGATATTTCCTCGTATAGGACAATAAAATTACAGAAGGTGGAAAAATTAGCTGGCACTAATGTAATTTTAACTTTACAAATCATCTAATTTAAGCATGTTATCAGTTAAAATAATGTGCAATTTAAACTAAAATCTATATAAAAAAACTTTGTAAAAAGAATTAAGAGAACTGAGGTTGTATATTGACATACAGTATATGTAAATCTATAGGCAATATTAGCAGTAAAAAGGCAGAAATTACTAATTGTACTAAAATTACTAATCTGACCAATTCATACATATTTATGGACAGACTTACCAGTTTGCACATGGTTGAGACCAGATTGCCTGTCAAAATATTATACCATAGGAAATGCATCATTAATGTGACACCAACACAATAAAGTATTTTGCATAGCCGTTGTATGAAACTCTGAGGCTTACCTTAAAGGCAAAAGCGACTTTTTGTGGTACATACGACTTTTATCGCTGTTTTCAATGAATTTCACGTCCTTTTTCATGCCGAAGTGTTACTTGAACTGAGACTTGTAGAATATTTACAAGTGATATAAGGCGACTGTAATACCATCCGATACTGCGCACGAGTGCGTTTCCAGTGATTTGACCTCAGCGGGCTTCCGTAGGTGACAGAAACAACATGGCTACTGTAGATGTTGTAAGTGGAACACATTGTTTGGGCAAATAACGTTTTTTTTGGGTGAAATAAGTGAAAACAGCATACCAGCTAGTGCTGTCGGAGCAGGAGAATTAACAATGCCTCGATACGCGCAACTAGTGATGGGTCCTGCCGGAAGTGGAAAGGTAATTCAGTAGTTACCAGGCGGACTAACGTTTGTTGGGTTAACATACTAAATGATCCCAGCAATTACGATTTGATTTTATTGTGTGCATATGTGTGATCAGTTGTGTTAAATCTAAAACATCAGTCTGGTCTGCACTGATCGTATTTATTTTAGTCTGAGTACAATACTAGAACCTACTATATATATATATATATATACACACACGTTATCTATGTGGTATAGTGATTCTTATTGAATCCCATATTTTTTCTGTATTTTTCAGAGTACTTACTGTGCCACAATGTTAGAGCATTGTCAGGCCCTCAATCGATCTGTACAGGTCGTGAATCTGGATCCAGCTGCAGAACATTTTGAGTATCCTGTCATGGCAGGTCAGGAATCAATATATAGACACACACAGTAAAATACACTCTGAGATGTTCTGAGCAGTTTATATCCGAAGGTTTTTTATGGTTATGAAAATCAAATAGCCTTCAGTCAAGTGTTTGACTGCCTTAAGGCCCTTTCACACCGGATGCGTAACGAAAAAGCGAAACGAAAAAGCGAATAGTTCGCGTCAAAACCATTCACATCAGCCGCGACGCGAATTTGCGATGTCTGTGACGTTGTGATTGGCTGAAGCCTTTTTGTCGCCTCAAAAGTTAAGGTCCTTTCACACTGGACGCGATTTTGACGCGTGAATAATTCGCGCGATGGTTTTATTTTTTGATCAGCTGTTTGTGTAATGAGTGCTTTCACACTGAACGCGAATGTGCTGAGGCGAAAAAACTACTTTTATTTTTTTCGCTTCGATGTCGATTTTTTTTTTTTACTTTTGAGGCGACAAAAAGGCTTCAGCCAATCACATACAAGGAAACAAAGGTGACGTCACAGCAAAAATGACGGATCTTCTGATTACTTGTTTGTGTGTTCTATGGGCTGATGTTTTTAAGAGGACAGCTCACCTTAAGCAGACTGCCAGACGCTGCTCCGGATCAATTGGTTCCCTGAAGTTTGTGGTTTGTCTCGTCAGATGCGGTGCCACTATCTGAAGGAGCTCCTCGAATTGTCCCACAGACATCCGAAAGTAAGTGCGGAACCGGCCATGATAAAGTTTTAGCTCCTGTACAAGATTGGCATACTCCCCTTCAGACTCTCTGTTCTTTAGGACTGGGTGCACCCAAAACCTTCTTTTCTGTCTTTTAAAGAAAATGAAAAGCTCGTCTTCACTGGATGATGATGTTGAAGTGTCCATTTTCTCAACTGTCGGCGCGAAAGTTTTGGAATGTTGAAGCTCTCTGAACGTCACAGACATCGCAAATTCGCGTCACGGCTGATGTGAATGGTTTTGACGCGAACTATTCACACGCGAACTATTCGCTTTTTCGTTTCGCTTTTTCGTTACGCATCCGGTGTGAAAGGGCCTTTATTCGCGCGTCAAAATCGCGTCCAGTGTGAAAGGACCTTTACTGTACTGTGCAGACAGTAATGGTGTCATTATTTTAAAAAAAATTTATTATCTGCATTGAGAAAATAAAACAAGATTTCAAACTTTAGAAACATTATAATTTTGTTTGGTATTTATTGTAAGTAATAAATTATAATACATTAAATTATCTTTTAATTAAATATTTCAAGGACAAAAAAAGAGAAGCATGTATGTGGATGAATCATTCACAATACGATGGGGTCATATGCATTTAGAAAGTAAACAGGTAATGAATTTTGATTTCAGTTTTTTAAAGTTAAGAGATCCGAGTCTTTAAACAAATACTTTACATATTAAAACTTTGTGCATTGCATATTGAAACATTCAAAAGTCATATAATTTGTATTTGATAAGTAGGGTTGCAACTTCCACTACCTCAAAACCAATGTAGCCTTTATTGAAATTTTTGACAATTAAAGGGGTAGTTCACCCAAAAATTTTAATTTTCTCATCATTTACTCACCCTCATGTCGTTCCAAACCTGTATGAGTTTCTATCTCATGCTGAACATAAAAGAAGATATTTTAAAAAATGCTGGAGATCAAACAGTTAATGGTCCCCATTGACTTCCATAGTATTTCTTTCCCTACTATTGAAGTCACTGTGGACCAACAACTCTTTGGTTCTTAAAAATATCTTCTGTGTTCAGCTTAAGAAAGAAACTTATTCAGGTTTGGAACAACATGAGGGTGTGTAAATACTGACAAAATTTTAATTTTTGGGGGAACTATTCATTTAAATTAAAAACAACGTCATACAGATACAACTGTATTTAGGTTTTATTCATTTTTGAATTTAATCCAGACATTCTGAGTTTTCCATTTTGGCATTGTCATTTGGGTACTTTACACTTTTTGTTTTATGAATACATCGGACATTATTCATTATTCAAGCCTTTTTTGCCAAGAAATTCAGTCAGGCAGAGAACAAACTCTATGGACCATGAGCTCAATAAATATAATTTCTGTAAGATGCTTATTTTAAAGACATTTAATGTATTTTCACCGTATACAGACATTCGAGAACTGATTCACGTAGATGACGTTATGGAGGATGACTCTCTGAGATTCGGCCCTAATGGAGGACTGATCTTCTGTATGGAGTACTTCGCCAACAACTTTGATTGGCTGGAGGAGAGTCTTGGTCATGTGGAGGACGACTACATACTGTTTGATTGCCCTGGTAAGAGGTGATGTACCAGATATATGGTGCTTTTGTGGATTGGCATGGAAAGATACAGAGCATTGTGTCCTCTGGACTGCAGGTCAGATCGAGCTGTACACGCATCTGCCAGTAATGAAGCAGCTTGTGGAGCAACTGCAGCAGTGGGAGTTTCGCGTGTGTGGAATCTTCCTGGTTGACTCACAGTTCATGGTCGAGAACTTCAAGGTAATGTTTGGCACATGGCAATGACATAAGACATTGATTTGGGTAAGAAATGATTGAAATAGTAAAAACCTGAATTCTATGTTTGTTGTCATTTTTTTTAATCTAGTTTATCTCTGGAGTTATGGCTGCTTTGAGTGCTATGGTGATATTAGAAATCCCACAAATCAACATAATGACCAAAATGGATCTACTCAGTCCAAAGGCTAAGAAAGAAATAGAGAAGTATGTTCACGTAATATGATCCATTTATAATTCACTTCAACCTAGATTTAAATGACAGACTGGGATTTTTATTTTATTTGCAGGTATCTGGACCCAGATATGTACTCAATGATGGAGGACAACTCTGTATCTTTGAGAAGCAAGAAGTTTAAGAAACTAACCAAGGCCATATGTGGTTTGGTAAGTTACACTTACCAAGATTATGCCTTGAAGCACTGATAAATACACAGAGTTTCTTGTTACAGATCTGGTGAAATGCTTTATTTAGAAGCACACAGCATGTATATTTATTTAAATCGCAGCCATACGATTTAAATAATCGTTCAGCCCTAGCATCTCCCATAATCACTTTTAATGTCAAGATTGCAATCGTTTTGTAGAAAATTATTAAGATGGCACTGTTTTCTTCAGATTGATGATTACAGTATGGTTCGTTTCCTGCCCTTTGACCGCACTGATGAAGAGGGCATCAGCATTGTCCTGCAGCACATTGATTTCTCCATACAATATGGTGAAGACCTGGAGTTTAAAGAGCCCAAGGTCTGTGCATAAGATTACTGCCTTATGCTATGAACTCATGTTTGATTCAAATATATATGTCTGTAGCTTGTTTATTATAAAAACAGTTGTTTAGACTAAATTAGTTTTAGATTACAACAAAATTAGCATTTTGCACAACTGCTTTTTCTCCTTTTTTCCAGGAAATCGATGGGGAACCCAGTAACACAAATTTTGACGAGTTCTTCCAAGACCAAGATGATTCTTGAGCAAGGACAGAGATCACACTATGTTTTGTGTCACTGTTATTCATGTCATTAGTTGAAGGATGCAACCATAACCTGTGCAATGCCACAATCTTAGCAGAGTTTCATAAAATGTACGGTAATCCATTTTTTAGAAGTGCATATTTATTTTCGCAATAAAAATATGGAAATGACAAATGTGGCGTTTTCATTTTGTTAAGAAATTCAGCCATTACATCTGTCACAACCCAGTGGTGTATAAACAGGAGGAAACATTGTGAGCAGTTTTGACGGGGAACGTATTTGAACAATGTTGCTCAGGCACATTTTACCATTGAGAATAGGTAACAATTTTTATTTATTTATATATATATCTGGTCAACGGTGGGCCCTGTGTCTCAATTTAGTGCCCATTGATGGCAATATGGCTCTAAACGTTGACCCGTGTAACATTAGCCTTAGAAACACTTTGATGAAGACGTGTAATAGTAGCTTATCATTTTGAGTCATATATTTGGCCTCATTCATCAAATTTGGTTGCATCCTAATGCACGTCCTATGTTGTCTGGGGAGGTGCATCTAAACGGTTTGTGTGGATGTTTTTTAAATAGCACGTATAACATATTTAGACTATTTAAAAGAAAATATATAAAAAATCTTTAAAATAAATTTTGCGGAAAATAAAACCCCCACAAGTGAGGCAAAGCTGGTATCCTTGGCGCCCCCAGCGGTTATGGTGGGGTGTTGCACTGGACACTTCCTGTATCGGTGTTGGGTGGGACTGGGACAGCGGAAACGGCGTCTCGCAGCGCTAACATATTCATTTTGCCTGCCAGATTGGAAGCATATTGTAGCAAAATGCCGGTAAGACATGCTTAAAAGTAACAATTTATGTAGTGAGCGAAATTGTTTGCGTTGTGAGCCGTTTGTTGAGGCGCGTTTTAGAGCAGTGGCGAGCTAGACAAATATTTTAGTGTTATTAGCCATAGAGCTAACGTAACGTTTACCAACACATCACTTTACTCTGGCTATTTTCTACAAATGTATCAGTTTTAGAAATGCATATTTTATTATCTTTTTTATCTTTGTGCATTACTACCAAATATGTATATGTAAGTGTCAGAAATGTGTTGTTAGAAACCGGATTTTTCCATCTGTCCATGATGCGTGATTTCCTGATTTGCATTCAGCTCAGTGATCGCTGCATTTTTTCTTGAAACATTGGTCATTCTAAAACAAATGTGCTATATTGCAGACAAATATTACTGAGTAACTCTTGTATTTTTCTTGTGATGTTCCACTTTTTTCAGGCGTACCACTCAAGCCTGATGGATGCAGACACCAAACTGGTGGGGAATATGGCAATGTTACCCCTCAAAACACAGTTTAAGGGCCCTGCTGCTAAAGAAAGTAAGAAAGTTTGCTTGATTTCAGGCAGTCCTGTGAGATCAGAGTTGTATGTGGTTCTTCCTTAAATGGCCATCACTAGCAAAGGGTATCTGACGAATCAACACTTCCTTCCTCTTTCTATATTCAGCCAAAGACACGGATATTATCGAAGAGGCCATCTACTACTTCAAAGCCAATGTTTTCTTCAAGAATTATGAAATTAAGGTAAGATGAATGACTGCAGCATGCTGTGCTGGAGCCTAAAAAATGCCTTGCGTGTCTTAACATGCATTCATAGTTCAGACCTGAGAGAGAAGAATACATATTCTCACTGATTTAAACTCTTTATACATGCATATACACATCATTTTTCTTTTATTTTACCTCTCATATATCTTTTTATTTTATTGTTTGGAGAGTTTGTACTGAAATATTCACTTTTGTACTTTTGTAAGAATGAGGCCGATCGAACTTTGATCTACACCACTCTTTACATCTCTGAATGCCTCAAGAAGCTCCAGAAGGTAACTGTCGAAGAATAAAAGCGTCATTGTATATTTCAAAGGTTCAGTGATTTAATCATTTGTCATGTGTTTTTCTCATAGTTTATTCTTCATGTATTCTCTAACTACAAACTCGTAAATAATTTATAGTGCAGTTCAAGGAGTCAAGGAGAGAAGGAGATGTACACGCTGGGAATTACCAACTTTCCCATCCCCGGAGAACCTGGCTTCCCTCTGAATGCCATGTATGTGAAACCCTCAAACAAACAGGAGGAAGGTATGGCACAGTGAAGTCAAAACTTACTTGGGTCTAGTTGTTTTCCACTAATCCACATCCACTAAGACCTGCTTTATGATGAGTTTATTAGTAGTTTTATTGCTGATTACAGAATTGAGATACCTAGATACCATGTTTTTCTCCTTGACAGAAACGATGAGAGCTTACCTGCAACAAATCCGACAGGAGACGGGACTGAGATTGTGTGACCGTGTGTTCGACCCGCAGACAGACAAACCAAGCAAGGTGAGGCATATTGAAATATTAGCAGTCAAATCAAGGTGATTGACAAAAGCAAGAGATGTTTTTATAGGCATTTTATTCATTTAGTTAATTGATTACATTTTGTGTGCATTGTGACAGTTTAATGACAATTAGGTAGTCTTGTAACTCAATTTTAATGAGTGTTTTGTTTTGCTTCATTAGGGTTTTGCGCATTGTAACATTTATATTGATGACATATAAACAAGTTTCCTCCCAAGTCTTGTTACTGTAATATTACAAACCAATTTTTTTTTTAAATTGTGGCATTTAAAAATAAAAAAAACATTTGAGCACATTTTTCTGTCATTACCTTTGTTTAGTGATTTTTTTATTATTTTTTTTTTTTTTACTGCAGCAGTATTTTCACGATAATTGAATTAAGCACATTGCTTGGAGACACTGAAATACAACTTGGACATTTCTTGAGATTCACCGAAAGATTATTAGTGTCATATATGAAATGTTTCAAATCCATGATATTAATCTAAATTCAAATGTTGATAATATCTTTTTTTTTTATCTTCTACAGTGGTGGGTGTGTTTTGTGAAGAAACAGTTCATGAACAAAAGTCT
The DNA here is from genome assembly GCF_963082965.1 of Carassius carassius. Classification (NCBI taxonomy): domain Eukaryota; kingdom Metazoa; phylum Chordata; class Actinopteri; order Cypriniformes; family Cyprinidae; genus Carassius; species Carassius carassius. The sequence goes on from NC_081790.1 coordinate 9,774,036, forward strand.
GTCTGCACCTGGCCAGTAAGAAACCACTCAGGATCTCTCTTGGCGTTTCTTCGTTGGATGTGGATGTCTATTTCTTTTTCTTTCTATATGCGAGTGTGTTTACTCTCAGATTTTTTTTACTGGTGATTATCAAGTATATTTGAATTCTGGCCTGTCAGTAGCCAATCAAATAAAGATCTCTTCAAGAGAAACAACTAGGCGACCTCTCTAATTTCTGCGTTTTTCATCTAATATTTAATATCTAGTATTTTATTACCAAAAACAATTCTTAATAGTTTCAGTTAACAACACTGCTTGGCATGTAGTGAGTTCATAATTGTTTTATTTAACAGAACTTAAAGAGCACAAATGATTGCTGCAGAAAGAAATGACATTCATCCATATTTAGTGCTCAGAAATCAATATTCTGCCAGAAAAGTGAGTTTCACAACAGTAACACACCCCTGAATCAAATCAAAACGTGACCGAGACCAACTGGAAATACACAACTTATTGCTTAAAATTGTTTTCTGTCTTTAGAACAATAGAATTACATTTGCATTAGTACACAACACCCAACAAACCTGACAGACAGATGTGCTGCCAAGATTCATGTGCACCTTTAGAAGTTACTGAGGTAACTGATTTTGACATGATTGATGCAAGACGTAAACAACAAGACTAAGAGAGAAGAAAACAAAGACAAACACTAGATATGTAAGACAAAATGCTATAAATGTTTTAATGAGCAATTACATGATGGGACCTTTGGGGAACAAAAGAGTGAACAGGATACAGTCATAAATGTGATTGCAAAACTACAGGTGGAGGGGGGAAACCTCACAAACAAATGACTGATAGAGCTATGGTACAATACATCATATTTACATACACAAAAAAATACAGCTTTTGAGCTTACCATTTATACAAAAAAATATTATCTGTCTCATGCAAATATCAGAACTTTTTGGTTTGTCCAAAAGAGGATTCCAGCTCAAAAACCGACTAGACATCACTGAATACAATTTTCCTTTCCGATAGGAGAACTTAAGGCAGCAGAGAAAGAGATGGCCCTCTGAGAGAAATCTGCGGTATTTTTTTTTTTTTTTTTTAAGGGAACAGGGCTGTCCGGCATATCAGTGACAAGGGAAATCAGCATAGATTCTGACCATCAGCCTCTACAAGTACCATAAACGCACAAAACACGCCAGAATTGCATAAAAGACTTTGTTCAAAATTGATGGCTCAGTGGCAGATAAAAAAAAAAGCGAGTCAAAACACAAGTGTCATGCAGTACATTTCATCATAATTAAGATAATAAATAATTCCGACATTATTCTACGGTGGCTTTGCTCTCATATCCCAAAATGGTGCATACCCAAATAACTGGTGATTAAAATAAAGGTGATCGTAATTGGCATGTCTAGAGGGGATTGTTAGAATTCAATGCACGAGATGAAGCTTTGCCACACGTGAATGTGATCAAACGCATTAATTGATATGAGCTTGTCATGAGTTTTAAAATCAATCCTGAAATAAATTCTCAAACTGTCTTTGACCTCAAGATATGGAGAAGAGAACTGATATGTACTAAACGAAACAATTATTGCATCTAGTCGAATGCCATTTCTTGGCTTTTCCTCACACAGCGGGCGACTTTCCTCTTGAACTCGCCGTTGGGATCCTCTCGCCATTCTTTCTGCAAGCCAATCACAAATGTGAGAGTTTCAGTCATGAACTTTCATTTAAAACCCATTTTATTTCAATTAAGTGACATTTTGGATTTGATTTTATTCATCAGGAATTTGAGGGGTTTTTTTATATAAAAAATCATTCATTATTTGCTATTAATGCTGTAACCATTTCTATAATAATAATGTGTGTTATAGCAAAGTATTAGCCATATGCCAGCATTTTAGAAAGGCAGCATTTCCTACCAAAATAAACTCGTTAGTACATTCTGATGTAAGGATAAGGTCACCATGAAATCTAAATGGGCCATTCCTATTTTTATGGAATATTTCAGTGTTTATTACAAATAAGAGGGCATGATTTATGTAGGTAAATTTAAAACCTTTTCAAAACCTATTAAAGAAAACTTAAAGAAAAAAACTGAAGAGAATACAATACATCAATATTTTTTCTAAATGTAAATTTCTAGGGAGTAGACAAGGAGTTAAATTAGCTACACTTAACCACCAACCAATCTCCATTACTTTTCCATTCAAAAATAAAAATCATATAAAACTCCACTCCCAACCACTACAATATGGGAATAACTTTTACGGTACTTTGCAGAAAAACTTATGTTCATTGTAATTTCATGGCAATTTATAATAAGGATTCAGCATCATCAAAAAAATCAGTAAACTTACAGCTGCATCCACATTGGCTGGCGAGTCACCGTTGGGGTCAGCTAACATGGAGATCACACTAATCATGATGGTCTCTACGGTGTGGATGGGCAGCCAACGCTCCTCAGGTTTCTCATAACCAAATTTATCCTCTCCTGGCTCATGAAGGATGGAGATGCACACATCCCCATTCTTTGCGACTGGTTAGAGATGAAGAATGAGATCAGTGCCAGTCTCTGTGTGGACGACAATTTCACCAACATGCACTCACCATTAGGATGCCAAATCTCCGTAATAAACTTCATCTTGGGAGGACGAAGTGGGTAATCATGAGGGAAAATGAGATGCGCCTTAAAAAATCCACCTTCACTGTAAATCAAAAATGGAAAAAGTGAGTAAACGGTTTGGTTAGACAAGATTTCAGAAGCCTAGGTTAATCGACTGGCCACTATTACAACTAAACCCAAACAACACATGGCTGGTAACAGGATTCGTTACTTACAACAGTGTGTCTTGAGGGCCGATCACGACAACCTCCCACTGATAGATATCATCATCATCAATCAGACCAGCAGAAAAACCTTCCACTGGGTTTTTATTGAGCTCTGTTAGATGTAAAACAAAGGGATATTATTTTAAAATATAACCTCAAATTTGTGTGTGTGTATATTTTTAAAATAATAAGGTAGAGAAGGTTTTGAGCAAGTTAATGAAGTATAAACATGCTGATCACAATCTGTTTTTCTTACTATATCTATATTATATTGTGATCACTTGAGGCATTAAAAAAAGATTCATTTTAATACGAAATGTAAACGAGTTGCTGTTTTGTTTCCTAATTTGTCCACTACATACTAACACGTGTCAACTGAAATTATGACTAGTAAACTTAGTTTTCACCACTCATTGCCATTATTTTAAAATACCTAAAATAGTATAATCAATAAATAAGTTATTTCCTTAAATAAAAAGTATGAGCTTTGAGATTAACATGTTTATACCTCGCCAACTTATTAGGCGCTAGCATGCTAGCAAAGCTTCTGACCTTATAACTTCACAAGTAAAATACGAAGCCCATAAGTTTTTACACAAACACTGACACAGTGGGCTTTGTTAGAGACTGTGTACTTTAGTTAAAAAGTGCTGATGGTATGGATAAAAATAGCTAGTATGGCATAATTTTGTACTAATACTCACGCTAACAGTTAGCCACCTACCTGCTAGCTGTTTTCGCAGAAGCAGGGCCGATTGTTCAGTCATTTTATTTGAACTAATGTTAACAAAATATATAATGTCTCCAACACAAGTGGGACGAAATCAATGTTGGCAATCAAAGTTGTTCGACGCGCAGCACTTCGGCACAGTGTGTATATTTGATATCTACTTCACATGCGCCGAGAACTAACACATGTGATACTGGCACTGACCTCAAGGCTGTGTGTCACTAGATAGCTGCCTTCTACAGCAGTTTTGGGCATCTTTATTGGGCAACATAGACTATAATAACAGTTGGGCACGTTGCGAATGTAATAAATACTGCGCGCGCCCGTGACGCCTAAAATTGCTGTCCATGTAGCTGTGTCAATAGATTTTGAAACACAACCAAAGTAAACGGAACCAAAAAGTGTATTTATTCTGCTGAAAACATATGTGATATATTTATTTTTTATTTTTGTATGAATAGAAACAAAACTTGAATCGCAAATATCAAATGTTTTATTTTTAACAATCTAATTTTTTTTCTAAATTGTAAATAGATGTCTAATATATACGCAATTTTAAATGTGTAGCTATGTTCTTTTTAACTTAAACTAAGCCCTTTAAAATTACTTTTCTCGAAGCTGAAATAAAACTGAATATTAATATTAATGGATATTCAATACCCTAAAACACAGCAAAATAAAATGCATAATTCAAAATACAGGTAGCCTAAACTCCTGTGAAAAAAAAAATCTATACAGAGATAGAGATATCAGTTATGGGCCTCGTTTTACGTAGCTTATACGTAGTCTTGTTTGTTGTAGCTAACGTTGACTATGTACATAATTATAAACGATCAGTGACAGTGAACGGTTCCTGCAATAAAAAATAAAATACACTAGATGGCAGTCACTGCTCAGTTGAACTTTCTCCCAAAACACTTAAAAACATGCTTAAAGACATGCTGTGGTTTAGTTTTATTTTAAGTTACTAATAAATTATACAATTATAATGTATGCTTATTGATTTTTAAAAAATCTCTTAATATGCTGAAACTGTGTCTTCAGATCAGTCTGAATCAGTGAATCTGAGAGGATTCACAAAGCTTGGCCCATCCTTTATCTTGAGAGCTTTACAACACTCCTGAAATGACAGAATCTTACATTTGCTTTTATAAAGACCCATAAAAGGCAAACATTTGGCTCCCTTCCCAGAAACTGATACCAAACATAGACTGAATATGGGTAAGAGTGGTTAGCAACTACATTCCAGATCCGTGAAACTCAAACAAGGGGATGGGTTTCTGAATAAACAGCCACGCTCAGGTGACAAAAGGAGGAGTTTGTGTATTCTTCCTGGCATGTTTCCTTTGATGGCACACACGTTGAGGAACAGTATACCTCTCAGATCTGTTTGTCGCATGGTTACCAGAGATTTGTCTTGTGCCTTATCTTTTGTTGAGATGTTTAGCATGCAACTGTCAACCCACTGTATTACACAGAGAAGGGATGATGCACTGAACACACTGAACTGTTGGATGTCTTATTATTGA